>NW_028227261.1:146501741-147101741 GCF_978045245.1 Mus caroli | reverse complement strand
AGAACTGTAACACAGTTATGTTCAAAATGCCTGAAAAGACTTTATTGACATAGATAACATTAATCTGTATCTGAAACCCAAAGACCTGGAAGGGATAAAACAATTTTGTAAATGAAAATTCAAAACAACCAACTTTCAATTATTAGGATTAATGCCTACCCACAATATTTTGCTTGTCACGTTCTGGTGTCATGGCTTTAATGCTGAAGACAACACATATAGTTTTTCTTGAACATGGAGAAGTTGATCTAGTACCTGACTAGATCCTTTACCTCTACTGACCACATATTCATGTTTATGGAAGGTACTTTGCATAATATCAGAGGAGAAAGATAAAGACTAACTCAGCTACAAACTCTGTGATCTCAAAGTGACCTACCTGCAAGATATGCTGAGAAAAATAGTGGCACAAATGTTGTGGGAGTAACCAATCATTTTTAATTAGATTTAAGTTCTATTCCATGAGATAGAACCCATACCTGAGACTGACAAAGGAGCCAAGGGATAGAATAGCTAGGTCATGGGCCAAGGGGAAAATATACTATCATTCTGCTAAAGGAATATAGCAATAAAGTGACTCCTAATGACATTCTGCTATACCTGTAAATCAATGTCTCACATAAAAGTATTCTTCTTGCTATAGATGGGAACTAACAAAGATACCTACAGAAGGGCCAAGAGCAGAGAGGGAGAGATGTTGGAATGCTCTCTAAGAGCTATGAGAAAGAGGAGACAGAATGATTGTAGGAGCCAGAGAGGATGGATGACTCCAAGGAAATAGTGTCCTCTAAACACAGCAGGATTGACACATATGGATTCCTAGAAACTAATGCACATATGAACTTGCACAGGTTTAAACCAGATGGGGGTCCAGCACTTAGAAGGCCATGTGGACACAGCTTGTAATCAAGAAGCTATGTATAGTTTACACCTGCTTACAAGGAAAATTTAGTTTTATTCAATAGAGTCCTACTGAATATATTAAACACACTTTAGGATACGCCCCATATTCTGCAGTAGATGGCCAACACAAACTCAATGTTTTGTTTGTTTGTTCTAGGGATTTTGTTTGTTTGTTTGTTTGTTTGTTTCAATTATCTTTATTTGGATTATTATGTCTTATTGGTCTTTGGCTTATAGATTTTGGTTTCTGTTTTGTGTGCATGTGTTTGTTTCACGATTTGGCTTCTTTGTTTTGTTTGTTTGCTTGCTTGGTTAGTTTTTCTTTATGTATTCTTCATTTTACTTAAATACTTTTATATAATACATCCCAACTGCAGTTTCCCTTTCCTCCTACCTTCTGACTCTCTCACGCCTCACTTCTACTTCCCCCAGATATAACCTACAATGCAACCCCCGTTACACCTCTTCTCTAAAAAGAACAGATCTTCCATGATATCAATCAAATGAGGCATAATAAGCTACAATTAGACCTGTACATGTTCTCACGTCAAGGCTGGATGAGGCAACCCAGTGGGAAGATAAAGGTCCCAAAGGCAAGCAAAATAGTCAAAGAAAGCTGCCGCTCCCACTGTTAGGAATCCCACAAGAGCACCAACCTACACAACCATAACATATATGCAGAAGACCTAGGTCAAACCCATATAAATTCCCTGATTCCTGTGAGCCCATTTGATTCCCAGTTGGTTAATACTGTGGACAATGTTCTTGTGGTGTTTTGATCTCTCTGGCTTCTCCAATCCTTCCTCCCCTTTCTCCTCAAGTCTCCTCACGCTCAGCCTAATATTCGGCTGTGGGACTCAGCATCTGCCCCGATTAGTTGCTGGATGAAGTATCTCTGATGATGATTATGCTAGGCTCCAGCCCTGTGGCTGGGTTGGTATTGTAATTCCTCCACTTGCAATCTTGCCTGATTACAGAGGAGGACAATTTTTAGACTCCATGTCTACTATGAGGAGTGTTCCTTAGTGTCACCCTTATAAATTATATGGAGTTTGCATTGCACGAGGTTGCCACCTCAGTCGAGAAATATCTCCCAATTCCACTCATCACTCCCATTATTCTTTCCCTCCATCCTTACAGCCTGAATCCTTCTGTACACATTCCCACATGCTCCTACTTCAAACATGAAATCTATTCTATTTCTCATTCCCAGGAAGACCCTGTGCCCAACCACCCCTTAATCCCTCATTATTAGCCTCTCTGGGTGTGTGGGTTTGAAACATGTCTATCATTTCCTTTACAACAAAAATATACTTATAAGTGAGAACATACCATATATGTCTTTCTGGGACTAGGTTACCTCACTCTGGCTGATTTTTTCTAGTTCCATCCATTTGCCTGAAATTTTCAAACATTATTATTTTCACAGATAAGTAGTACTCCATTGTGTAAATGTAGAACTTTTTTTAAACTGTCTGGAGTGCTTTATTTCTTTTTTATTACATATTTTCTTTATTAACATTTCAAATGCTATCCCAAAAGTTCCCTGTATTCTCCCCCTGCCCTGCTCCCCAATTCACACACTCCCACTTCTTGATCCTGGCATTCCCCTGTACTGGGGCATATAAAGTTTGCAAGACCAAGGGGCCTCTCTTCCCAATGATGGCCAACTAGGCCATCTTCTCCTACATATACAGCTAGAGAGACAAGCTCTTGGGGTACTGGTTAGTTCATGTTGTTGTTCCACCTATAGGGTTGCAGACTCCTTCAGCTCCTTGGGTACTTTCTCTAGCTCCTCCATTGGGGGCTCTGTGTTCCATCCAATAGATGACTATGAGCATCCACTTCTGTATTTGCCAGTCACTGGCATAGCCTCACAAGAGATAGCTATATCAGGGTCCTTTCAGCAAAATCTTGCTGGCATATGCAATAGTGTCTGGGTTTGGTGGCTGATTATGGGATGGATCCCTGGGTAAGGCAGTCTTTGGATGGTCCATCCTTTCATCTCAGCTCCAAACTTTGTCTCTGTAACTCCTTCCATGGGTATTTTGTACCCTATTCTAAGGAGGAATGAAGTATCCACGCATTGGTCTTCCTTCTTGATTTTCTTGTGTTTTGAAAATTGTATCTTGGGTATTTTAAGTTTCTGGGCTAATATACACTTATCAATGAGTGCATATCAAGTGAGTTCTTTTGTGATTGCGTTACCTCACTCAGTATGATATCCTCCAGATACATCCATTTGCCTAAGAATTTCATAAATTCATTGTTTTTAATAGCTGAGTAGTAATCCATTGTGTAAATGTACCACATTTTCTGTGCCCATTCCTCTGATGAGGGATATCTGGAATTTATCCATCTTGTGGCTATTATAAATAAGGCTGCTGTGAACAGAGTCAAGCATGTGTCCTTATTACGAGTTGGAATTTCTTCTGGGTATATACCCAGGAGAGGTATTGCTGGATCTTCTGGTAGTATTATGTCCAATTTTCTGAGGAATCTCCAGACTGACTTCCAGAGTGATTGTACAAGTTTGCAATCCCACCAGCAATGGAGGAGTGTTCCTCTTTCTCCACATCCTGGCCAGCATCTACTGTCACCTGAATTTTTGATCTTAGCCATTCTGACTGGTGTGAGATGGAATCTCAAGGTTGTTTTGATTTTTATTTCCCTGATGATTAAGGATGTTGAACATTTTTTCAGGTGCTTCTCAGCCATTTGGTATTCCTCAGTTGAGAACTCTTTGTTTAGCTCTGTACCCCATTTTTTTTTTTTAGCCAATTCCCCTGCATCATCCTGCAAACCACTTTTTGTTTTGTTTTGTTTTTATTTATTTATTTTTTTTAAATATTTTTATTACATAATTTCCTCAATTACATTTCCAATACTATCCCAAAAGTCCCCCATAGCGCCCCCCACTTCCCTACCCACCCATTCCCATTCTTTTGGCCCTGGCATTCCCCTATATTGGGGCATATAAAGTTTGCAAGTCCAATGGGCCTCTCTTTCCATTGATGGCCGACTAGGCCATCTTTCGATACATATGCAGCTAGAGACAAGAGCTCCAGGGTTCCGGTTAGTACATCATGTTGTTCCAACAATAGGGTTGCAGATCCCTTTAGCTCCTTGGGTACTTTCTCTAGCTTCTCCATTGGGAGCCCTGTGATACATCCAATAGCTGACTGTGAACTCCTGTGTTTGCTAGGCCCCGGCATCGTCTCACAAGAGACAGCTATATTTGGGTCCTTTCAGCAAGATCTTGCTAGTGTATGCAATGGTGTCAGCGTTTAGAAGATGATTATGGGACGGATCCCTGGATACAGCAGTCTCTAAATGGTCCATCCTTTCATCACAGCTACGAACTTTGTCTCTGTAGCTCCTTCCCTGGGTGTTTTGTTCCCAATTCTAAGAAGGTGCACAGTGTCCACACTTTGGTCTTCATTCTTCTTGAGTTTCATGCGTTTAGCAAATTGTATCTTATATCTTGGGTATCCTAAGTTTTGGGCTAATATCCACTTATCAATGAATACATATTGTGTGAGTTCTTTTGTGATTGTGTTACTTCACTCAAGATGATGCCCTCCAGGTCCATCCATTTGGCTAGGAATTTCATAAATTCATTCTTTTTAATAGCTGAGTAGTACTCCATTGTGTAAATGTACCATAATTTCTGTATCCATTCCTCTGTTGAGGGACATCTGGGTTCTTTCCAGTTTCTGGCTATTATAAATAGGGCTGCTATGAACATAGTGGAGCATGTGTCCTTTTTACCGGTTGGGACATCTTCTGGATATATGCCCAGGAGAGGTATTGCTGGATCCTCCGGTAGTACTATGTCCAATTTTCTGAGGAACCGCCAGACTGATTTCCAGAGTGGTTGTACAAGCTTGCAATCCCACCAACAATGGAGGAGTGTTCCTCTTTCTCCACATCCTCGCCAGCATCTGCTGTCACCTGAATTTTTGATCTTAGCCATTCTGACTGGTGTGAGGTGGAATCTCAGGGTTGTTTTGATTTGCATTTCCCTGATGATTAAGGATGTTGAACATTTTTTCAGGTGCTTCTCTGCCATTCGGTATTCCTCAGGTGAGAATTCTTTGTTCAGTTCTGAGCCCCATTTTTTAATGGGGTTATTTGACTTTCTGGAGTCCACCTTCTTGAGTTCTTTATATATATTGGATATTAGTCCCTTATCTGATTTAGGATAGGTGAAGATCCTTTCCCAATCTGTTGGTGGTTTTTTTGTCTTATTGATGGTGTCTTTAGCCTTGCAGAAGCTTTGTAGTTTCATGAGGTCCCACTTGTCAATTCTCGATCTTACAGCACAAGCCATTACTGTTCTATTCAGGAATTTTTCCCCTGTGCCCATATCTTCAAGGCTTTTCCCCACTTTCTCCTCTATAAGTTTCAGTGTCTCTGGTTTTATGTGAAGTTCCTTGATCCACTTAGACTTGACCTTAGTACAAGGAGATAGGAATGGATCGATTCGCATTCTTCTATATGTTAACAACCAGTTGTGCCAGCACCATTTGTTGAAAATGCTGTCTTTCTTCCACTGGATGTTTTTAGCTCCCTTGTCGAAGATCAAGTGACCATAGGTGTGTGGGTTCATTTCTGGGTCTTCAATTCTATTCCATTGGTCTATTTGTCTGTCACTATACCAGTACCATGCAGTTTTTATCACAATTGCTCTGTAGTAGAGCTTTAGGTCCGGCATGGTGATTCCACCAGAGGTTCTTTTATCCTTGAGAAGAGTTTTTGCTATCCTAGGTTTTTTGTTATTCCAGATGAATTTGCAGATTGCACTTTCTAATTCGTTGAAGAATTGATTTGGAATTTTGATGGGGATTGCATTGAATCTGTAGATTGCTTTTGGCAAGATAGCCATTTTTACAATGTTGATCCTGCCAATCCATGAGCATGGGAGATCTTTCCATCTTCTGAGATCTTCTAGAATTTCTTTCTTCAGAGACTTGAAGTTTTTATTATACAGATTTTTCACTTCCTTAGTTAGAGTCACGCCAAGATATTTTATATTATTTGTGACTATTGAGAAGGGTGTTGTTTCCCTAATTTCTTTCTCAGCCTGTTTATTCTTTGTGTAGAGAAAGGCCATTGATTTGTTTGAGTTAATTTTATATCCAGCTACTTCACCGAAGCTGTTTATCAGGCTTAGGAGTTCTCTGGTGGAATTTTTAGGGTCACTTATATATACTATCATATCATCTGCAAAAAGTGATATTTTGACTTCATCTTTTCCAATTTGTATCCCTTTGATCTCCTTTTGTTGTCGAATTGCTCTGGCTAGGACTTCAAGTACAATGTTGAATAGGTATGGAGAAAGTGGACAGCCTTGTCTAGTCCCTGATTTTAGAGGGATTGCTTCAAGCTTCTCACCATTTACTTTGATGTTGGCTACTGGTTTGCTGTAGATTGCTTTTATCATGTTTAGGTATGGGCCTTGAATTCCTGATCTTTCCAAGACTTTTATCATGAATGGGTGTTGGATCTTGTCAAATGCTTTTTCCGCATCTAAGGAGATGACCATGTGGTTTTTGTCTTTGAGTTTGTTTATATACTGGATTACATTGATGGATTTCCGTATATTGAACCATCCCTGCATCCCTGGGATGAAACCTACTTGGTCAGGATGGATGATTGTTTTGATGTGTTCTTGGATTCGGTTAGCAAGAACTTTATTGAGGATTTTTGCATCAATATTCATAAGGGATATTGGTCTGAAGTTTTCTATCTTTGTTGGGTCTTTTTGTGGTTTAGGTATCAGAGTAATTGTGGCTTCATAGAATGAGTTGGGTAGAGTACCTTCTGTTTCTATTTTGTGGAATAGTTTGTGAAGAACTGGGATTAGATCTTCTTTGAAGGTCTGATAGAACTCTGCACTAAACCCATCTGGTCCTGGGCTTTTTTTAGTTGGGAGACTATTAATGACTGCTTCTATTTCTTTGGGGGATATAGGGCTGTTTAGATCATTAACCTGATCTTGATTCAACTTTGGTACCTGGTATCTGTCTAGGAACTTGTCCATTTCATCCAGGTTCTCCAGTTTTGTTGAGTATAGCCTTTGGTAGAAGGATCTGATGGTGTTTTGGATGTCTTCAGTTTCTGTTGTTACATCTCCCATTTCCTTTCTGATTTTGTTAATTAGGATGCTTTCCCTGTGCCCTCTAGTGAGTCTGGCTAAGGGTTTATCTATCTTGTTGATTTTCTCAAAGAACCAGCTCCTTGATTGGTTGATTCTTTGAATAGTTTTTCTTGTTTCCACTTGGTTGATTTCACCCCTGAGTTTGATTATTTCCTGCCGTCTACTCCTCTTGGGTGAATTTGCTTCCTTTTGTTCTAGTGCTTTTAGGTGTGTTGTCAAGCTGCTAATGTGTGCTCTCTCTAGTTTCCTTTTGGAGGCACTCAGAGCTATGAGTTTTCCTCTTAAAAATGCTTTCATTGCGTCCCATAAGTTTGGGTATGTTGTGGCTTCATTTTCATTGAACTCTAAAAAGTCCTTAATTTCTTTCTTTATTCCTTCCTTGACCAAGGTATCATTGAGAAGAGTGTTGTTCAGTTTCCACGTGAAGGTTGGCTTTCTATTATTTATTTTGTTATTGAAGATCAGCCTTAGTCCATGGTGATCTGATAGGATGCATGGGACAATTTCAATATTTTTATATCTGTTGAGGCCTGTTTTGTGACCAATTATGTGGTCAATTTTGGAGAAGGTACCATGAGGTGCTGAGAAGAAGGTATATCCTTTTGTTTTAGGATAGAATGTTCTGTAGATATCCGCCAGATCCATTTGATTCATAATTACTCTTAGTTTCACTGTGTCCCTGTTTAGTTTCTGTTTCCATGATCTGTCCATTGGTGAAAGTGGTGTGTTGAAGTCTCCCACTATTATTGTATGAGGTGCAATGTGTGCTTTGAGATTTACTAAAGTTTCTTTAATGAATGTGGCTGCCTTTGTATTTGGAGCATAGATATTCAGGATTGATAGTTCCTCTTGGAGGATTTTACCTTTGATGAGTATGAATTGTCCCTCCCTGTCTTTTTTAATGACTTTGGGTTGGAAGTCAATCTTATCAGATATTAGAATGGCTACTCCAGCTTGTTTCTTCATGCCATTTGCTTGGAGAATTGTTTTCCAGCCTTTCATTCTGAGGTAGTGTCTATCCTTTTCTCTGAGATGAGTTTCCTGTAAGCAGCAAAATGTTGGGTCTTGTTTGTGTAGCCAGTTTGTTAGTCTATGTCTTTTTATCGGGGAGTTGAGTCCATTGATATTAAGAGATATTAAGGAAAAGAAATTGGTGTTTCCTGTTATTTTTGATGTTAAAGTTGGCATTTTGTTCTTGTGGCTGTCTTCTTTTAGGTTTGTTGAGGGATTACCTTCTTGTTGTTTCTAGGGCGTGGTTCCTGTCCTTGTATTGGTTTTTTTCTGTTATTATCCTTTGAAGGGCTGGATTCGTGGAGAGATAATGTGTGAATTTGGTTTTGTCATGGAATACTTTGGTTTCTCCATCTATGTTAATTGAGAGTTTGGCTGGGTATAGTAGCCTGGGCTGGAATTTGTGTTCTTTTAGTGTCTGTATAACATCTGTCCAGGATCTTCTGGCTTTCATAGTCTCTGGTGAAAAATCTGGTGTAATTCTGATAGGCTTGCCTTTATATGTTACTTGGCCTTTTTCTCTTACTGCTTTTAGTATTCTATCTTTATTTAGAGCATTTGTTGCTCTGATTATTATGTGTCGGGAGGTATTTCTTTTCTGGTCCAGTCTATTTGGAGTTCTGTAGGCTTCTTGTATGTTCATGGGCATCTCTTTCTTTAGATTTGGGAAGTTTTCTTCTATAATTTTGTTGAAGATGTTTGCTGGTCCTTTGAGTTGAAAATCTTCATTCTCATCCACTCCTATTATCCGTAGGTTTGGTCTTCTCATTATGTCCTGTATTTCTTCGATGTTTTGAGTTAGGATCTTTTTGCATTTTCCATTTTCCTTGATTGTTGTGCCGATGTTCTCTATGGAATCTTCTGCACCTGAGATTCTCTCTTCCATCTCTTGTATTCTGTTGCTGATGCTCGTATCTATAGTTCCAGATTTCTTTCCTAGGGTTTCTATCTCCAGTGTTGCCTCATTTTGGGTTTTCTTTATTGTGTCTACTTCCCTTTTTAGGTCTAGTATGGTTTTGTTCATTTCCATCATCTGTTTGGATGTGTTTTCCTGTTTTTCTGTAAGGACTTCTACCTGTTTGATTATGTTATCATGTTTTTCTTTAAGGATTTGTAACTCTTTAGCAGTGTTCTCCTGCAATTCTTTAAGGGATTTTTGTGCTTCCTCTTTATTGTCTTCTTCCTTTTTAGCAGTGTTCTCCTGCATTTCTTTAAGTGTGTTATTAAAGTCTTTCTTGAAGTCCTCTATCATCATCAGGAGATATGCTTTTAAATCCGTGTCTAGCTTTTCCGGTGTGTTGGGGTGCCCTGGACTGGGTGAAGTGGGGGTGCTGGGTTCTGATGATGGTGAGTGGTCTTGGTTTCTGTTAGTAAGATTATTACGTTTACCTTTCGCCATCTGGTAATCTCTGGGGTTAGTTGTTATCGTTGTCACTATTTAAAGATTGGAGCAGAAGCTGTGTTCCACTCACCAGCAGTCTCTAAATCCTGCGGCGGGGGTCGTGGGTAGCTGACGGTACCCCGGTGCTGGTCCAGCCGGAAGAGGCCTGTGGTCCTACTCAGGCCGTTTTTCTGCTTCCCTAACTAATGCAGTCTCAGGTCCCGCGCAATTGGATTGGAGCAGAAGCTGTGCTCCACTCACCAGAAGTCTTAAGATCCTGTGGCGGGTGTTGTGGGCAGTTGGCGAGTGTCAGCAGACCCTGCGCCCCAGCTGCTCAGGTGCTTTTCTGACCGGAAGAGGGTTGTGGCCCTATGTAGGCCGGATTTCTCTCTCCCCAACCAGAGCAGTCTCAGGTCCCGCGTGATTGGACTGGAGCAGAAGCTGTGTTCCACTCACCAGCAGTCCCAAAATCCTGCGGCGGGGGTCGTGGGTAGCTGGCGGGTGTCAGGCAACCCTGCGCTCCCGCTACCCTGGCGCTGATCCGGCCGGGTGAGGCCTGTGGCCCTACTCAGGCCAGTTTCTGCTTCCCTAACTAATGCAGTCTCAGGTCCCGCGCAATTGGATTGGAGCAGAAGCTGTGTTCCACTCACCAGCAGTCCCAAAATCCTGCGGAGGGGGTCGTGGGTAGCTGGGGGGTGTCAGGCAACCCTGTGCTCCCGCTACCCCGGCGCTGATCCAGCCGGATGAGGCCTGTGGTCCTACTCAGGCCGGTTTCTGCTTCCCTAACTAATGCAGTCTCAGGTCCCGCGCAATTGGATTGGAGCAGAAGCTGTGCTCCACTCACCAGAAGTCTTAAGATCCTGTGGCGGGTGTTGTGGGCAGTTGGCGAGTGTCAGCAGACCCTGCGCCCCAGCTGCTCAGGTGCTTTTCTGACCGGAAGAGGGTTGTGGCCCTTTGTAGGCCGGATTTCTCTCTCCCCAACCAGAGCAGTCTCAGGTCCCGCGTGATTGGACTGGAGCAGAAGCTGTGTTCCACTCACCAGCAGTCCCAAAATCCTGCGGCGGGGGTCGTGGGTAGCTGGCGGGTGTCAGGCAACCCTGCACTCCCGCTACCCTGGCGCTGATCCGGCCGGGTGAGGCCTGTGGCCCTACTCAGGCCAGTTTCTGCTTCCCTAACTAATGCAGTCTCAGGTCCCGCGCAATTGGATTGGAGCAGAAGCTGTGTTCCACTCACCAGCAGTCCCAAAATCCTGCGGCGGGGGTCGTGGGTAGCTGGCGGGTGTCAGGCAACCCTGTGCTCCCGCTACCCCGGCGCTGATCCAGCCGGATGAGGCCTGTGGCCCTACTCAGGCCGGTTTCTGCTTCCCTAACTAATGCAGTCTCAGGTCCCGCGCAATTGGATTGGAGCAGAAGCTGTGCTCCACTCACCAGAAGTCTTAAGATCCTGTGGTGGGTGTTGTGGGCAGTTGGCGAGTGTCAGCAGACCCTGCGCCCCAGCTGCTCAGGTGCTTTTCTGACCGGAAGAGGGTTGTGGCCCTATGTAGGCCGGATTTCTCTCTCCCCAACCAGAGCAGTCTCAGGTCCCGCGTGATTGGACTGGAGCAGAAGCTGTGTTCCACTCACCAGCAGTCCCAAAATCCTGCGGCGGGGGTCGTGGGTAGCTGGCGGGTGTCAGGCAACCCTGTGCTCCCGCTACCCCGGCGCTGATCCAGCCGGATGAGGCCTGTGGTCCTACTCAGGCCGGTTTCTGCTTCCCTAACTAATGCAGTCTCAGGTCCTGCGCAATTGGATTGGAGCAGAAGCTGTGCTCCACTCACCAGAAGTCTTAAGATCCTGTGGCGGGTGTTGTGGGCAGTTGGCGAGTGTCAGCAGACCCTGCGCCCCAGCTGCTCAGGTGCTTTTCTGACCGGAAGAGCTCTGTACCCCATTTTTAATGGGGTTATTTGAATTTCTTGAGTCCAGCTTCTTGACCTCTTTGTATATATTGGATATTAGTCCCCTACCAGATTTAGGATTGGTAAAATCCTTTCCCAATCTGTTGGTGGACTTTTTGTCTTATTGACAGTTCTTTTGCCTTATAGAAGCTTTGCAATTTTATGAGGTCCCATTTGTCAATTCTTATCTTAAAGCACGACCCATTGCTGTTCTGTTTAGGAATTTTCCCCCTGTGCCCATATCTTTGAGGCTTTCCCCCACTTTCTTCTCTATTAATTTCAGTGTCTCTGGTTTTCTGTGGAGTTCATTGATCCACTCAGGCTTGAGCTTTGTACAAGAAGATAAGAATGGATCAATTAGGTCAGCTCACAGACTGCAAAGGGTGAGTGAGTGGACTGTAGAAGCAACACAGCTTCTGGGACAGGCAGAAGATACACAGCTCCTGAGACAGACCCCGTTTCAGTCTCCAGACACCGGGCACTTTCCCTGCCAGAGCAGAGGTGTCTGCCCTGGAGGGCTCTGACCTACGGAGCACATGAGAGAGCCATCTTGTCTCCCGATTCCCTTGGAGATCAGTCTGTGCAGGTGAGCATGCAAAATGCAGAGGCAAAACAGGCCCTGTTTTGGGCCTTCTTCTTCAGCAAGATAACTGTGCACCTTCCCTACAAGAGGAGAGCTTGCCTGCAGAGAGTACTCTGACCACTGAGACTCGGGAGAGAGCTAGACTCTCAGGTCAAAGAGGCTAAGAGAATCACAGGAAGAACAAGATTCAACCAGAGACAACTATAAAAACTAACTCCAGAGTTTACCAGATGGCTAAATGCAAACACAAGAATCTTACTAACAGAAACCAAGACTACTCACCATCATTAGAACCCAGCACTCCCACCTCAGCTAGTCCTGGATACCCCAACACACCCAAAAAGCAAGAATAAGATTTAAAATCATATCTCATGATGCTGATAGAGGACATCAAGAAGGGTTTTAATAACTCACTTAAAGAAATACAGGAGAACACTGCTAAAGAGGTAGAAGTCCTTAAAGAAATATAGGAAAACACAACCAAACAGGTGATGGAATTGAACAAAACCATACAAGACCTAAAGGGAAGTAGAAACAATAAAGAAAACCCAAAGTGAGACAACGCTGGATATAGAAACACTAGGAAAGAAATCTGGAACCATAGATGCGAGCATTATCAATAGAATACAAGAGATGGAAGAGAGAATCTCAGGTGCAGAAGATTCCAAACCTACAGATAGAATAATAGGAGTAGATGAGAATGAAGATTTTCAACTTAAAGGGACAGGAAATATCTTCAACAAAATTATAGAAGAAAACTTCCCAAAACTAAAGAAAGAGATGCCCATGAACATACAAGAAGATAACAGAACTCCAAATAGACTCTACCATAAAAGAAATTCCTCCCAACACATAATAATCAGAACAACAAGTGCACTAAATAAAGATAGAATATTAAAAGCAGTAAGGGAAAAAGGTCAAGTAGCATATAAAGGCAGGCCTATCAGAATTACACCAGACTTTTCACCAGAGACTATGAAAGCCAGAAGAGCCTGGACAGATGTTCTACAGACACTAAGAGAACACAAATGCCAGCCCAGGCTACTATACCCAGTAACACTTTCAATTACCATAGATGGAGAAAACAAAGTATTCCACGATAAAATCAAATTCACACAATATCTTTCCAGGAATCCAAGCCTTCAAGGGAAAACACCAACATAAGGACAGAAACTACACCCTAGAAAAAGCAAGAAAGTAAGGTTCAACAAACCTAAAAGAAGACAGCCACAAGAACAGAATCCCAACTTTAACAACAGAAATAACAAGAAGCAACAATTACTTTTCTTTAATTTCTATTAACATCAATGGACTCAATTCCCCAGTAAAAAGACATATACTAATACACTGGCTATACAAATGGGAGCCAACATTTTGTTGCTTACGGGAAAACACCTCAGGGAAAAGGACAGACACTACCTCAGAGTAAAAGGCTGGAAAACAATTTTCCAAGCAAATGGACCTAAGAAACAAGATGGAGTAGCCATTCTAATATCAAATAAAATTGACTTCCAACCCGATGTTATCAAAAAAGACGAGGGGCATTTGATATTCATCAAAGGTAAAATCTACCAAGGTGAACTCTCAATTCTGAATATCCATGCTCCAAATAGAAGGGCAGCCAGATTCATTAAAGAAACTTTAGTAAAGTTCAAACCACACATTGCACCTCACACAATAATAGTAGGAGACTTCAACACCCCACTCTGAACAATGGACATATCCTGGAAACAGATCTAAAGAGAGACACATGGAAACTAACAGAAGTTATTAAACAAATGGATTTAATAGATATCTAAATAACATTTTATCCTAAAAAAAAAAAGGATATACTTTTTTCTCAGCACCTCATAGTAACTCCTCCAAAATTGACCCTATAATCGGTCACCAAACAGGCCTCCACAGATACAAAAATATTGAAATTATACCATGCATCCTATCAGATCACCATGGAATAAGGCTGATCTTCAAAAACAGAATAAATAATAGAAAGCTAACATTCACATGGAAACTGAACAACACTCTACTCAATGATTCTTGGTCAAGGAAGAAATAAAGAAATTAAAGACTTTTAGAGTTTAATGAAAATGAAGCCACAACATACCCAAATTTATGGGAGACAATGAAAGCAGTCCTAAGAAGAAAACTCATAACCCTGAGTGCCTCCAAAGAAACTAGAGAGAGCATACACTAGCAGCCTGACAGCACACCCAGAAGTTCTAGAACAAAAGGAAGAATTTCATCCAAGAGGAGTAGATGGCAGAAACTAATCAAACTTATGGCTGAAATCAACCAAGTGGAAACCAAAAGAACTATTCAAAGAGTCATCCAATCCAGGAGCTGGTTCTTAGAGAAAATCAACAAGATAGATAAACCCTTAGCCAGACTAACTAGAGGACACAGGGACAGTGATCCTAATTAACAAAATCAGAAAGGAAATGGGAGATGTAACAACAGAAACTGAGGAAATCCAAAACATCATCAGATCCTACTACACAAGGCTATATTCAACAAAACTGGAAAACCTGGATGAAATGGAAAATTTCCTAGACAGTTACCAGGTACCAAAGTTAAATCAGGATCAGATTGACGATCTAAACAGTCCCATTTCCCTTAAAGAAATAAAAGCAGTCATTAATAGTATCCCAACCAAAAAAAGGCCAGGCCCAGATGGGTTTAGAGCAGAGTTCTATCAGACCTTCCAAAAAGACCTAATCCCAACTCTCTTTAAACTATTCCACAAAATAGAAACAGAAGGTACTCTACCCAATTCATTCTGGGGAATTGAGTCCACTGATGTTAAGAGAAATTTTAAAAAAGTAACTATTGCTTCCTGTCATTTTTTATGTTAAATGGCGATTCTGTTCTTGTAGTTGTCTTCTTTTAGGTTTTTTGAAGTGTTACTTTCTTGCTTTTTCTAGGGTGTAGTTTCTGTCCTTATGTTGGTGTTTTCCCTTGAAGGCTTGGATTCCTGGAAAGATATTGTGTGAATTTGATTTTATCGTGGAATACTTTGTTTTCTCCATCTATGGTAATTGAAAGTGTTACTGGGTATAGTAGCCTGGGCTGGCATTTGTGTTCTCTTAGTGTCTGTAGAACATCTGTCCAGGCTCTTCTGGCTTTCATAGTCTCTGGTGAAAAGTCTGGTGTAATTCTGATAGGCCTGCCTTTATATGCTACTTGACCTTTTTCCCTTACTGCTTTTAATATTCTATCTTTATTTAGTGCACTTGTTGTTCTGATTATTATGTGTCAGGAGGAATTTTCTTTCTGGTCCAGTCTATTTGGAGTTCTGTTATCTTCTTGTATGTTCATGGGCACCTCCTTCTTTCAGTTAGGGAAGTTTTCTGCTATAATTTTGTTGAAGATATTTGCTGGCCCTTTAAGTTGAAAATCTTCAGTCTCATCTACTCCTATTATCCTTAGGTCTGGTCTTCTCATTGTGCCCTGGATTTCCTGGATGTTTTGAGTTAGGATCCTTTTGCATTTTGCATTATCTTTTTCATTTTGCATCTTCTTTGATTGTTGTGTCCATGTTCTCTATGGAATCTTCTGCATCTGAGATTCTCTCTTCCATCTCTTGTATTCTGTTGCTGACTCTCGCATCTATGTTTCCAGATTTCTTTCCTAGGGTTTCTATCTCCAGAGTTGTCTCACTTTAGGTTTTCTTTATTGTTTCTACTTCCCTTTTTAGGTCTTGGATAGTTTTGTTCAATTCCATTACCTGTTTGGTTGTGTTTTCCTGTAATTCTCTAAGGGACTTTTGTGTTTCTTCTTTAAGGGCTTCTACTTGTTTAGCAATTTTTTTATGTAATTCTTTAAAGGACTTTTGTGTTTCCTCATTATGGCATTCTACCTGTCTAGCCATGTTCTCCTGTATTTCTTTAAGTGAGTTATTGATTTCCTTCTTAATATTCTCTACCATCAACATAAGATACGATTTTAAATCTCAATCTTGCTTTTCGGGTGTGTTGAGGTATCCAGGACTGGCTGAGGTGGGAGTGCTGAGTTCTGGTGATGATGAGTGGTCTTGGTTTCTGTTAGTAACATTCTTAAGTTTGCCTTTGCCATCTGGTAATCTCTTGCATTAGTTGTTATAGCTGTCTCTGGCTGGAGCTTGTTCCTCCTGTGATTCTATTAGCCTCTGTCATTAATCCTGGGAGTCCAACTCTCTCCTGAGTCTCAGTGGTCAGAGTACTCTCTTCAGGCAAGCTCGCCTCTTGCAGGGAATGTGTGCAGAGTTCTGGCACTAGGGTCTGCCTCCTGGCTGAAGATGAAAGCCTGAAACAGGGCCTGTCCCATAAGATGTATTGCTTCTGCAGTCCACATGCTCTCCAGAGCAGACTGGTCTCTGAGGGACCTAGGATACAAGGTGGCTCTCTCACCTGCTTTGGCCATCAGAGCCCTCCTAGGCAGCCATCTCTCATGTAGCACTATTTTTAAATTCATTGTTCAGTTGAAGAACATATGGGTTGTTTTCAGTTTCTAGCTAGTTTGAATATAGCTTCTATGAACAGAGATGAGCAAATGTCCTTGTGGTAGGATGAAGCATGCTTTGGGTGTATGCCCAGGGGTGGTATGGCTGGGTCTCCTGGTAGATAAATTCCCAAATTTATGAGAAACTATCATATTGATTTTCAAAGTAGCTGTAAAATTTTGTACTCCCACCAGCAATGGAAGAATATTCCCTTTGGTCTATATCCTCACCAGACTCAACTATCACTTTATTATTTATCTTACCCTTTCTTACAGGTGTAAGGTGGAATCTCAAAGTTGTTTTGATTTGTATTTCCCTGATGGCTAAAGATGTTGAACATTTCTTTTAGTGTTTCTCACCCATATGAGATTCCTCTATTGAGAATGTTCTGTTTAGAGCAGAACCCCACTTTTAATTGGAGTATTTAGTTTCGTGATGTATAGTTTCTTGAGTTCTTCATATATTTTGTATATTAGACATCTATCATATATGGAGTTAGCAAAAACTTTTTGCCATTCTATAGACTGTCATTTTGTTTTCTTGAAGGGGTGACCATTTTTTTACAGAAACATTTCAGTTTCATGAGGTCCCACTTCCTAATTGTTGAGTTTAGTGCCTGCACTATTGGTGTTCTGTTCAGGACTCCTTTGCCAAAGTTTTTAATGTGATTCCCTTATTTCTTTTCTATCAGATTCAGTGTTTCTGGTATTATGTTGGGATCTTTGATCAATTTAGTCTTGAGTTTTATAAAGGAAGAGAGATATGGATCTATTTGCAGTTTTCTACATATTGACACCTAATTAGACAGCACCATTTGTTAAAAATGCTTTCTTATCCTTTATTGTATATTTATGTCTACTTTATAACATATCAGGTGTTCATAGATATGTGGTTTTACATCTGTGTGATTTGATTCTATTGGTCAATTTCTCTAATTTTAAGTTTTAAAATACAATATGGTTTTCATTACTGCTGTTTTATAGTAGAGCTTGAAATCAGAGATAGTGGTTACTCCTCATGTTCTTTTATTGTATAGGCTCTTTTAAAATATCCTAGTTTTGTTTTTCTTTTTCCATATGAAGTTGAATATTATTCTTTCAAGGTCTGTAAAGAATTGTTTTGGAATTTTGATGGGAATTGTATTGAATCTGTAGATTGTTTTTGTAGAATGGTCATTTATATCATGTTGATTCTACCAATCCATGAGCATAAAAGAACATTCTATCTTCTGTTATATTTTTCAATTTCCTTCTTCAAAGACTTGAAGTTTTCATCATACAGTTCTTTAATTTGCTTATAGTTTCTTTCTCAGCCCCTTTGACATTTGTATATAAGAAGGCTATTGATTTTTTTTTTGCATTGAGTTAATCTTATATATAACTACTTTACTGAAGGTGTTTATCAGCTCAAGGAGCTCCTTGGTACAATTTTGGGGGTCACTTATGTATACTACTTTGAATTTCTTGCTTTCTAGTGTGAGTCCACTTGCTATCATTTAGTTGTCTTATTGCTCTAGCTAAAACTTTGAGTAATATATTGAATAGATATGGAAAGAATGGACACCCTTGTCCCTCCTGGTTTTAGTGTAATTGATTTAACTTTCTCTCCATTTAATTTGATGTTGGCTATAGACTTACTTTGAATTACCTTTATTATGTTTAGGTTTGTCCGTTGTATCCCTGATCTCTCCAAGGCATTTGTCATGAAGGATTTGGGTTTTGTTAAATGTTGTTTGAGCATCTAATGGTATAATCATCTGGTTTTTTTTTTCTTTTATATTATTTATATGGTAAATTACATTGACAAATTTTGTGTACTGATCCATCCCTGCATTTCTGGAATGAGGCCTGTTTGATCATAGTGGATGTTCTTTTTGATGTGTTCTTATATTCAGATTTCAAGTATTTTGTTGAATACATTTGCATCAAGTTGATGATTGGTATATAATTCTTCTTGAGAAATCTTCGTGTGCTTTGGATATCAGGGTAAATGTGACTTCATAAAATAAATTTGGCAATGTTTTTTTCTGTTTCTATTTTGTGGAATAATTTAAGGAGTATTGGCCTTAGATCTTTCAAAGTCTCATAGAATTCTTCATTAAAACTATCTGCCTCTGGGCTTTTTCTGGTTGGGAGTCTTTGAGTGACTATTTCTATTTTCTTAGGGATTAAATAGACCAATTTAAGTTGTTTACCTGATCTTGATTTAACTTTGGTATGTGGCATCTATCAAGAAAATTCTCCATTTGTTTTAAATTTTCCAGTTTTGTGGAGTATAGGTTTTTGAAATATGACTTTATGGTTCATTGGATTTCCTTGATTTTGGTTGCTATGTACTGCTTTTGTTACTGCTTTTGCTGATTTGGATACTCTCTTTGCCTTTTATTTAATAAAGATAAAGGCTTTTCTATTTTACTGATTTTCTCCAATTCTTTCTTGTATTGATTCTTTGTCTCTCTCTCTCTCTCTCTCTCTCTCTCTCTCTCTCTCTCTCTCTTTCTATTTTATTGATTTCAGCCCTCAGTTTGATTGTTTTCTGCCATCCATGCTCTTGGGTATATTTGCTTCTATTTGTTCTAGAGTGTCTAATGTGCTGTTAAGTTGCTAGTGTGAGAATTCTCCAATATATTTATGAAAGTACTTAGTGCTATGAACTTTCCTCTTATCACAGCTTTTATCATGTCCTATAAGTTTTTGACTATGCTGTGCATTCATGTTCAATAATTTCTAGAAAGTCTTTAATTTCTTTATTTCCTACCCAGTAAGCATTCAGTAATGAGTTGTTCTGTTTCTATGAGTTTGTAGAATTTCTATTGTTTCTGTTTTGTAGAAATCCAGCTTTAATTCATTGTTATCTGATAGAATACAAGGACTTACTTAAATTTTCTTGTACCTTTTAAGGCTTGCTTTGTGACCAAATATATGGTCAATTTTGGAGACTGTTTCATAAGGTGCTAAGAAAAAGGTATATTCTTTTGTATTTGAAGGAAATGTTCCATAGATATCTGTTAGGTCAATTTCCTATATAATATCTGTGATCTCTATTATTTTCCTATTTAGTTTATGTCTGAGTTTCCTGTCCATTGGTAAGAGTGGAGTATTGAAGAGTCTCATCATCAATGTGTAAGGGTCAATGTATGATTTTAGCTTTAGTAATATATATTCATTTGTTTTTTTCTATTCATATGTGTATGTTTGTATGTATATGTAAATGTAAATTTATATGTATATGCATAAGTATATTTGGGTACCCTTACATTTGGGGCATAGATATTGAGAATTTAAATGTCATGCAATGAATTTTACCTGGGATGAGTATGAAGTATCCTTCCTCATCTCTTTTGATTAATTTTTGTTTGAAGTCTGTATCCATAGACATTAGAATATCTGTACCAGCTTGCTTCTTGAGGCCATTTACTTGGAAAATCTTTTTACAAACTTTTATTCTGAGGTGATGGTGATCCTTGATGTCAAGGTATGCTTTTGTATGCACCAGAAAGAGTGATATTGTTTTCACATCTATTTTTTTAGTCTGATCTTTTTATTGTGGGATTGAGTCCATAAATATTGAAAAATACCAATGAACACTGATTGCTAATTGCTGTTATTTTGTTGTAATTGGTGATGGTAGATGTGTGTGTGTGTGTGCATGCTTGTGTGTGTATGTATGTGTGTGTTACTTCTTTGAATTATGCTAGTATGAAATTATTTATTGCATGTGTTTTAATTGGTTTAGTCAACCTCCCTGAGTTTGACTTTTCCTTCTAGTACTTTCTGTGACTATAGACAGACTGGAACATGAAGTCTTAAGCTCTTGCTAACATGCCTTCCCTGCCATAGTAGAACTGTACCCTAGAACTATGAAAACATTATGCTTAAGTTTCTTTTGTCTGGGCATTTTATCCTAAAACCAAGAAAACTAACTGAAGAAGACAAAAATAAAAGCCATTGAATTTATCATAATTACTCAATGTCTAAATTCGCCAAATGATCCACTTTCAGATTTTTGCAGTTTTGCAGTTCTTATATGCTTATTTGTGAATCGGATCAAGACTGTCTACTGTATTAAAGTTAAAAAGGAGAAAAAAGGAAGTACTTAACCTTTTCTCGTACATATTTTTATTATCAAGTAAAGCAGTATCAATAAGGCTTTCACATTCTCTATTTTAATATCTATGCTCCAGATATTGATTCCAGATATGATTGACAGGTTCATAGAACTAAATATCTAAGTCAGAAAATGGAAGGTGGAAAGGGCATATTCTTCTGCAAAGTATTTTAGATAAAATGGATGCACATGCTCATAAAAATTTGAGTTATATAAAATTTAACTAAGCCAATATTTTAAACATAACACTTATTATGACAGGCTTACTTATGTTTTAGTTATATTTGTGTAGGAGGATGTTTCCGTGATGATATGGATGTGACATACCTTCATAGTCAAAACTCTTAATATTGTTCTGTATTGAGAAGTTGTATTGCTTCATAATAACTGATTTACTCCATAAATATAAGGTTTAAAATGTCTACTGTCAATTTTTCAATAGATATCTTTTTCCAGGTAAGAAACATAAAAAATAAAAATGGCAGGAAAAACCTTTGTGCACCACTAGAATTTCAAGATAGGATTTTAAGTGAAAATGAGAGTATTTATATTCATATCCTTCACCCCCCTCCCTTAAGCCATTGTTCCTTTTTTTCAATCTTACTTAATGTTCAGACAAACACCTGTCTATTCAGCAACTACTTATTTTTACTGGGCCCCATGCTTAACACTGAGAGAGTAGACAGTGAAGAAAATGTCTATGATTAAAGTGTCACATCATTGACAAACATCAAGACACAGTGGTCTGAAATCCATAAATCTCCTATACTATAATTCCTTTTAAGAGCAGATTATCATCTCAATATCCTATCAATATTGATGGTCACCAAATACTTCTCATCCTCACTCTATGTATTCATTCTATTCTTGTTTACATTCCTGTCTTCTATATTACTTCCTCCAGTAAGCCTGTTTGGACTATATGACCAGTTTCAGTTTTATTTCTAGTCTCCTACTATTTTTAAGTACTTGTTCTTAAACATACTCATGTTATGAACCTTTAGTGCAGTTCCTCATGCTGTGGTGATTCCCCCTCAAATATAAAATTATTTTTATTTCTACTTAACTGATTTTTCTACTTTTATAAATTGAAACGGAAATGTTTGATATGCAAGATATCTGATGTGCCACGCCCATGAAAGGGTTGTTCGATGTCCAAAGTGGTCAGCTCTTACAAATTGAGAATTACTTTTTTTAAAGCATAATGTAAGCATTTTCTATCCTTTCTTCCTGGATTTCCTCTCATGAAACCACACAAACTACGTTTTTCATGATTCTCATTTAGCCATTTAAACATCAATAGCTGGGTTTATAAAATGTCCCTAAATGTTGCTTTTAAATAATTAAAATAAATTTAATTGATTAACTTGAATAATTAAGTCATGGTGACTTTAAGCCATCTTCAAACTCTGCAGACTGATGAGAAAGCCACAAATGCTGACTAAACCTGTCAACAGTACCAGAACTCAGAGTAAACCCCATTACTTAAGTGACACTGGTATGAACTGAATGAGACCTGCCCCTCTCTCCACACATTGACCCCAAGGGCTGTGTTCAGAGTCATTTACAACCTCATCCCATAATAATATGTTTTTCAATGAACAATAGCTCACTGAAAATAAAAGAGAGGAAAAAATTAAATCCTAGATTTAAATAAAAATCAGAACACATCCTATTAGAGCCTTTAAACACAAGACAGGGAATTCTAAGAGGAAAGTTTATAGCTATAAATGAACATGTTAAGAAAGCTAGAGGAGGGACATGGCCCTTCTGGCCTCCATCTACACCTAGGAGATGGGGCTGTTCCACAGCCCTCTGTGCATGGGTTCTGCCAGGGGATAGCTGGTCTCCCAGGAGTGATGACACAGGCTTACAGGCCCACAGGAAATACAAGCTCAAGCCAGAGACAGCAAGACCAGCTAACACTAGAAATAACCAAATAGCAAAATGCAAGCTCAAGAACCTTACCAACAGAAAGAAGGCTACATACCATCATCAGAACCCAGTTCTCCCACAACAGCAAATCTAGGATACCACAATACACCAGGAAAATCAAGATTTAAAATCACATCTCATTATGCTGATAGAGGACTTTAAGAAGGACATAAATAACTCACTTAAAGAACATAGGCAAACAGCTTGAAGCCCTTAAAGAAGAAACACAAAAATTATTAACGAATTACAGGAAAACACAAACAGGTGAAGGAATTGAAGAAAACCATCCAGAATCTAAAAAAAGAAGTGTCCCTCAACAGAGGAATGGATACAGAAATTATGGTACATTTACACAATGGAGTACTACTCAGCTATTAAAAAGAATGAATTTATGAAATTCCTAGCCAAATGGATGGACCTGGAGGGCATCATTTTGAGTGAGGTAACACAATCACAAAGGAACTCACACAATATGTATTCACTGATAAGTGGATATTAGCCCAAAACTTAGGATACCCAAGATATAAGATACAATTTGCTAAACGCATGAAACTCAAGAAGAATGAAGACCAAAGTGTGGACACTGTGCCCCTTCTTAGAATTGGGAACAAAACACCCATGGAAGGAGTTACAGAGACAAAGTTTGGAGCTGTGATGAAAGGATGGACCATCTAGAGACTGCCGTATCCAGGGATCCATCTCATAATCAGCTTCTAAACGCTGACACCATTGCATACACTAGCAAGATTTTGCTGAAAGGACCCAAATACAGCTGTCTCTTGTGAGACTATGCCGGGGCCTAGCAAACACAGAAGTGGATGCTCACAGTCAGCTATTGGATGTATCACAGGGCTCCCAATGGAGAAGCTAGAGAAAGTACCCAAGGAGCTAAAGGGATCTGCAACCCTATAGTTGGAACAACATGATGAACTAACCAGTACCCCGGAGCTCTTGTCTCTAGCTGCATATGTATCGAAAGATGGCCTAGTCGGCCATCACTGGAAAGAGAGGCCCAATGGACTTGCAAACTTTATATGCCCAAATATAGGGGAATGCCAGGGCCAAAAGAATGGGAATGGGTGGGTAGGGAAGTGGGGGGGCGATATGGGGGACTTTTGGGATAGCATTGGAAATATAATTGAGGAAAATATGTAATAAAAAATATTAAAAATTAAAAAAAGAAAGTAAAAAAAGTAAGAAATCACAAAGAGAGACAAATCTGGAGATAGAAAACCTAGGAAAGAGATTAGGAGTCAAAGATATGAGCATCAGTAAAAGAATACAAATGATAAAAGAGAGAATCTCAGGTGCAGAAGATACCATAGAAAACATTGACACAACAACCGAAGAAAATGCAAACTGCAAACAACTCCTAACCCCAAACCAGGAAATCAAGGACACAATGAGAAGATCAAACCTAAGGATAATAGGTATAGAAGAGAGGGAAGATTCCGAGCTTAAAGGGCCAGTAAATATCTTCAACAAAAGTATAGAAGAAAACTTCCCTAACCTAAAGAAAGATGACCATGAACATACAAGAAGCCTACAGGACTCCAAATAGATTGAACCAGAAAAGAAATCCCTCCCATCACATAGTAATCAAACCACCAAATGCACAAAACAAAGAAGAATATTAAAAGCAGTAAGGGAAAAATATCAAGTAACATAAAGGCAGACATATCAGATTTACACTAAACTTCTCCCCAGACACTATGAAAGCAAGAAGATCCTGGGCAGAGGTCATACAGACCCTAAGAGAGCAACACCCTACTCAATGATAACTTGGTCAAGGAAGTAATAATGAAAGAAATTAAAGACGTTTTAGAATTTAATGAAAATGAAGCCACAACATACCCAAACTTTTGGGACACAATGAAAGCAGTGTTAAGAGGAAAACTCACAGCCCTGAATACCTCAAAAAAAAAAAAATAGACCTAAGAGGAGTAGAAGGCAGGAAATAATCAAACTTAGGGCTGAAATTAACCAAGTAGAAACAAAAGGAAATATACAAAGAATAAACCAAACCAGGAGCTGGTTCTTTGAGAACATCAACGAGATAAACCCTTATCCGAACTAACCAGAATGCACAGAGACAATATGCAAATCAACAAAATCAGAAGTGAAAAGGGAGACTTAACAACGGAAACTGAAAAAAGAAGAAAGAAAGAATAAAGAAAGACAGAAACTGAGGAAATCCAAAAAATCATCAGATCCTTCTACAAAAGCCTATACTCAACAAAACTGGAAAATCTGAATGAAATACGTTGTATGCTGGCCCACGACCTACATGAACTGGGTACACCTGGGAGGCAGGCTGGGGCTGAAAGAGACTTAGACTGGGAGAGAAATTAATGGAGACCAAGATACATTTCTGTTCAAGGCTCGCGAATTTACTAAGAGACCTTGCTTATAAGGGGGAAGGCCTATCCCTCCACACCACCACCCCCCGACCCCCACCAGTCCATTCTTGGTGCCTGGAGCCATTCTGTCAGCACTGGGTCGCCAGGCTGGTTGCTTATTCAGGAATGTCTCAGGAAGACAGATTCAGCCTCTGGGCAGGTAGCAGAAGAGCAGGGCAGTTGTTACTTCAAAAAGGAGCCAGCCAAGTCAGAAAGCTGCACTGCAGGTGGTCCCACCTCCATGGCGACGACAAGGTTTGTACCAGCCTGCTTCAGGCTGGGGGAGGCTACAGAAATGAACAATTTTCTAGACTTATACCAGGTACTGAAAGATCCTGATAGAATGTAAAAGGTCACAGAAGCCCTGAAATTGACAAAATAGATTTCACTATTAGCAGAACTAGCTTCACTGATTTAGAAAAATAGAGGTGCACAATGCTCTGGCCACTCCTTGAACCCATGTGTCTGCCAATGTTTTGACCATTACTTGAACCCAGGTGTGTGCCCACTGCTGCACCTCACTACCAGGTGTTTGTGATATTGGTTGCTGGGAAAGAGTCAGAAAATCTTCCTAGCAACCACATCTGGGCCAATCCGGAGTTGCTACAACTGCACCAGACACTTTTCTTGTACCCCTCCCATACCCATTTCTTGAGAATAGACATGGTTTAGAACTGGAGATCCCCTACCCTCCTTCTCCTTTCCCCCCTGAGGGCCTATAAAAACTGAGAACCCTTTCCCCTCGTGGTCAACTCCTCTACCCCTTCGTGGGATATGAGTCGTCCCCAGAGCTCTGGCTTTCCCTGAATAAAGCCTCATGTGGTTTGCATCAAGCTTGGTCTCTCGTGAGTTCTTGGGTGTCTGCTATTGTCCCGAGGCCTGAGTGAGGGGCTCCTCATGGAGTCTTTCAGTACCAAAGTTAAATCAGGATCAGATAAATGATATAAACAATCCCATAACCCCTAAATAAGTGGAAGCAATAATTAGTAGTCTCCCAACCAAAAAAAAAAAGCCCAGGACCAGATGGGTTTAGTACAGAATTCTATCAGACCTTCAAAGAAGACCTAATATCAATATTCTTCAAACTATTCTACAAAATAGAAACAGAAGGAACTCTACCCAATTTGTTCTATGAAACCACAATTACTCTGATACCTAAAGCACACAAAGACCCAACAAAGAAAGAAAACTTCAAACCAATTTCCCTTTTGACTATCAATGCAAAAATACTCAATAAAATTCTCACAAACCAAATCCAAGACTACATCAAAACAATCATCCATCATGATCAAGTAGGCTTCATTCCAGGGACACAGGGATGGTTCAATATACAGAAATCCATCAACATAATCTACGATATAAACAAACTCAAAGAAAAAAATCATATGATCATCTCATTAGATGCTGAGAAAGCGTTTGACAAAATCCAACACCCCTTCATGAAAGTCTTGGAAAGATCAGGAATTCAAGGCCCATACCTAAACATAGTAAAAGAAACACACAGCAAACCAGTAGCTAACATCAAACTAAATGGAGAGAAACTTGAAGTGATGCCACTAAAATCAGGGAGTAAACAAGGCTGTCCACTCTCTACCTATCTGTTCAAGATAGTACTCGAAGTCCTAGCCAGAGCAATTAGACAACAAACGAAGGTCAAGAGGATACAAGTTGGAAGGAAGAAGTGAAATATCACTATTTGCAGAAGATATGATTGTATACTTAAGTGACCCAAAAAATTCCACCAGGAAACTCCTAAATCTGATAAACAACTTCAGAAAACTTGCTGGATATAAAATTCTTCAAACAAAAGATTAGTGCCCTTCCTCTACTTAAAGGATAAATAGGCTGAGAAAGAAATTAGGGAAACAACCCTTTTACAATAGTCACAAATAATATAAAATATCTTGGTGTGACTTTACATAAGGAAGAGAAAAACCTGTATGACAAGACTTCAATTCTCTGAAGAAAGAAATTGAAGATCTCATGCCAAGGACCAGCCTCAGTTGGCCTCTCTCAATCTGCGGGAAATTAGGGTATCTGACAGGTCAGAAAGGAGTTGGCGATGAAAAGGGTGACAAACACACATGGACACAAGGGAGTGCTAAATCTGGATGTATTTTGTCTCAAAGCGAGCACCAGTCTTATAAGTGACTTTTACACAAAACAGAGAGGTGCATACTAAAAGCTAACAGGAACCAACTGGGATAAAATCAATGTTAACAACTGGGATCAAAAGCAGCCCCACATAAGGTCAGCTTAATCTTAGAAGCCAGGGGCAAGGGCTTCATGCCCTTACCATAGTTCCAATTCTAGACTATTGTATAATCCACCTTCCCCCTAGGCCATTGTAAATTCCTGTGTATAGCTGTGACTCAACTATCTATAATTCTAAGTATTTACTCTAGCTCCTTCTTAGACCACAACCTTTCTTCTTCCTAGGTCATTGTAAATTCCTGCATATGTGAGTAATTTGGCTTCTCTTTTAGGTATCTATAGGGAATCTCCATTTGTTAGAACTCACCAACTTTCTTCTAATATGCAATGTAGTCTGCCATACCTGACTGTAATTAAGATTTTAAGTATACTTTGCTAAGCTTGCCCTGAGATTTCTAACTCTATGTAGTAGATAGTAATTCCTGATTTCTTTCACTATCTCTTTTACAATACTATAGGCAATTCTGAATGCCACTGAATAGGCAACATTCTTACTGAATTCCAAGCCCACGGTTTGCTCAAGGACTACTTGGGGAATTGGTGAAGGCCAGGAAGCAAAATTCAATTTTGCTTAGGTATTTGGCAAGTCATTGCTTGGAGATAACTATAATAAAACAATACTGAGGGAAAACACACAGATCCATTCACCGACTAAAGCAAGGACATTATTGGAACCTTCATTATACAGGATGCCACGGTTCCAGGAAACTAAGTTTCCGTGAACTTTTCGCCTTGGGACTGAGTCCAGCTTTCTAGGCCTGTCACACAGTCACTACTGGTGTGGGTGTAGCAATCTCAGAAGATGGAAAGATCTCCCAAACTCATGGAATTGTAGGACTAATATAGTAAAAATGACCATCTTGCTGAAAGCAATTTTCAGATTCAATGTAATACCCATCAAAATTCCAATTCAATTCTTCATAGAGTTAGAAAGACTAATCTCAACAATAAAAGAATTTCTGGGAAAATCATCATCCCTGACCTCAAGCTGTTCTACCGAGCAACTGTGATTTAAAAAAAAAAAAAAAAAAAAAAAAAAAAACTGCATAGTATTAGTACAGTGACAGGCAGGAAGATCAATGGAATAGAATTGAAGACCCAGAAATGATCCCACAAATCTATGGCCACTTCATCTTTGACAAAGGAGCTAAAGCCATTCTGTGGGAAAAAAGACAACATTTTCAACAAATAGTGCTGGATTATCTGGCAGTTAGCTAGTAGAAGAATGCAAATCCATCCAATATTATCTCTTTGTACAAAGCTCAAGCCCAAATGGATAAAGGACCTCCTCATAAAACCAGAGACACTGAAACTAATATAAAAGAAAGTTGGGAAGAGCCTAAAGCACATGTGCACAGGGGAAATTTTCCAGAACAGAATACCAATAGCTTATGTTCTAAGATCCAGAATTGACAGATGGGACCTCATAAAATTGCAAAGCTTTTGTAAAGCAAAAGACACTGTCAATAGGACAAAACAGTAACAAATAGATTGGGTAAAAGCTTTTATCAACCCTACATCCGATAGAGGTCTTATATTTGAAAGACCCACAATGTGAGGACTCCCCCACGTTCTGACTCAGGAGAGGCGACACCCCAAATTACTCACGAGAAATGAACTTGATGCAAACCACAAGAGGACTTTTATTCCAAGAGTGCTCTGGGGCTCACAATCGTACACCATGCATGGGTAGAGGACCATGGGCCCCGAGTAGCTGGGAGAGGGGGTATTTAAAGGAAGAAACTACAACTCAAGTGGGTAGAGAGGGCATTGTAGGAAAATACCAAAATACCAGTTAAGAGTTACAAGGAAGTGCAAAGTCAGAAGAGTCACAAGGAATACCTGGTAATTGTGCAGGTTATTTTTCAAGACAGTTTCTATGAGCACCTAATAATAGCACATTTGCAAAGCAGGTTCCAGGAGCAGTCAGGGTGACTTTCTTTGAACAAACAGTCCATGAACCCAGGAAGTGGGTGGGTGGAGGAATGTCACTATCTGTTTTATGATTAGCATGCCTTGGATCATTGAGTCACAAAGGTCACATTCTCAAGCCTGGGCCTAAAAGCCTAGAATTTTTGTTTTTTATGTTATATTTTTTCATATCCAAAATATACAAAGACCTCAAGAAGTTAGACTCAGAGAATCAAATAACCCTATTAAAAATGGGGTACAGAGGTAAACAAAGAATTCTCAACTGAGGAATACCAAATGGTTGAGAAGCACCTAAAGAAATGTTCAACATCTTTAGTCATCAGGAGAATGCAAATCAAAAGCAACCCTGAGATTCCACCTCACACCAGTCAGAATGGCTAAGATCAAAAACTCAGGTGACAGCAGATGCTGGTGAGGATATGGAGAAAGAGGAAAACTCCATTGCTGGTGGGATTGAAAGCTGGTACAACCACTCTGGAAATCAGTTTGGTTGTTCCTCAGAAAATTCATCATAGTATTACCTGAGGACCCATCTATACCTCTCCTGGGCATAGCAGCCTTATTTATAATAGCCAGAAGTTGGAAAGAACCCAAATGTCCCTCAACAGAGGAGTGGATACAGAAAATGTGGTACATTTACACAGTGGAGTAGTACTCAGCTATTAGAAACAATGAGTTCATGAAATTCTTAGGCAAAAGGATGGAACTAGAAATATTATCCTGAGTGAGGTAACCCAATCAGAAAAGAACACACATGGTATGCACTCACTGATAAGTGGATATTAGTCCAAAAGCTCAGAATACCCAAGACACAATTCACAGACCACCCAAAGCTCAAGAAGAAGGTAAACCAAAGTGTGGATGGTTTGGTCCATCTTAGAAGGGGGATAAAGATACCCATGGGAGGAGTTACAGAGACATAATGTGGAGCAGAAACTGAAACAAAGGCCATCCAGAGACTGTCCCACCTGGGGATCCATCCCATATACAGCTATCAAACCCAGACACTATTGTGGATGTCAACAAGTGCTTGCTGAAAGGAACCTAATATAGCCTTCTCCTGACAGGCTCTGCCAGTGCCTGACAAATACAGAAGTGGATACTCAGTCCATTAGAATGAGCACAGGGTCCCCAATGGAGGAGTTAGATAAAGGACCCAAGGAGCTGAGTGGGTTTGCAGCCCCATAGAAGGAAAATCAATTTGAAACAACCAGTACCCCCAGATCTCCCAAGGACTAAACCACATACCAAAGAATACAATGGAGGGACCCATGGCTCCAGCTGCATATGTAGCAGAGGATGGCTTGTGGGACATCAATGAGAGGAGAAGCCCTTGGTCTTGTGAAGGCTCAATGCCCCATTGAAAGGGAATGTCAGGACAAGGAAGTGGAAGTGGGTGGGTTAGTGAGCAGGGGTGGGGGAAGGATGGAATAGGTAGTTTTCAGAGGAGAAACAAGGAAAGGGGATAACATTTGAAATGTAAATAAAGAAAATATCTGATGTGAGAGAGAGAGAGAGAAAGGGAGAGGGAGAAGAAGAGGGGAAGGGAGAGGGAGAGAGGGAGAGGGAGAGAGGGAGAGGGAGAGAGGGAGAGGGAGGGAGAGGGAGAGAGAGAAGGAGAGGGAGAAAGAGAGGGAGAGGGAGAGGGAGAGGGAGAGGGAGAGGGAGAGAGAGAGAGAGAGAGAGAGAGAGAGAGAGAGAGAGAGAGAGAGAGAGAGAGAGAGAGGAGAGAGCAAGCTAGAGGAGTCTTTATGCTTAAGTGCACTGACTATTCTTCCAGAAGACCTAGTTTTGATTCCCAGCACCCATATGAAGTCTTATAACCACCTGTAATACCAGTGCCAGTATGGCCTCTTCTGGCCTCTGTAGGCACATGGCACACACATGCTGGCAAACCGACACACACACAAAAATCATTTATACATACATACAAATATATGTATGTGTATAATATAATACATAAGTAATATATTAATATATTATATATTACTATAATAATATTTGTATATTAATATAATATAATATATAAATAAAAACTTTTTTTAAATGCTAGAGAGATTGCTAATAAATAACCCAATGATCCATTCCAAGGTAGTAGAAAAATAATAATAAGCCAATCCTATTTCACATAGATACCAACAAATAGAAAATATTAGGAAAAAATTAAAAAAAACAAATCTAAATAAAAAATACACAAAATCAACCAAACAAGGACTCGGTCTTTGAAAATTGATAAAAATTAACAAACCCATAACCAAACTAACAAGAAAGTGGGAAAACTGAAATTAATGAAGTTAGAGACAAAAAAAATTGTGTGGTGCTCTAGTGGACTCCAGGGGCATCTAGAATATCGTTAGAAAATTCTTTGTTGTTAACCTCGGCCATCACTGGAAAGAGAGGCCCATTGGACATGCAAACTTTATATGCCCCAGTACAGGGGAACACCAGGGCCAAAAAAATGGGAATGGATGGGTAGGGAATTGGGGGGGAGGGTAAGGGGGACTTTTGGGATAGCATTGGAAATGTAATTGAGGAAAATACGTAATAAAAAATATTAAAAAGAAAAAAAGAAATGGGAATTTCATAAAAGGGGGAAAAAAAGAAAATTCTTTGTTACATTTTACTACATTTTTTTTTCTCATTAGGATTACCCAAATTTCAATGAATAGAGGTCATACTAAAAGTCATTTTTCTTTTCTTAAATATTTGATTTATAGACTGGAGAGATGATTCAGCAATTAAAGGACCAACTACTCTTGCAGAGGACCAGGATTCAATTCCCTGCATCCACCTGGTGAATGACAACCTTAGGTAACTTTAATTGCAAGGGATCAAGCAATTTCTCCTGACATCAGTAGGCTCTAGGCCTGAATATGTGCACAGAAAACATTGTAGACAAAAGTTTCTATATACAAAGAAAATAAAACTAGATGAATCTAAATTATTTTAAGCTCTGGTGGCACATGCCTTTAATTCCAGCACTTGGGAAGCAGAGGCAGGCGGATTTCTGAGTTTGAGGCCAGCCTGGTCTACAAAGTGAGTTCCAGGACAGCCAGGGCTATACAGAGAAACCCTATCTCGAAAAAACAAAAAAACAACAAAAAAAAAAAAACAAAAAACAAAACAAAACAAAAAAAAACGATTTCATAAAGAAAACAATTTTAGTTATACCATTGAGTTTATGAGATTGAGAACAAGATTCTGCTAAGGAAAAAAAAACAGTAGGGAGAAGAAAGGAAAACATAATATTCTGGGAGTGACAGACATGAATTGGGATCTTGAAAAACTCTGTCACTGGGATTCTATGTCTAGTCCTCAGGGTCCCAAAAGAAATATGATCAAGCACAAAATAGGACAACTTAACAAAATGAAAACAAAGCCCAATCCTGTTCTAAAGATTCCTCTCCACCTTTGTTTTTGGCTGTCTATTTCAGTGATGAGTTTTATTTCTTTATTTTTGGCTGTCTATTTCAGTGATGAGTTTTATTTCTTTATTTTGAGTAAACTTTTGTTAAGAAAAATCCTACTGATATGTAAAGTAAAGAGGAAGCAAGTGGACAACTGTAAAACACTGAGATTTGAGATACCACAACCTGTTAGCACAAACAAGCATTTGTTACTCATTTAAAATCAAATTTTCTGTAAATACCATGTTTTAACCACTGCAAGAGTAGTAACTAAATATCTGTTATAGAGTAACAACTAAATATCAAATACTGAGATCTGTATATAATTAAAACTATTTTCGTTTGTAGATATAATCTTATGTCCATTTCAGTTAAAGTGTTCTGCCATCATTATAATTATTAGGTAAATAGTAAAATACAGTCAGGGTGGGACCCTCTGCTGATAGATTCAGCCACTTAGAAACAACAGTCTAAAACTCAAAATGTGACATTTTTCCCCTAGTGGTATTATGTAGAATTTTGCTTAATAACAAGTAGAAATACCTTTAATAATTTTAAAAATGCACATCTACCTTAAATTTATATAAAGACAAAAAAAGAATGTAGGCATATTTATCCACATAAATATTAATCTCCAAAGAAGGGATAAATAAATAGGAATTAATAAAAATGTTTTCATGGATACATAGATAATAATTATATCCAGGCCTTTGATCTTAATAATTGAGAGACAAAGGCAGAGACAAGTAGGTTTCTTGTGAGTTAGAGACCAGCCTAATGTACAGAGCAAATATGGTTCCATCTGAGCTCCACAAAGAAACCCTATTTCAATAAAATATTATTATTATTATTATTATTGATGGTTTAAGTTATCAAGTGGATATTAGCCCAGAAGCATAGAACACCCAAGGTACAATTTGCAAAACACAAGAAAATCAAGAAGAGGGAAGACCAATGGGTGGATACTTCATTCCTCCTTAGAATAGTGAACAAAACACCCATAAAAGGAGTTACAGAGACAAAGTTTGGAGCTAAGACAAAAGGATGGACTATCCAGAGACTACCCCACCCAGGGATCCATCCAATTATCAGCCACCAAACCCAGACACTATTGCATATGCCAGCAAGATTTTGCTGAAGGTACCCTGGTATAGCTGTCTCGTATGAGACTATGCCAGTACCTGGCAAATACAGAAGTGGATGCTCACAGTCAGCTATTGGATGGATCACAGGGCCCCCAATGGAGGAGCTAGAGAAAGTACCAAGGAGCTGAAGGGGTCTGCAACCCTATAGGTGGAACAACAATATGAACTAACCAGTACTCCCAGAGCTTGTGTCTCTAGCTACATATGTAGAAGAAGATGGCCTAGTCTGCCATCACTGGGAAGAGAGGCCCCTTGGTATTGCAAACTTTATATGCCCCAGTACAGGGGAACGTCAGGGCCAAGAAGTGGAAGTGGGTGGGTAGGGGAGCAGGGTGAGCTGAGGGTATAGGGAACTTTCAGGATAGCATTTGGAATGTAAATAAAGAAAATATCTAATTTTAAAAATGAAGGTGGTTATAACTTCTATGGTTGAGATGGTATTGCAAATCCTCTATGAGAGAGGTCAAAATAAAACAGACTTAGATAGAAAAGGGGCTGCTAAATTGGATCAATCTATATTTTTAATGACTTCAGACTGCCAAAGATCATGCTATGTTGGGAGAGAGGCTCCAGGTTTGTGTTAACAGGAAAGAAGAAAAGGCTTTAGACTCCTTCTGAAATAATAGGGTCAGATTTGATAGAGGAAGACACCCTGACAATCTTGACTGCAGATACCAAGAAAGAAGTCAAGAAGACCAAACAGGACAGATAACAAGGTTTGCTGATCCTACTACACGGGAAGAGTCCTAAAACTGGCTGAGATGTAAGAATGTCTCTAGCCAGAACTTAAGCTATACATAGTTAATGGATTTTATTGGATACAGAGTACTCAAGACTCATCATGCCCTCTTTGCATATGGCATGAATGCAGATTTATATCTCAGTTTAATTATATGATCAAATGAACTTCTAAATAAAATCAGTTGCCTTTCACTTGCTCAAACAAAGAGCAGGAAATTATCCTTAATTGACTTGTGCATCCTGCACATTCCATACCATGTCTTTATAGAACTATATTGCTTTTAAGTTTTGTATATTGCAGAGTAGCATACCAAGACAGAATTCACCAGGGAGGATGAACTAGATGGATGTATGGCACATGAGCACAGGTAAACAACCACGTAGCAGATTGTGTTATCTTCACTTATGATATCGTCAGAGAGCCCAGCTACATGTTCAAGGTATTTGTAAATATATTTTGAGTCTGAGTTTTATGTCTGTGAGCATCGGTCTGGGAGGAAGAACTGGGACCTGGCTTCTATACCTGAATGTTATATAGACATTATAATACAGTGTTTAATGAGTGATGATAATAGAACTATATATTCAGTAAGAATGCAGTTTTTTTCTAAAATATTTTTTATATATTTGGTTGAATTGACATATGTAGAGGGCCAGTTTTACTTAAAGTGCATTTTTAAACTTTATTTTAAGTGTATAGGTAACATATACACATGTGGAAACAACTGCATCCATGGTAGCTATGAACCTGAAATTGGAGTAAGATTTCCTGGGGCCATAAGCCATGGCTCCAATGTTCTAGCTCAGTGATGTTGAAGTGATGTCACCTGATCATTGTAATGAAGATGACAAATTTTTGTTTAAATCAATCATAACAATTGTGTACACTTTGGAAAATTTTTACAGTTTGTGTACAATGTTTGTGGACAGAATTTTTAAGGTTTGTGAATGAATTGGCCTTATGTGTGACTCATCTATACTTAATACCCAATAGTAAGCACTGTTATTGTTACATAGTGTAATTCTGTATGTTAAAAATATTTTAAAAAATCAATGTGATATTACATTACCAAAGAAGTTTGACTGTCAACTGTCATCTTTTTCTTGACTCTTCTTCCTGCTAATGAGTGGTGAAGTGTTTTTTATCAGATCCCTTAGAGATGGATAAACCCCAAGTTTGCATTCTAGAATGGTTCGACCCATTTTATCAGTATTCAAATATACTTCAGAGAACGAAAGCCTTGGAAGCAAATGAAAGAACTAAGATGTTACCTTGCTTATAAACATACAGTATAATATGCCACCAGCTATTTGACACCTGATACTGTCTGACATGATGGCTCAATTAAGTTTGGGGGGCACTAAAATAATGATACACAAAGTTAATTTTGAGCACATATATTAATTACCAGCTCAGGAAAAGTTTGATCACCTGAGTCTGTTTTTTGGAGTAGTGAACTCAAGTCTTTGCTACACGTATCTCCCTCCTTCACCTAGATACTTCTTTAAACATACAAATTGTCTCTGCCTCCTCTAGCTCCATGGAAAGCATCAGCTTTAGAACACTGGCACCCAGCCGTCACCATCGTCACTGTCCAGTTTGTTGCTATGTAGTTAGTCAAGCATGTTGCAGGATAATTATTTTGTCCTAAATATTTTGTCTTATGACCAAAGGTAAAGTTTCTCATGATCTTCAAATAAGAGCTTTTGTTTCCTGTTAATCATTGGTTCGTATTTTTAAAAATCTACACATATGTTATGTCATTAAAAAAAAAAAACCCAACTATTTTCTAATAGCTAGGGGTGGGGGGCATCTTGACTTTGACTAACTGTTTACATAGCTTTCTTTGGCAAAATGTTAGATAATTGATCCAGCGGCTCTTCCACAGCACAGACCATTTTTTCCTTTCTTGGCATTCCTTGGGTACTTGCAGTTCTTATCTAGGGTTCTGAGCCTGTGTATTCTGTGTGTTCTGAGGAAAATATTTCCTCTTCTATGTTAGCTAGCTGATTGCTGTTGTTATTTTTCAGGTCTTGTTTAGGCAGGTATTTTGTTAATACTTCATGGGTTAAGCATCCCTGATATTTCTAGGAGACAAGTATCTCACAGCAGACTTCCTCTTTCTTTAACTTTATACTCCTTTTCCCCTCTTCCACAATGTTCTCTTTAGAGAAATAGTTGTGATTAAAATGTATCAATAGTGTCTTGGCACCATATAAACATTTTAGGGGAGAGGGATTTGATCTGTTGTGGTTTTCTATTATGGTCTCTATCTGTTGCAAAAAGAAGTTTCTTTGTTGAAGTGTAAGTATAACAAGGTTTAAAGATATTTATACTGCAGTTAGTAATTATTTTTAGATTCTTTTACAAGCTCTCAATTATTTATAAATGCATAAGAACATGTGTTCAGTTATTATTGTAAAGAAGTAAACTATAGTGTTAATTAGGTTTGCATATGGCATTTAAGCACATTGGGGGGGGGGTAATATTAACAAAGTTAAATTCCTTTAATCCATAAAGTTGGGATGTTGTCCTTGTCCATTTAACTAGATTTTTCATTCTAATCTCTAGATGTGTTTTAGTGTGGTTGTTTTTATTTATTGATTCTTTCTGTGTTTATTTGAATTGTGTTTACCCTTGAGTGTTTGCTGGCTTAGGTCCTTGCACATAGCGGACTAATCTTGAACTTTTTATGTTACCCAGTCCAGCCTTGAGCTTGCAATCCTCCTTCTGTGCCCATCTGAGTACTGGAATTAGAACTTTTCAATGTCTCACTTAGCACTTAATTTGTCTTCACTTTTGCCAAATATATTGTGGTCTTGAGAATATAAGATTCATATATTTGCAATTTTGTCATTTTCCTAAGTATTTTACTTTGGTACTAATCTTAATAGATTTTTTTTCAGTTAATTTTTAACTTGTACACTATTAATTTAGGGAAGTATAATACATTTTTGTAGACTAATGTTGTATTTTTTAAACTTGTTGAACACATAGATCCTAATAATGTTTTTGAGAATTCTTTGTAATTTTTTCCTTGAGAATTTTCATGTCAACTGTGATCACACCTTTTCTTCCAATGTGTATTTCATTTATTTAGTTGTCTTGTCTCATTTCTGACTAGAACTTCAGTTCCAATGTTAGGACAAGAGCGGCAGTCCTTTGTGATACTCCCTTACAGAGGACAGCATCATCTCTGCGAGCAATGCATTCACTGTGGGTCTGGCATAGATGCCCAATATTAAGTGCACTTGCTTTCTCCTCCTGGTTTTTGAGTGTTTTGTCATAAATTAGTAAGGGGATTGTCAAAGGCATGTTGTGTTCAGATAGTTTTATAATGGTTGTTTCCTTCAGTTGATAAGCTCCTTTCAACTGCACCTTATAGTCCACCAGTCAGAGAGTTTGTCTTTATGTGGTTTGATGATGACTTAAAGGCTTTTTCTAGAAGAGAGCAGTTATAGTTACCTTTCCTCATGGTGATTTGGATAGATATCATCAAATGAGCCAGAAACTGTTTAGTCCTCTTCTGTGTTGTAAACATTGATGAAGAATTAACACGAGTTGTCTTTAAATGCACTTCAGACTACATATGTTTTAGGTGAATTATTTTGCCACTACTTCAGGCTCTTCACTACAGACATACACAACTGACCACAATATCTGTTTCTTTCCCAGTCACTTTGGTAGTTTGTGTCGCTTAGAAACTTTTCCTTCTTTACCCAGGTTTCTAACGGTTCCCTGAACTCCCACAGATGCACCACCTGATCTTCTGAACTTTATAGTGATGAGAAAGTACTATCACTTTGTAAAAGTTATCCCTTGAAGTCTGGACTTTAACCTTTAACCAAGCTGGTAACTTGGGCTTGGTGAGAAGAGACAACAAGCAGCAGTAAGTGCCATGTCATATCTGACAGGTGTGATCACTTGTCTTACTTGTCCAGTATATCAAGGAAGATACTGAGCCTGGGATGCTATGTCGCTAAGCTGCACTTTTCAGTATATTGGGTTCTGCTTGTGTTTTTAAAATATGAGATTTTCCTATTTAGAATTAGTTTATATAAACATGTTTTCATGATGTAAAGAGTGTCTGTATTTGTAGTGGCTACTTTTAGGACTTTTAAATTCCACCTGTGATTACTCTCTGTGTCTGCAACCTGATTTTATTTCTGGTAACATGCTTCCCTATTGCTTTAAATGTATTTTAATGTTTTGGTTAGAACATGGTTATTTGGACAACATAGCATCTCTGACTACTAGTTCCTTGTTAACAGGCAACCTAGTTATTTTTTATTTGTTCAGTTGTTTGAACAGTGACTGACTGAATTACTACAGTAGTCAGTTTTCACTTGTTTTGTGGTAAGCTCTTGGTGCTATGTCTAGATGAAGCACATCATAGGACACACTACAGTTACTCTGCAATGGTAGTCAGTATATTAGCAAGGCATTGTCTCCTCTTTCCTTGACCACACATAGCTATTAAGCTCCACTACATTGCAGGCTAGTAACTATACTATTTCAAAAGTTCTGCTGTGAAACTAATCAATTAAATTCTGATTCTTTACAGGTATAGTTATCAGGCACAGTGTATAAGATTTCTTCTGACCTCAAGAAGAGACCCATGCATTCTAACCATATTACAGTTCCGTTTAGTCCATGTAATGAGTAAACTTCTACCACCATAGACTCTACTGTTCATAAAAATTCAGCATGCTGAAGATGGATCTCTATTATCTGTGGCAAATGAAGTTAGTTCATTAGGGAATAATTTGGATGCTCCTTTGCAGCATGTGTATCATTCCAGATAAGATATGAGCCCAGGTTTTCCCTAGAGCTTTTCTTGAGTGGCATACCAACTGTAGGAGCAGAGTTTTCAGTGAAATGGGATGAGACCCAGTTTAAGCTTTTTGATGTTTCTGCTTCAAGCAAGCATCTACTGTCTAACAAATCAAGAGTAAAGATAACTAGGACTCAGGAGTTCTTGAAACCTTGTACCTGGTGGGAAGGCTCTTTTAAACAAGTAGATGCCAGACAAGCCCGTGGACCCTACTTTGTTCTTAAGCATTCCAGAGCTTCTCTGTGGCTAGATTATAAGTACTAAGATGAAAGGCATAAACTACCTGTTTTCCCAAGAAAAAGAGCCCTCCAGAAAGGGGTTATGTGGAAGTAGACCTGCATTCTGGACCTTGACAGTCTGAAGCAGTTTCTATTTGTAGAGCTAGAAAGAAGAGATCTTGGTCAAACCTCCATGTTCTTGCTTTTCCTGTTGATTTCATAGATTATGTTTTTATTCTCATGCAATTACTATTTCCAAAGGCACTCAGTGTCTCTTGGTGACATAAACAGGCAATCTCAGGAAATAGGAGGCTGGAAGGTTCCCCCTACCCCCAGAGTGCACCAGAGACCTGGGAGGTGAGAGACTCCCAGAACTCACAGACAGGGAGGGACCTTTGATGAAATGCCCTGCAGTAGGGAGAAAGAACTTATATAGCCCACCTCCAGCAGGAAGGCAGGAATCAAGTGAGGGATGGGGTTGCCATCCCACAGTCACACTTCTGACCCATAATTGTTCCTGTCTGAAAGAATCACAGAGATGGAAATGAAATGGAGCTTGAGGAAAAGAAGGTCCAGTGACAGGCCCAAAGTCAGATCTAAGACAAGGGGAAGTTTCAAGGCCTGACACTATTACTGAGGCTATAGAGCACTCACAAAAAAGGGATCTATTATGACTGACCTCTGAAAGACTCAACAAGCAGATGAAAAAGTCAGATACAAATATTTACACCCAACCAATGGACAGAAGCAACTGATCCCTGCTGTTGAATTAGGGAAAGGCTGAAAGAAGCTAAGGAGAAGGGTGATCCTAAAGGAGGACCAGCAGTCTCAATTAATCTGAACCTCTGAGATCTCTCAAACACTGGACCACCAAACAGACAGCATACACCAGCTGATATGACGCCCCCAACACACATATAATAGAGGACTTCGAGGTCTATGTTCATTCAAAGATGATGTACCTAACCCTCAAGAGACTGTAGGCCCCATGGAGTTTAGAGGTCAGATGGGGTGGAGGGTGAGGGCATCCATGTGGAGACAGGGTGTGGTGGGGAGGAGTATGTGGAGGGTGGGAGGGGAGGGGTGGAGAATGGAATATGGAGTGTAAAAAATGAATTGCAAATGAAGTTTAAAAAAAAATATGGTCCCTTGTTTCCACAGGAAACAATTCTACAAGCCCTTCATACCATCATGCTGGAAATCCAAATCTCCTCTTTATTACTCCTCTTTATTACTTTCTCTTCTACAACTGCCACTGTTTTATACCATAACATTTAAGGCCAATGAACAAGCAGTACCTAGTGATATGTTAATAGATACTAATCTCAAAAAAAAGCAAATGGAATCAGACTAAGTAGAGTAATGCAAGCCTCCAATCCCGGCACTTAGGAGGCCGTGGCTGAGGCAAGAGGATCATAAATGTAAAATGAACATGGGCTACATGGTGACATCCAGGCTAGCCTGGATGACATTGTTAATATTATAAATAAATAAATAAATAAGCAAACAAACAAATGTTGAAAGTGGGCGTGTTATTCAACTATGCAAGGCATACATAGTTATGTCGACAAGGCATAAATATATAAATAAATAATAATCAAGGATTTATTGAAAGTGGACATGTTACTCAAGCAAGCAAGGCCACTGCAGCGAATGCCATAAGCCTGGAGAAAAATGAAAACCAAAGTGTGGACACTTTCCCCCTTCTTAGAATTGGGAACAAAATACCCATGGAAGGAGTTACAGAGACAAAGTTTGGAGCTGTGACAAAAGGATGGACCATCTAGAGACTGCCATATCTGGGGATCCATCCCATAATCAGCTTCCAAACGCTGACACCATTGCATACACTAGCAAGATTTTGCTGAAAGGCCGCAGATAGAGCTGTCTCTTGTGAGACTATGCCAGGGCCTAGCAAACACAGAAGTGGATGCTCACAGTCAGCTATTGGATGGACCACAGGGCCCCCAATGGAGGAGCTAGAGAAAGTACCCAAGGAGCTAAAGGGGTCTGCAACCCTATAGGTGGAACAACAATATGAACTAACCAGTACCCTCCGGAGCTCGTGTCTCTAGCTGCATATGAATCAGAAAATGGCCTAGTCGGCCATCAGTGGAAAGAGAGGCCCATCAGTCGTGCAAACTTTATATGCCTCAGTACAGGGGAACGACAGGGTCAAGAAGTGGGAGTGGGTGGGTGGGGGGAGTGTGTGGGGGACTTTTGGGATAGCATTAGAAATGTAAATGAAATAACTACCCAATAAAAAAAAAAGAAGTTCTAGACCATCATTGGGTGAAAGAATGAATTACACTCTATTATTTAAAATTATTAGGATGGTCTTTATAGCCAAAATAAAATGAATGATTTCATAGAAAGTGAATCACAAAATCAGATGGCCATGTATGATCTTATACAATGATGATCATGTATTCATTTCTTATTTTTTCAATTTTTTATTAGATATTTTCTTCATTTACATTTCAAATGCTATCCCAAAAGTCCCCTATACCCTTCTCCCTCCCTACTCCCCAATCCACCCACTCCCACTTCTTGTTCCTGGTGGTCCACTGTACTGGGGCATATAAAGTTTGCAAGACCAAGGGGCCTCTCTTCCCAATGATGGATGACTAGGCCATCTTCTGCTACATATGCAGCTAGAGACACGAGCTCTGGGGGTACTTACTGGTTAGTTCATATTATTCCACCTATAGAGTTGCAGACCTCTTCAGCTCCTTGGGTACTTTCTCTAACTCCTCAATTGGGGGCCCTGTGTTCCATCCAATAGATGACTGTGAGCACACACTTCTGTATTTGCCAGGCACTGGCATAGCCTCACAAGAGACAGCTCTATCAGGGTCTTTTCAGGAAAATCTTGCTGGCATATGCAACAGTGTCTGGGTTTGTTGGATGTTTATGGGATGGATCCCCAGCTGGGGAAGTATCTGGATGGTCCATCCTTTCATCTTTCCAGCTTCTGGATAAATAAGGCTGCTATGAACATAGTGGAGCATGTGTTCTTATTAACAGTTGAAATATCTTCTGGGTGTATGACCAGGAGAGGTATCCTGGATCCTCCAGTAGTACTACATCCAATTTTCTGAGGAACCACCAGACTGATTTCCAGAGTGGTTGTACCATTGTGCAAAACCACCAGCAATGGAGGAGTGTTCCTCTTACTCCACATCCTCGAAAGCATCTGCTGTCACCTGAATTTTTCACCTTAGCCATTCTGACTGGTGTGAGGTGGAATCTCAGGGATGTTTTGAATTGCATTTCCCTGATGATTAAGGATGTTGAACATTTTTTCAGGTGCTTCTCAACCCTTCAGTATTCCTCAGTTGAGAACTCTTTGTTTAGCTCTGTACCCCATTTTAATGGGGTTATTTGAATTTCTGGAGTCCAGCTTCTTGAGCTCTTTGTAAATATTGGATATTAGTCCCCTATCATATTTAGGATTGGTAAAAATCCTTTTCCACTCTGTTGGTGGCCTTTTTGTCTTATTGACAGTATCTTTTGCCTTACAGAAGCTTTGCAATTTTATGAGGTCCCATTTGTCGATTCTTGATCTGGCAGGACAAGCTATTGCTGTTCTGTTCAGGAATTTTCCCCCTGTGCCCATATCTTCAAGGCTTTCCCCACTTTCTCCTCTATAAATTTCAGTATCTCTGGTTTTATGTGGAGTTCTTTGATCCACTTATCGTTAAGCTTTGTACAAGGAGATAATATTGGATAGATTTGCATTCTTCTACAAGCTAATGGCCAGCTAATCCAGCACCATTTATTGAACATGCTCTTTTATCCACTGGATTGTTTTAGCTCCCTTGTTAAAGATCAAGTGACCATAGGTGTGTGGGTTCTTTGAAATTTGAATGTGGGAAGTAAATTTTGGACTGCACAGTGCAGATTTTCTTCCTTAGGGCCATTTCTGCTACATCTTTTGTCATCTTTTGTCTTTGACAACACTGCCACAGGAACTATTAAAAAGCATATAGTACAGGAAGCAGCTTTAGAGAAAGGGGAATACCTTCCCCTTAAGAATATTGGCTTTGGGGGATATATGCTCCATGTGGGAAAAGAAGAATGCAGAGAAGGATTCGAAAGAAAGTAAAAAAAAAAAAAAAATGTCAAAACCTGTCAGAAGATAAAATTAAAATCATCTAAATTTTTCATATGAAGCATACATCATTCTAAGGGAGACCTCATAAATGACAGAGTAAATATGAATATGATTTCATAAAAGATCAAATATAAAAGCCTTATTTTAAAACCCTTTCACATTGAAATGTGACAGAAGAGGTACACTTGACAATCAGTACATATCTCAAAGATCATGATGTCTGTAGCATCCATGCTTCCTGTTGGACAGTCAATACCATTTTCAAGGTGAAATAACATCCATGGGATTGAGTCTTAAGCAGAGTGTAAACTCTCCCATCAGCTTGCAACGAGGTTAAGTGATTTTCTGATGTTTCTCATGCTAGATTGGCTCCAAGTAATTTCAAATCCATTTCCTTTTAAAGAAAATCACAAATAGATGAGAATGTTCTAGAGACCTAGTGTCAGGGTCAAAGTTTCTAAGAAAAAGTAAAGAGAAACAAATGAATAGTAGCATGTGCTAAAATTTTCAGACAAATGACCTGGGATTATTTTTAAGATCTTAGGAAATTTTCCCAAGATAAGAAACATATTTAATTTATACCTAAAATAACATAACTCAGGACTGCATTTTTTCCAGTTTTGTTTCATTTTATTCACAATGCAAAAAGCACTGGTGAATAATTTTATTCACATACTTTGCTAAAACTTTGGCTGACTCTCAGCTCCAAAGCTCCAAGAACTGACATTTTAAGAAACTATCACCCAAAAGTGCTGAGTGCTGAATTGGAGGCTTCTCAGGAGGAGATGCAAGCTCTAGTTTGATAGTGGAACTCAAGCAGTTCAGATTAGCCCAAACTTCACATGAACATTAAACTCCACGCCCAGTGAAGGCAGTCACGGAACTTGGGACATTAAACCTAAAGCCCTAGCTTCACTTTATGAATGTGCTTTTAGTAGTGTGCTTTTAATTTTATAATTGTGAACTAAATATCTGGGTGATCTATGAAAACCACAGTATGTGACAACCTAAGTGTCCACTAGCAGAAGAAACACATTTGCTTTTCACACTCAAGCTCTAAGTCAATCCCAAACTTCCAATTTTCAGGTTATCCATTGGGAACCAGTGATTCATTTCTTCTGTGTCAGACACTGTGATAGGCTCTTCAAATGGTTGGGTGAAACAAAACTTACCAACAGAGTTAAAGGGCCAGGCACTATCGCACTGTTTAGAACATCATAGGACTAAGGAGTCAATGTCAACTGTGTAGAGAGCATAGAATTTTGGAAGATGGAGTATTTTCCCCAGAGTGAAACTTAACAGAAAAGACCATGGGGAGGTAGGCAGAAGGAAGACAATAGCCCCAGTGGTCACTTCAGTATTTTAGAAAGAAGCAAGGTATATGAAGAAAGCCAAACTTAGAGACATGGGATTTCTGAATTCACCATAGGTAGGCACATATCAGGCACTTCCACTGCACAGCAAAGGGGTTGTCGATGGTGGAAACTGACAAGTATGGGGAAGATCTTGGCTTCTGATGAGTTAAATTTCTCTTTGACATCTTTTTTTTTTATTATATATTTTCTTAATTTACCCTTTCCTGGTTTCCCCTCCAAAAACCTCTATCCCCTCCTCCCTCCCACTGCTCACTAACCCACCCACTCCTACTTCCTGGTCCTGGCATTCCCCTACACTTGGGCATAGAGCCTTCAGAAGACCAAGGACCTCTCCTCCAATTGATGACTGACTAGGCAATCCTCTACTACATTTGCAGGTGGAGCCATGAGTCCCACCATGTGTGCTCTTACATCTTAGGGGGCAAAAGCACAGAGATTGAGCAGGGGTGTGTAACATGATCACATTACTTTTACAAAGACCCTCCTGGCAGTAAAGTGACAATGAAAGGGAAATGAGAAGGCATCTGGGGACAGTAGCAATGTTACAACAGTAACAAGTTACTATTAGAAGTAAGGTGTTTTTCATCTTGAACAATACAAGACTCAGGGAAAAGCTAATGAGTTTTAAGATACCAAGAAAGGAGAATTTTAGCATTGGCTAAAGAGCAAGAAAAAGATGAAAATGATGAGGTTGGAGGGTACAGATGCAAGGGAGAATGAAAGAGATGAGTCGAGTGCGGGAAATCCTGTTTATTGATCCCAAAACATCTGGATTTTTTTCAGGATGGAACAGTAACTGGCAATGTGCACTTAGTGGAGTAATGTTGTCCTCTAGGCATCTGAGGAAACGCTCCTGAGTTACAGGAGTAGCTTGTCAATGGCACCATCTAAACACACCTCAGAGTCACAGCCCCAATTTTTAAATACAGACCAAGAAGAGAAGAAAAGCAAGCTGTTAATGAGTGAAAATGCTTAACAGTCATGCCAAACAGAGACAACAGAATGATAGAATGTGCATACACACACTGTCATGACACCCATTCCTATCCACAGCCAGAGTAAAGAGAACACGCAGGCAACAGTCAGATGGAAACCAGGAGCAAAATCCTTTGCAGAGACAGGAAATAACTGAGTTTTCCAAATGAGTGGAGAAAGCATTTCATTGATTAATCCCCTCATTCAATTGATCATGGAAAGTTTTTGGTGTTCTCACTGTCTGCTTTGAATAGAAAGGAACTTCACAAACCTAGCTCAGAGACTAGTCTTATTTATTAGACACTTGCTCACTCAGACCTCTGATTTCATGCATGATAGGCTATGTTGTGTGTCTGGGTTCTTTAAAATGTTGCTCATTACCTAAGCATTTGGTATTTTATCCAAGCTTCATTAGCCTTAATATACGTCAAAAGAAATTATTACAGAACAGGCCTTGCAGACTCTTTTCCTGGAAACTTAATGTGGTATTATTTTTTTTCAAAAACAATTACTCTCAACTGTAATGGAAAGCAAAATATTAAGTAATATATAAAAATTCACAAAATAAACCTATAGTAGACTTTGCTGCTCTATTTTGCTTGGGTATTTAATAGTCTCAAAATTATCTTAACCTTGATATTAAATTTTGAAAACCTTATAATAAAATTGATTTAAGATAAGTTAGTACTTTTTCAGAATGCAGAATATAAAATAATATAGCCACACATGTGCTATTTTACCATGGCAGACCACTGTGCTTACAGTCGGCACACCCCATTCAAAAATAGTGGCATTTCAGAATTCCTTTCTGCTTGTCATCACCGGTTCCTTCCTGAAAACTGATTTCAATTTTGATCTAGAAATATGTTAGGTTGTATTGCCAGCAAATATTTCCTCCCTGTCATGGCGTTGTTTCACCTGTTCTGTAGTCCTGACAGCTTGTCTCTCACATCTCTTCCCCTGTCTTTACATGGCATTTTCATCATATTTAAACTTTGTTGTTGCTGTTAGAGAAGAAAAATCAGGACCTGTGCCCAATAAACAGAAGTACCAGACCTGTAGTTGGATCGAGTGCTTTGACCTCTGCCCTTTTCATAATGAAGAGCAGCCACATGCCACCTTAGAAAGCTAAGAATCAGCTCTTCTTCCTCTTTGCTTGTGTAGTCTTGGATGTTTTGTCCCCTCAGTCGACTCCCCCTGGGGACTAATCACACGTAAACTGCAGAGTAGTCACAACCTAAAGCTAAGGTATTATGTACAGTAGGTGGGGCTTAACTAGCAAATTGTCTGTTTTATAGCAATATAGGAAGGTCATAGATCGGGGGCTAATAATCCTGTTGGACATTTGTCATAGCTTGAGTGAAGCATGGTAGGAGGAAACATAGAGGTCTCCACTCTAGCATGTCAGGCTTACCAAATATTTTATCAAAAAATTGTAAACAATTCACTAAAATTAAACATCTTGGGAATATTAATATTTTTTCTCAAGTGTAGTAAGGATTGTAGAATGGACATAGTGAGAAGACTGTTTCCTAGGGTTAGGCACACCATGGTGAACATTTCTGCTAAAAACCCTTTCAAAGTAGGAATGGAGTAAAGACTTGTCTTTTAAATGCCTATCAGCTCAAGCCAAATTGAAAATGTTCCATCATTGTATATGTGAATATGTGATATACATAATAAAGACACAAAGCAAGTAAAATTCAATATAACATACAAAAACTATCATATTTTATTTTAAAATCTAGTCAGTGTGACATCAAGGGAAGAAAAGAAATCCACGGCATATGATACTGTGTGATTAACTGTGCTTTGACCCCAGGACCTGAAGCAGCCCAAAAACAATCTCATGCAATTTAAACTCGAAGTGAGGAAGAGTGGCAGAGACATATGTATTTTTCTTTGCAACAAGAGAAGCATATAGAAGGAATACGGGTTTTGATTAAGTCACTTTTCCCTTTAAGTAAATACAGTAGAAATTTGGTCTCCCATGGGCTATGGCTGAAGTTTTGTTGGGACGTTAGCTTCCTTGCAAAAGTACTGTGTAAAAGACTAAATAAAACACAACTGTGATAACTGAAGATGTATGCTTATGACAAGGGAGGGAAGATCTGAGACTCAAAAGTGATGGAGAGAAGGTGGTGTTGGTAGCAAGTTCCCTATAAATGGGCACAGAACAGCACAGGAAAAGTTATCAGCAAAATATGGGTAGCAACAACCTTCTAAAAAAATAAAAAGGAGCAAAAATGAACTGAATGAAAATGAAAATAGATTGATACAGAAGAAAGTAGACACATTAAAATCAAGAGTAAAAATAATCAAATTGATGCCCCAGGTGCAACGAAGGCTTAAAAAAATATTTTAGATTTCCAAGAAGCATTTGAGAGCTGAATTAAGCAGGCTAAATTAATCTTTGAGCAATTTTCTTACTGGGGAAAGATGAATTCATTTTTTTCACCTTGGTGAATTTATTAATCTCCCCATGGGCAAAAAAGTCATTTACATTTTTTAAGTACAGAAAGATGTGTGGATTTTCAAAGCAGCTTTATAAGGTATGAGACATTATTACCAGTGTGTGAACAACCCAGTTTTTGAAGTCTACACTTGTGCATGATTTTATAAACCCTTGATACAAATCTTAATATTCAAAGCATTGCTTTCCCTGGCAAAGTAAACAGAGTGAAGTGGGAAGCCATGTAAAAATGTAGAAGGTGATGTATTAAATAAATTGAGCACAGTATTGCATTGTACCCAATGCAGACCGAATCATCCTGTGTGGAAATAGGAAGGATCCTGGATTATCTCAAAACTGCCTGCTCATTCACATCATCTCATTTACAAATACCTATTCTGTATTCTCTTGTCCCAAGCATGTGTGTGTACACACACAGAGGTGTATACATGCTCACACATAAATACACACATATTCAGAGAGGAGGAGAGGGGAAGGGACAGGGGAAGGGAGAAGAGAGAGAGAGAGAGAGAGAGAGAGAGAGAGAGAGAGAGAGAGAGAGAGAGAGAGAGAGAGAAACTAAAAGTAGATTTTTTTGGTTTACTCCAGACATATGCAATCTTATTTGCCAAATTAGGCTGTAACTTGAACTTGCTACTAAGAAATTGAAAACATGTTTTAAATGTAGAAATTTTGACTGAATATAACTCTTTAAGGTATTATAAACCTGAATTTACACCAACAATCAGGTTTCCAAATTTCAAACAAGAAATCACAGTGCTTGATAATTGGAGGTTAGTGATGCAGTCTGAATGTTGGTGTCCTCACTAAGTTCATATGATATAATTTACCATGTGACATGACATTATTAGAAAATGCAATAACTTTATATGCCTCAATATAGGGGAACACCAGGGCCAAGAAGTGGGAGTGGGTGGGTAGGGGAGTGGGGGGGAGTATGGGAGACTTTTGGGATAGCATTATAAATGTAAATGAAGAAAATACCTGATTAAAAAATATGAAAAAAAGAAAAAATGCATACTTGGGGTTAATAATTATGTCACCAGGGATGTTATATCATAATGGGACTAGTGACCTTACAGGAAAAAAAGGCTTGAAGGAAGCCTATCATTTAAGGACATAATAAGGTGATATTTGAAGAAAAGACCCAATTCCAACATTAAATCTATGAGAGTAATATGGATCTCTTTAGCCTCCAGAAGTATATTCAACAAATTCCCATTGACTACAGTTTTCCAACTCTAAGGAATTTTGTTGCAATAATGCAACTAGACAAGATAGTCCTACAGTGAGTGGTATGCACTATTCTTTTGTGTGTGTGTGTGTGTGTGTGTGTGTGTGTGTGTGTGTGTGTAATATGTGAAATTAAGATATCCATAAAGATGTAAAATTAGAGGCCCTAAGGGACCCTGTTCAAAAAGCTCTGTTCCTTCTGCGGCCCATGTGTTCTTCTCAGACTGGTCTCTGAGAGACCCGGGATACAAGATGGTGCTCTCACCTGAGTCCCGGGGTCAGAGCCCTGTCTGGAGGCCGACTCGCCTCAGTGATCCTAAGATCCTGGTTGTGTTAAGGTGCCTGTGGTGTGGAGAGTCCTCTGGGGACTGTGGGACCATCCTCCAAGTTCTAGCCCAATGGCCCGGGATTGAAACCGACCAAGATCCCCAGTAGCTGGTTGGGCGGGTTTCCTGTGTCTCTGTTCCTGCTCCCATAGGCCACTCCTGGCTGTTTTGGAACAGTTTTGTGTTCTACTCACAAGTGATCCCAAGATCCTGGGTGTGCGAGGGCACCTGCAGTGTAGAGAGTCCTCCAGGGACTGTCTACCGAGTTTGCACCCATGCTGGCATGGGGCTGGTGCCGACCTGCCTGTTAAGATAGCATTTTTCCCCCAGTAATCACAACTGCCAGCCTAACACAAAATATTGTGTTAAAATTCCAATTCCCCAAACTCCAAAAGCCATCCCAAATATCCAGAAAGAGCTCAGCCTGGACTATTGTAGGATTTCTGGTAGTTAGATTAAAAACAAGAAGTCCACAGGACTTGTGAGGCTGGTTTACAGCTGGCAAAAGGAGTCTTTTTTTTTTAACCTCTGAAAGAAGGGGCTTTGTGGCAACAGGTAGCACCTAACAGCATGTCAAACTGGTGTGGGCTTCCAGGCTCCTCAGTACCACAAGTACCTGACACACATTTCAAGGGCCATGCTGGCATCTTAGCCCTTCTCACCTACAGTACTCTTTCCCTCAGGACCCTTCAGCTCATAAGCTTACCTCATTGTCTTTACAACCCTGTAAGTCGCTATGTTCCTTCTATGCTTTGCACCTGCTGTTCTCAAACCCCCTCTTTGTTCTCTTTTCTTTTTTTTTATTGGATATTTTTGTCATTTACATTTCAAGTGTTATCCACTTTCCCGGTGCCCCACCCCACCCCCCAAAATCCCATATCTTATTCCCCCTCCCCCTTCTTCTATGAGGGTGTTCCCCTACCCACTCACCCACTCCTGACTCCCTGCCTCCAAATTCCCCTACACTGGAGCATCCATCAAGCCTTCACAGGACCAAGGGCCTCTCCTCCTATTGATGCCTGACAAGGCCATCCTTTGCTACATCTGCGGCTTATAGCCATGGGTTCCTCCAAGTGTACTTCTTGGTTGGTTGCTTATTCCCTGGGAGATCTGGGGGGCTGGTTGGTTGATATTGTTGTTCTTCCTATGGGGTTGCAAACTCCTTCAGTTCTTTCAGTCATTTCTCTAACTCCTCCATTAGGGACACTGTGCTAAGTCCAATGGTTGGCTGTGAGCATCCACCTCTGTGTTTGTATGGCTCTGGCAGAGCTTCTTAGAAGACACTTATATCAGGCTCCTGTCAGCATTCATTTCTTGGCATCCACAATAGTATCTGGGTCTGGTGACTGTATATGGGATAGATCTCCAGGTGGGACAGTCTCTGATTGGCTTTTCCTTCAGTCTCTGCTCTACAATTTGTCTTCATATTTGCCCCCATGAGTATTTTGTTTCCCCTTTCTAAGAAGGACTGAAGCACCCACATTTTGGTCTTCCTTCTTCTTCAGCTTCATGTGGTCTGTGAATTGTATCTTAGGTATTCCAAGCTTTTGGACTAATATCCACTTGTCAGTGAATGCATACCATGTGTGCTCTTTTGTGATTGGGTTACCTCACTCAGGATTATATTTTCTAGTTCCATCCATTTTCCTAGGAATTTCATAAATTCATTCTTTTTAATAGCTGAGTAGTACTCCATTGTGTAAAGGTATCACATTTTCTGTATCCATTCCTCTGTTAAAGAACATCTGGGTTCTTTCCAGCTTTTGGCTACTATAAATAAAGCTGCTATGAACATAGTGGAACATGTGTCCTTGTTATATGTTGGAGAATCTTTGGGGTATATGCCCAGGAGTGGTAATTCTCCCCTCTCTTGCAGATATCCCCAGCCATGTTCATGTTCAGTCTACTTCTTTTTCTCTTTCTCTCTCCTTACTGGACTCCTCCAGCAGCCTCTCTCTCTCTTCTCTCTCTCTCTCTCTCTCTCTCTCTCTCTCTCTCTCTCTCTCTCTCTCTCTCTCTCTCTCACAAACACACACACACACACACACACACACACACACACACTCACACACGCAACCATACCCACACACTAAGTAGCTTCCCCTTAACCAAGCTATGGAGCTGTTCTGTCATCAGTTTATCTACATTGCTTCATGACCAATATCATTTCCTAAATATAATTTAAACAGTGTAACCTAGGATAGGCTTTTGGATGAATGGTTGGAAACAGGGAAGGAAGAAAGGAATGAGGGGAAAAGAGTATGAGATAGATGGGTGGATGATAGATTGAAAACCTTTCAGAATTTATGCAACTGTAACTTAATGGCAATTTTTTAAATACACTGACCTTCCATCCCATTGATCTCATATAGGCAGATTCAACCAAACTGAACGCCCACTGGTTCTATGTGTGTTAAGCATGTTTTGTCTTCTTGCCTTTATCCCAAACAATGCAGCAATTATTGGATTATAATTAATATTATATTTATATTAATATTATATTAATATTAATATAATTTATATTATTATATAAATGTTTTTATATACTAAATTAATATGTTCTATTATTAATCTAGGAATGATTTCAAGTATATGAGAGTTATTTTGCAATTATATACATACTATGTAGAAGACTTAAGCATCTGTGGGTTTCCATACACTAACCTTCTGTTGAAGACATGGAAGGGAAGTTTTACAAAGATTTTAGAAGATAATTGATAAGAGTAGGTGAATAAAAATGTTTCTTATGCATTTTGGATACAAGGATGTAGAAAAATCTGGAAGTATTGGGATCTAGATAAATCTTTAAATGTAAAAATAAAACTTCCTTGCAAAACAGCATATAAGAAACAGTATCAATTATCCCCAAATCCAACCCCCACTCCATACAACTTTCTTTAATTGCACTCATAAATATCAGAATACAGAGAAAGAGTCCAGAACTTACAGTGTGTACTTTTGAATCCTGTAACTAAGCAAGATCAGTATCCCTCTAGGGTTTATAGTGCAAAGTGGTTATTAGGTTAATTTCTTGTGTTGCAATGGATTGTTTAAAGCCCTTTGCCCGGCAGTCGCTTTTCTCTGGATTCTTTCCTTTTTTTTTTTTAAACTTTTTCCAGTTTTTTATTAGGTATTTTCTTCATTTACATTTCAAATCTTAGTAAGGTCTTTAGCTGCTGCACTAATGCCTGGTGTGGGTGTCACTTTCATGAAGCTGCCTCAGCTTCAGGAAACCACTAGATTCCCTCTATTTAACCCTTTTATGGTTCTGCCTTGCTTGGAAAAAGTTTCACAGCATGATGCATTTCTCCAAATGCCAATCTCTGAGGCCACTTACTAAAACAGTTAAGTTTGCCAAAGTCATATTTTTACATGAAATTCCACAAATATATTCACGCATGGCCATCATTTCAGCCTATAAGCTACTTGTCCATGTCCACAGATGCCGCCTAAGCCTGATTACCCTGTGAAGTCTTTTATATCTCTTGTAACAATGTGAAAATTTACCAGTCATGTTTAGAATATCTCTACCTTACTTAGATGAATTTATACCTCAAATATGAATAGTTATGAGTGATCAGACTTGTTCTTTAGTGCCTCTTTACACTAGGATTGTTCTGAAGGATTTAATACTAAATGAATATATTATCTGATATTTATACCAGTGACAAGGTAAAGATACCATGCCACAAGGTTAACTTAAGAAAATTAGGTGGCTAAATACAACAGTTTGTAATGATAAAGAATATATATGTATAAAAAAACAAATAAACCTTCATCTCAACTTCATCATAAACTATAGCAGGAAATTTATAAATGATGCAAATTTCTAAATTTTTATAAAATCTTTTAATTCTGTAAAATATAATGTTAAAGAAATAAAACTGTAAAATAAAAAAAAAAAAGAAAATTCCACTGCAAGGCTAAGTTTGTAGTATAGCTACTAGTGTAGGTTCTCTCAAAGTCCTAACTGCTGTACACATCATAGGAGACACAAGACAGGGGGAAATAGGAATAAAGTCAAGAGAGAGGCTGAAGCCAGTTCATTTCAGTAAGGAACCAGCCCATATATCTCTGCTATATGCACAATAGTGTAGCCATCCCAAATACCATGGTAATACTGACGATAGAGAGCCAGGCAAACAACCTTAGCATGGTTTTTTAATGAGTTTTGTATATAGCAGTGGAGAAAAGTCTGTAGAGACAATTACTGCTCAGCATGAACACAGTAGTAATGACAATTTCCTTTCAAGTTAAATTTGAGGTGGTTAAGTTCCATTCTAGCTCCTCTCACTTTGAAAGAGATGTAGTTTACGAAGTAAGAACATGTAACAATAATAATTAAAGAAGAGGTCATAGATTTGAGAAAGAGTTGGGTACATGGAGGAAAGGTAGTTAGGGGAGGGGTTGAAATGATGTAAATACAGCACTAGTATGTAAATATTAAATAATAAATTAAATTGAAAATCATAATTTTATTTTACTTCCTCTAGTTAAAAAACTGTTGTTGTACATTCATTTTAAAAAGCAAGACTCTCTCTTCCGGTCAGAAAAGCACCGGGGCAGCTGGGGCGCAGGGTCTGCTGACACTCGCCAGCTACCCACAACACCCACCACAGGATCTTAAGACTTCTGGTGAGTGGAGCACAGCTTCTGCTCCAATCCAATTGCGCGGGACCTGAGACTGCATTAGTTAGGGAAGCAGAAACCGGCCTGAGTAGGGCCACAGGCCTCATCCGGCCGGATCAGCGCCGGGGTAGCGGGAGGGCAGGGTTGCCTGACACCCGCCAGCTACCCACGACCCCCGCCGCAGGATTTTGGGACTGCTGGTGAGTGGAACACAGCTTCTGCTCCAGTCCAATCACGCGGGACCTGAGACTGCTCTGGTTGGGGAGAGAGAAATCCGGCCTACATAGGGCCACAACCCTCTTCTGGTCATAAAAGCACCGGGGCAGCTGGGGCGCAGGGTCGGCTGACACTCGCCAGCTACCCACAACACCCACCACAGGATCTTAAGACTTCTGGAGAGTGGAGCACAGCTTCTGCTCCAATCCAATTGCACGCGGGACCAGAGACTGCATTAGTTAGGGAAGCAGAAAACCGGCCTGAGTAGGACCACAGGCCTCTTCCGGCTGGACCAGCACCGGGGTACCTTCAGCTACCCACGACCCCCGCCGCAGGATTTTGGGACTGCTGGTGAGTGGAACACAGCTTCTGCTCCAATCTTTAAACAGTGACAACGATAACAACTAACCCCAGAGATTACCAGATGGCGAAAGGTAAACGTAATAATCTTACTAACAGAAACCAAGACCACTCACCATCATCAGAACCCAGCACCCCCACTTCGCCCAGTCCAGGGCACCCCAACACACCGGAAAAGCTAGACACGGATTTAAAAGCATATCTCCTGATGATGATAGAGGACTTCAAGAAGGACTTTAATAACACACTTAAAGAAATGCAGGAGAACACTGCTAAACAGGCAGAAGACAATAAAGAGGAAGCACAAAAATCCCTTAAAGAATTGCAGGAGAACACTGCTAAAGAGTTACAAATCCTTAAAGAAAAACACGATAACATAATCAAACAGGTAGAAGTCCTTACAGAAAAACAGGAAAACACATCCAAACAAATGATGGAAATGAACAAAACCATACTAGACCTAAAAAGGGAAGTAGACACAATAAAGAAAACCCAAAATGAGGCAACACTGGAGATAGAAACCCTAGGAAAGAAATCTGGAACCATAGATACGAGCATCAGCAACAGAATACAAGAGATGGAAGAGAGAATCTCAGGTGCAGAAGATTCCATAGAGAACATCGGCACAACAATCAAGGAAAATGTAAAATGCAAAAAGATCCTAACTCAAAACATCCAAGAAATACAGGACACAATGAGAAGACCAAACCTACGGATAATAGGAGTGGATGAGAATGAAGATTTTCAACTCAAAGGACCAGCAAACATCTTCAACAAAATTATAGAAGAAAACTTCCCAAATCTAAAGAAAGAGATGCCCATGAACATACAAGAAGCCTACAGAACTCCAAATAGACTGGACCAGAAAAGAAATACCTCCCGACACATAATAATCAGAGCAACAAATGCTCTAAATAAAGATAGAATACTAAAAGCAGTAAGAGAAAAAGGCCAAGTACACAAATTCCAGCCCAGGCTACTATACCCAGCCAAACTCTCAATTAACATAGATGGAGAAACCAAAGTATTCCACGACAAAACCAAATTCACACATTATCTCTCCACGAATCCAGCCCTTCAAAGGATAATAACAGAAAAAAACCAATACAAGGACAGGAACCACGCTCTAGAAACAACAAGAAGGTAATCCCTCAACAAACCTAAAAGAAGACAGCCACAAGAACAAAATGCCAACTTTAACAACAAAAATAACAGGAAACAACAATTACTTTTCCTTAATATCTCTTAATATCAATGGACTCAACTCCCCGATAAAAAGACATAGACTAACAAACTGGCTACACAAACAAGACCCAACATTTTGCTGCTTACAGGAAACTCATCTCAGAGAAAAGGATAGACACTACCTCAGAATGAAAGGCTGGAAAACAATTTTCCAAGCAAATGGCATGAAGAAACAAGCTGGAGTAGCCATTCTAATATCTGATAAGATTGACTTCCAACCCAAAGTCATTAAAAAAGACAGGGAGGGACACTTCATACTCATCAAAGGTAAAATCCTCCAAGAGGAACTATCAATCCTGAATATCTATGCTCCAAATACAAAGGCAGCCACATTCATTAAAGAAACTTTAGTAAAGCTCAAACCACACATTGCACCTCATACAATAATAGTGGGAGACTTCAACACACCACTTTCACCAATGGACAGATCATGGAAACAGAAACTAAACAGGGACACAGTGAAACTAAGAGAAATTATGAATCAAATGGATCTGGCAGATATCTACAGAACATTCTATCCTAAAACAAAAAGATATACCTTCTTCTCAGCACCTCATGTTACCTTCTCCAAAATTGACCACATAATTGGTCACAAAGCAGGCCTCAACAGATATAAAAATATTGAAATTGTCCCATGCATCCTATCACATCACCATGGACTAAGGCTGATCTTCAATAACAAAATAAATAATAGAAAGCCAACCTTCACGTGGAAACTGAACAACACTCTTCTCAATGATACCTTGGTCAAGGAAGGAATAAAGAAAGAAATTAAGGACTTTTTAGAGTTCAATGAAAATGAAGCCACAACATACCCAAACTTATGGGACGCAATGAAAGCATTTCTAAGAGGAAAACTCATAGCTCTGAGTGCCTCCAAAGGAAACTAGAGAGAGCACACATTAGCAGCTTGACAACACTCCTAAAAGCACTAGAACACAAGGAAGCAAATTCACCCAAGAGGAGTAGACGGCAGGAAATAATCAAACTCAGGGGTGAAATCAACCAAGTGGAAACAAGAAAAACTATTCAAAGAATCAACCAATCAAGGAGCTGGTTCTTTGAGAAAATCAACAAGATAGATAAACCCTTAGCCAGACTCACTAGAGGGCACAGGAAAAGCATCCTAATTAACAAAATCAGAAATGAAAAAGGAGACATAACAACAGATCCTGAAGACATCCAAAACACCATCAGATCCTTCTACCAAAGGCTATACTCAACAAAACTGGAGAACCTGGATGAAATGGAGAAGTTCCTAGACAGATACCAGGTACCAAAGTTGAATCAAGATCAGGTTAATGATCTAAACAGCCCTATATCCCCCAAAGAAATAGAAGCAGTCATTAATAGTCTCCCAACTAAAAAAAGCCCAGGACCAGATGGGTTTAGTGCAGAGTTCTATCAGACCTTCAAAGAAGATCTAATCCCAGTTCTTCACAAACTATTCCACAAAATAGAAACAGAAGGTACTCTACCCAACTCATTCTATGAAGCCACAATTACTCTGATACTTAAACCACAAAAAGACCCAACAAAGATAGAAAACTTCAGACCAATATCCCTTATGAATATTGATGCAAAAATCCTCAATAAAGTTCTTGCTAACCGAATCCAAGAACACATCAAAACAATCATCCATCCTGACCAAGTAGGTTTCATCCCAGGGATGCAGGGATGGTTCAATATACGGAAATCCATCAACGTAATCCAGTATATAAACAAACTCAAAGACAAAAACCACATGGTCATCTCGTTAGATGCGGAAAAAGCATTTGACAAGATTCAACACCCATTCATGATAAAAGTCTTGGAAAGATCAGGAATTCAAGGCCCATACCTAAACATGATAAAAGCAATCTACAGCAAACCAGTAGCCAACATCAAAGTAAATGGTCAGAAGCTTGAAGCAATCCCTCTAAAATCAGGGACTAGACAATGCTGTCCACTTTCTCCATACCTATTCAACATTGTACTTGAAGTCCTAGCCAGAGCAATTCGACAACAAAAGGAGATCAAAGGGATACAAATTGGAAAAGATGAAGTCAAAATATCACTTTTTGCAGATGATATGATAGTATATATAAGTGACCCTAAAAATTCCACCAGAGAACTCCTAAGCCTGATAAACAGCTTCGGTGAAGTAGCTGGATATAAAATTAACTCAAACAAATCAATGGCCTTTCTCTACACAAAGAATAAACAGGCTGAGAAAGAAATTAGGGAAACAACACCCTTCTCAATAGTCACAAATAATATAAAATATCTTGGCGTGACTCTAACTAAGGAAGTGAAAGATCTGTATAATAAAAACTTCAAGTCTCTGAAGAAAGAAATTATAGAAGATCTCAGAAGATGGAAAGATCTCCCATGCTCATGGATTGGCAGGATCAACATTGTAAAAATGGCTATCTTGCCAAAAGCAATCTACAGATTCAATGCAATCCCCATCAAAATTCCAAATCAATTCTTCAACGAATTAGAAAGTGCAATCTGCAAATTCATCTGGAATAACAAAAAACCTAGGATAGCAAAAACTCTTCTCAAGCATAAAAGAACCTCTGGTGGAATCACCATGCCGGACCTAAAGCTCTACTACAGAGCAATTGTGATAAAAACTGCATGGTACTGGTATAGTGACAGACAAATAGACCAATGGAATAGAATTGAAGACCCAGAAATGAACCCACACACCTATGGTCACTTGATCTTCGACAAGGGAGCTAAAAACATCCAGTGGAAGAAAGACAGCATTTTCAACAAATGGTGCTGGCACAACTGGTTGTTAACATGTAGAAGAATGCGAATCGATCCATTCCTATCTCCTTGTACTAAGGTCAAGTCTAAGTGGATCAAGGAACTTCACATAAAACCAGAGACACTGAAACTTATAGAGGAGAAAGTGGGGAAAAGCCTTGAAGATATGGGCACAGGGGAAAAATTCCTGAATAGAACAGTAATGGCTTGTGCTGTAAGATCGAGAATTGACAAGTGGGACCTCATGAAACTACAAAGCTTCTGCAAGGCTAAAGACACCATCAATAAGACAAAAAAACCACCAACAGATTGGGAAAGGATCTTCACCTATCCTAAATCAGATAAGGGACTAATATCCAATATATATAAAGAACTCAAGAAGGTGGACTCCAGAAAGTCAAATAACCCCATTAATAAATGGGGCTCAGAACTGAACAAAGAATTCTCACCTGAGGAATACCGAATGGCAGAGAAGCACCTGAAAAAATGTTCAACATCCTTAATCATCAGGGAAATGCAAATCAAAACAACCCTGAGATTCCACCTCACACCAGTCAGAATGGCTAAGATCAAAAATTCAGGTGACAGCAGATGCTGGCGAGGATGTGGAGAAAGAGGAACACTCCTCCATTGTTGGTGGGATTGCAAGCTTGTACAACCACTCTGGAAATCAGTCTGGCGGTTCCTCAGAAAATTGGACATAGTACTACCGGAGGATCCAGCAATACCTCTCCTGGGCATATATCCAGAAGATGTCCCAACCGGTAAAAAGGACACATGCTCCACTATGTTCATAGCAGCCCTATTTATAATAGCCAGAAGCTGGAAAGAACCCAGATGTCCCTCAACAGAGGAATGGATACAGAAATTATGGTACATTTACACAATGGAGTACTACTCAGCTATTAAAAAGAATGAATTTATGAAATTCCTAGCCAAATGGATGGACCTGGAGGGCATCATCTTGAGTGAAGTAACACAATCACAAAAGAACTCACACAATATGTATTCATTGATAAGTGGATATTAGCCCAAAACTTAGGATACCCAAGATATAAGATACAATTTGATAAACGCATGAAACTCAAAAAGAATGAAGACCAAAGTGTGGACACTGTGCACCTTCTTAGAATTGGGAACAAAACACCCAGGGAAGGAGTTACAGAGACAAAGTTCGTAGCTGTGATGAAAGGATGGACCATTTAGAGACTGCTGTATCCAGGGATCCGTCCCATAATCAGCTTCTAAACGCTTACACCATTGCATACACTAGCAAGATTTTGCTGAAAGGACCCAAATATAGCTGTCTCTTGTGAGACGATGCCGGGGCCTAGCAAACACAGGAGTGGATGTTCACAGTCAGCTATTGGATGTATCACAGGGTTCCCAATGGAGAAGCTAGAGAAAGTACCCAAGGAGCTAAAGGGATCTGCAACCCTATTGTTGGAACAACATGATGTACTAACCAGAACCCTGGAGCTCTTGTCTCTAGCTGCATATGTATCGAAAGATGGCCTAGTCGGCCATCAATGGAAAGAGAGGCCCATTGGACTTGCAAACTTTATATGCCCCAATATAGGGGAATGCCAGGGCCAAAAGAATGGGAATGGGTGGGTAGGGAAGTGGGGGGCGCTATGGGGGACTTTTAGGATAGTGTTGGAAATGTAATTGAGGAAAATATGTAATAAAAATATTAAAAAAAAAAATAAAGACTACACCCCCCCAAAAAAAAAAAAAAAAAAAGCAAGACTCATCTGTTTGACTTAAGCAACATGCTTTCTTGTATCTTTTATTGTCCCATTCTAGGATAACACATATTCCCAATGTGAGCTTAAGAAATACACAATAAAGTGTGTCCATTTTTGTGGGCAGATGGGTGAGAAGATTAACTCAAATGTAAACCACATGTCTGAGCTTTCATTGCAGAAGGTAGTTGCTCTTTAAAAATAGTTGCCTGACATCTGGAGGCATCCAGTCTATGGATGGAATTCTTTTTGATAGATCCAGCTGTGGCAACTCTGACCAGACAATGTTAGCATAGTCTCAAATAAGATGAAGTGCTAAGCCCTATAAGGCCTTTACGTAAAAAGCTAGTAATTTCCTCTCAGCTGTTCCTCACATCTTGGAGCTGGCTGAAGTTACATACACTGAGATATTTCCAAATTGCTTAGGTGAGTGGCCTCCAATGTATGTATACACTCCACATTTGAGAAAACAAGAGATTGTAAAGATATCTGATAGCCCTCTGCAGAAAGGATCTGTCAGAATATTGTGGACAATCACAATTTCTTCCCAGGAAATCCACTTATGACCTGTGGACCCATAGACTCTGTGGAAGGAGATGGGAGATTGTGTGTTCTGAAATGAATTAATTATTCCAAAACTTTATCTGCTAAAGAAATAAACCCCAGAGTGAGAACATGACCACTGGTGAGGCCTTCAAAGAGGCAATCAAGTTAAAATGAGACTACGTGAGTATATTCTAGTCATATCTGAGCGACAGCTACCTAAGGAGGAAACCTGAGAACCAGTGTGAAGACAGCAAAGTTAAACACACACACACACACACACACAAGGCTATGAGACAACATGAAATGAAGGTGCTCATATGGAGCTCCTGTGGAGTAATAACATTTGTTTGGCAACAAACAAAGACAACTGTGCTCAGACATCAATCTACTCCCAAGTCTGACTAGGTATAACATGTTGATAGACATTTAGTAGTCCTGATTAAGAATCACAAAGCCTGTTCAAGATTCACTGGTTATATTGCAGAAAACCTCTGTTTTGTTTGAGACCATTGCTAGTCTTTAGAAGTCAGACACATATGGTTATGTTTTCAAATTTGGTGATGTTTCCAATCCAAATGTTCTTAGAACAAGATGTTTAGTTTCCCTCAAGGCAAAATTGCATCAGTGTGCATGACAGATGTACCAAAACAGGAGGCATGAGAGAGAAAATCATGAGGTGAGCCCTTAGCATACTTCAAAATAAGAGAAGTTTGGACCTTTCACTTGTCTGAAGTAGAAAAACACCCTCTGACAACAGCTGAAAAGGAGTAAAAGGAAACATATTAGCATAGCTGCAAAGCAGCTAATACCTGCAGACTCGAGCGTATGAGTAACCACAGCAGTAGAGAAGGTGTGCTTGGCATGATGACCAAAGCATGCTGTGCTGCTCTGTTGAGCATTCCAAAGAAGTGAACAAACTTTATGAATAAAACAGCGAGGACAGTGAATGGCAGAAGTGGCTTTCTGCTGCTTTTGGTGTTAAAGATGGTGGTAACAGCTCACATTTATTACCGTTGGTGTTTTTAATATTCCTTGTGCAGTGGGATGATGCGAATTGAAGCTTTGTAATAACTTTCTATAGTCCTCATTCTACCCCTCCCTTTCTCCCTCCTGCCTACTTCTTTCTCCCTCTATCTCCCCATCTCTCATTCCTCCTTCCCTTTTCCTTTCTCTCCCTCCTTTCTACCCTTTAATAGATAAGAGGCATATTTTCATCATGCATGCCTATTCTCTTGCTGCATAGCATACCTCTAAAACTTGTATCTATTTTCAGTGAGAGTGATGACTTTAATAAATGTAATCCCTGTTGTAAAAAATATAGAATAATTATTACAGAGACTTCAGTTATGCTTCCTCCCTGGTAGTCCAACCTGGCTGAGTATAAACACACCTTTTCATCCTCAGAGGTTAGATTTGCTTTTGCTATGTTCAGATACACATGACATCATACATTATATCCCTGTCTGTGTCTCTACCTCTTTTGTATTGCATAAGGTTTTAGAGAGCCCTCCTGTTTTGTATTGCTGAACCACATTCATTGTGTGTTTATCAGAAGTTTTCTTTTCAGTCATCATTTTATGGACTTGAACTGCTGACAAATTTAGCATCATTTTTATTAGATATTTTCTTTATTTACATTTCAAATGTTATTTATTCCCTTTCCTGGTTTTCCCTCCAAAAACCCCCTAAGCCATTGCCCCTCTGCCTGCTCCTCAACCAACCCACTCCCAGTTCCTAGCCCTGGCATTATCCTACACTGGGACATAGAGCCTTCACAGGACCAAGGGCCTCTCCTCCCATTGATGACCGACTAGGCCATCCTCTGCTACATATTCAGCTGGAGCCATGAGTCCCACCATGTATACTCTTTGGATGGTGACCTAATCCCTGGGAGCTCTGGAGCCCTTCCTATGGGGCTGCTAATCCCTTCAGCTCTTGGGTCCTTTCTCTAGCTCCTTCATTGGGGACCCTGTGTTCAGTCCAATAGTAGGCTGTGAGGATCTACCTCTGTATTTGTGAGGCACTGGTGAGCCTCTCCAGAGACAGCTATAACTGGCTTCTGTCAGTAAGTACTTGTTGGTGTTCACAAAAGTGTCTGAGTTTGGTGATTGTATATGGGATGGATCCCCAGGTGGGGCAGACTCTGGATGGTCATTTTTTTCAGTCCACACTTTGTCTCTGTGCCTCCTTCCATGAGTATCAATATCAAATTATCATAACTACAGTCACTATAATAAATCTTAAAAGAATTTAACCACTCTGTTTCTTCAAAAGTATTGATAGAATCATTGAAAGGAAATCAGGAGAATAGAATCAGTATTTGAAACTATTGAAGGAATTATCCTGCAAATAAATGTTCTATTTTAACAGTTTACTGGATCTTAGCAAAATTGTCCCCATGTAAGAGACACCATTCTGACCTTAAAATACAGCATATAGGCCCCAAACCCCACCAAAATGGAAACGAAGACAACCCCTTAGACCTAGTCCACAGTTCCAAGGAAGCTCCTACATTATTAACCTTGCTTTTGGCTTACGTAGCTGTGCTTCTGATAACTAAATTGTGAGAATCAGCCTGTGGTTGTTGTGTATATAAAGCTTGGGGCTGCATGAATTAGGCACTTTCCCTATGTAGCTATTGGCCTGCAATAAAGATTTTCTTTTAGGATTTGTGTGTTTGTATGGCTCTGGTGGGCTTCAATGCCAAGACTATCTCCATATGTTAAATAGTGAAATCTTGAAATTTGTACCTTAAGAACTGATTAGACATTAAAGACAAGAAGAGTGTCTTCAATGCTCAGAAAAAGAAAGGTGTCCATCAAGAAGAACAAATCTCGTTGACAAATGACTCCTCAGAGACACATGCAAAGCAAGGAGACAAAGGACTAGCTTTTCAAACAAATAAAACAAACCAAGACTCTCCAATACAGTGTAAGTAACTCAAAGATACAATAATCATTTACAAGCGAAAGTTAATCTAATTTATTCCAAACCTTTTGGGAATTGAGTTTTCTGAAACTTATTAACACAAGGGAAAACAAATTTTATATTCTGCTAAATATTCTTTGAATTCCAAGGATAAGGGCACAGAAAATAGCTACAAATGTAAAAGATTGCAAATAACACTTACAATGTTGACACGCGTCTACCAGGAGATTCATTGAAGCATTCACTTTATCCAGATGAGAGATTATTCACAAACTCTAGCAAGAGGATGATGACTTGATTAATTGATACATGTTACCCCATGACTGTCTATGCCTCTCTCAGATTCATATGTGCAAATACAAGGTGATGTTAGGAGGGATGATTTTCAGAAGGTAGATAGGCACGAAGACAGATACCTTACAAACAGGATTGGTACTCTTACAAATGCATGCAGGAGAGCCTTTTGACCTTCCACCAGTGGAGACTCAAACAGCAAGACAGGCAGGGAGCAGGCCCTTGCCACATACCTAATATAGCTTTATGGCTTTGTTGTTTATCTTATAAGACTATAACCCCCTTATTGTATGATATTTAGTCTTGGAAACCCAAACAAAGACATATTTCTTTTTTTTTTTTTTTTTTTTTGGTTTTTCGAGACATATTTCTAAGATAAAAGAAAAACATCAATGAAAGGAAATACAGGGGAGAAAGTAAGAATACATTCATTGATTGTTACATTAAAATATGTAAAATTTTAAAAATTAAATTTGAAGTTGGAAGAGTAGCAAATAAAGAACTAGGGTAAATAAAGAAGAGATTGCAGAAGCATCTCTATAATGAAATATCAATCCTTTCATTAAAAAAATCCAAAGGAACTTCTTAAAAATAGAAAACAGAATAAACCCCCCAAAAAGGAAAGCTCAATAAATAAATTAAATATATTACAAACATAACAAAAATAATGCTGACACTGTAACCTTCTAAATAAACACCAGCTTACTCAGTGTGCTTGGTAAAGAACCTTTAAGTAGTTCCATAGAGCAAATTCAAGTCCCAGTTTTGTATAAAAAGCATTTATAAAAAGTACTTTAGTAGTATAAAAAATGTTAAGTGGTGGGCAAACATACAATGGGAAACTGGAAATAAAATAAAATGGATACAATGCAAACTTTAGGAATGGAAGCACAGATACTTTAAAGCTTAAAAGCTAAAATGTACCATGACCTAAGAGATACAAGGAGTATCTCTTTGCCAAAATAACCAAAAACTCTCCTGTAAAAGGAAAATGACAGACAAGAAATAGAAATTCACACTCTAAATAGATTTTGACACATTAATTTCAGTTTAAACCAAGTTAAGTATGCCAAAGAAATTCTTATAGAAGACTGTAGCAACATGGCTAGGTGTCAGAGAGATCCAGTCCAGCATTTCAGCAAAACTTCAAAGAGAAAAATAATTCCAACATCATATATATTACTCCAGCATTTATAACACTTTTTATTAAGTAAGTAGGCTTATGCTTTGATAGATAATTCAAAACTGCATAGATGATAAGAAAAAAACTTTCCAATCTATGTTCCTAATAACTGATGGACCAAAGTCTAAGTGAAATAGTAGCCACAGAATGAACCCTGGCACATTCGTTCTAGCACTAATTCATTCTACAGTGGTTAAACATTAAAAGGCCTTTAAATAATTCATGCTAATAAATAGAAGAAATATCATAATTGTACATATGTGTTGAAATTTTTTGGTAAATTCAGCACTGTATAAAACATTAACTCATAAATTTGTAGGTGATATTCATTATAATAGAATATATGTCTTTATCTCAATACAAGTGCTTTCTCATAGAAAACTAATCCAAGCATTCTCATCAGTTGTATGTACACAAGGCCACAGCTTTGACCATTTAGATGGCAGTATTCGCCTATGTGACTAAAGAAAACATAGTCAACTATTATCTGATCTGGTGTAAATGAGAAATGATATCTTCAGAATTAAGAAGTGAATATTGTATCCTTGAAAAGTTAACTCAAAGAATTTCATTAAGATTGGAGAATAAAATATTGGGATATGAAAATAATAATCTCTATACCTCAGCAGCAACCATCTGAAACAGCAATCAGTTTCTAAGAATTTTCAGGGAATAGTGTGCTTTAAAGACCAAGGGCTGACATTCACTATTTCTATAGAAACTTATGTAACAGGAATGGAAGTAAATTACAAAAATTTTCTCCACAAAGTCAAATATGATTATATAGTTTTTTAACTTATGTCTCACATGAAGTAAACACAAAGTCTCTTCTTAAGAAAAAGATTTATTCTTCTTAACTACTGTTACTAGTCTGAGCCATGCAAATCTATGGCAATTGTTCAAATGTTTTTTTCATAGATTACCTGTTGGTGAATAACAGAGTATGTAACTTGGCCCTTTCAAAGCTCCATGAATATTTTCACATAAATCTCCTCTCCATTCATATCTTACTGTCATTAGATGAACATAAAATCTCTTATTTTCACATCAGTTTGTACTGAATTCATTCTCTTATAGTTGATGATATCTCTGAAAGTATCATTGCCTTAACTTATTCTATCTGAAAATCACAGAGGCTCATTCTTCAGTTAGTCAATCTCAAGGCTGACTCCTGAAATAAAGTTAGTCCATCATGAAAACTTTCTCCCCTGCTCGAAAAAAAGTCATCCTGCCATCCAGGATCTTAAAACTCCTCAGCTCCTCTCTGCTGCTATAATTTTGTAGTTTAAAGAAAATTATCTACGGGGGATTACACAGCATGTGAAATTTTACCATTTTCCACACTGCATAATGGCCGTAAGATAATTGAAGTTGTTAAGTTACTCAAGCTTTTTGTTTATATTAGAGAATACAGAGGAATATGCCACAGGCCATTCTTTGCCAAGACACACTTGATAATTCTAAGTCTGGACTACTAAAAACAAGGTTCTCATAAATGATTGTTATTTAGTTTTCATTTTTTGTGTGTGTGTTAAGTGCGTAACAATTTGTCTTCTGAGTCTCACATCATGTTGTATCATCTTTTAAAAGACTGTCAGCTACTCTCCATATACCTTGCATACTCACTATCATGGTATAGAGGTCCCATCACCACATCTTTCCAGTACTTGGTATTAGTAGTTAGTATTTGGGCTGTTCTAACAGGCTTATGGTATGAATCGCTCTGATCTTCTGCTTCTCCTGAGGCTGATGTGAACATCTTTCCTTCTGTCTCAATTAGACAGCTCCTGCATGCTGTTCCTGTATTTTTGTGACTGAATGTTCCCCTCTTATTGGACTTTTGAGATTTTCCACTGGAATGTAGTGCTCAAATGGGCCTAACTCTCCATGGACTCTTGTACAAAGCAAAAGGTTAGAGTTTTGAAGTCTGATCCACTTGGTATCATATCAAAGTATTATTCATCAAGTCCTAGATACCCCAAGTTTTAGTCTGCTCTCAACTGAAACATTTATAAGTTTAAATACATACATTATATGTATTAAAAAGTCTTGTTTCCAAGACATCTGCACAGGAGAGCCTGTGGACTGCAGAAGCAACATACCTTCTGGGACAGGCCCTGTTTCTGGCCTTCATCTTCACCCAGGAAACATATCTGAGCTCCAGACCTCTGTGTTCCTTCCCCACCAAAGGAGAGGTGGCCTACAGAGAGTACTCTGACCACTGAGACTCAGGAGAGAGTTGGAATCCCAGGACAGCTGACAGAGGTTAACAGAATCACAGGAGGAAAGCTCCAGCCAGAGACAGCCAGAACAACTAACACCAGAGGTAACTAGATGGTGAAAGACAAATGTAAGAATAAAATACCTTGGGGTGACTCTAACTAAGGAAGTGAAAGATCTGTATGATAAGAAATTCAAGTCTCTGAAGAAAGAAATTGAAGAAGATCTTAGAAGATGGAAAGATCTCCCATGCTCATGGATTGGCAGGATCAATATAGTAAAAATGGTTATACTGCCTAAAACAATCTACAGATTCAATGAAATTCCCATCAAAATTCCAACTCAATTCTCCACAGATTTAGAAAGGGCAATTTGAAAATTCTCTGGAATGACAAAAAATCTAGGATAGCAAAAACTATTCTCAACAATAAAAGAACCTGTGGTGGAATCATCATGCCTGATCTCAAGCTGTACTACAGAGCAATTGTGATAAAAATTGCATGGTACAGGTACAGCAACAGACAGGTTGGTCAATGGAATAGAATTGAAGACCCAGAAATGAACCCACACACCTATGGTCACTTGGTCTTCGACAAAGGTGCTAAAACCATCCAGTGGAAAAAAAGACAGCATTTTCAACAAATAATGCTGACACAACTGGCAGTTATCACATAGAAGAATGCAAATAGGTCCATTCTTATCTCCTTGTACAAATCTCAAGTCTAAGTGGATCAAAGAACTCCACATAAAACCAGAGACACAGAAATTAATAGAAGAGAAAGTGGGGAAAAGCCTCAAAGATATGGGTATAGGGGAAAAATTCCTGAACAGAATAGCAATAGCTTGTGCTGTAAGAATTGACAGATGGGACCTCATAAAATTGCAAAGCTTCTGTAAGGCAAAAGATACTGTCAATAAGACAAAAAGGCCACCAACAGAGTGGAAAAGGATTTTTACCAATCCTAAATATGATAGGGGACTAATATCCAATATTTACAAAGAGCTCAAGAAGCTGGACTCCAGAAATTCAAATAACCCCATTAAAATGGGGTACAGAGCTAAACAAAGAGTTCTCAACTGAGGAATACTGAAGGGTTGAGAAGCACCTGAAAAAATGTTCAACATCCTTAATCATCAGGGAAATGCAAATCAAAACAACCCTGAGATTCTACCTCACACCAGTCAGAATGGGTAATATCAAAAATTCAGATGACAGCAGATGCTGGCGAGGATGTGGAGAAAGAGGAACACCCCTCCATTGCTGGTGGGTTTGCACGATGGTTCAACCAATCTGGAAATCAGTCTGGTGGTTCCTCAGAAAATTGGACACATTAGTACTGGAAGATTCAGCAATACCTCTCCTGGGCATATACCCAGAAGATTTTCCAACTAGTAATAAGGACACATGCTCCACTATGTTCATAGCAGCCTTATTTATAATAGCCAGAAGCTGGAAAGAACCCAGATGTCCCTCAACAGAGGAATGGATACAGAAAATGTGGTACATTTACACAATGGAGTACTACTCAGTTATTAAAAACAATGAATTTATGAAATTCTTAGGCAAATGGGTGTATCTGGAGGACATCATCCTGAGTGAGGTAACCCAATCACAAAAGAACTCACATGATATGCACTCACTGATCAGTGGATATTAGCCCAGGAACTTAGAACACCCAAGATACAATTTGCAAAACACAAGAAAATCAAGAAGAAGGAAGACCAACTCGTTGATACTTCATTCCTCGTTAGAATAGGGAACAAAATACCCATGGAAGGAATTACAGAGACAAAGTTTGGAGCTAAGATGAAAGGATGGACAATACAGAGACTGCCCCACCCAGTGATCCATCCCATAATCTGCCACCGAATGCAGACACTATTGCATATGCCAGCAAGATTTTGCTGAAAGGACCCTGATATAGCTGTCTCTCATGAGGCTATGCCAGTGCCTGGCAAATACAGAAGTGGATGCTCACAGCCATCTATTGGATGGAAGACAGTGCTCCCAATGGAGGAGTTAGAGGAAGTACCCAAATTGCTGAAGGGGTCTGCAGCCCTATGGGTGGAGCAACAGTGTGGACTAACCAGTTCCCCCCAGAGCTTGTGTCTCTAGCTGCATATATAGCAGAAGATGTCATAGTTGTCCCGTTGGGTAGGGAGGCCCTTTAGTCTTGCAAACTTTATATGCCCCAGTACTAGGGAATGCCAAGGCCAAGAAGTGGGAGTGGGTGGGTAGGGGAGCAGGACAGGGGAAGGTTATAGAGGACTTTTGGGATAGCATTTGAAATGTAAATAAAGAAAATATCTAATAAAAATTGAAAAAAATGTCTTGTTTCCATTTATACTTGTATGTAATATAAAGCTTATATCAAGATTAAACTCTAAAAAGTCTTTAATTTCTTTCTTCATTTCTTCCTCAACCAAGTTATCAATGAGTAGAGTGTTTTTCAGCTTCCAAGTGTATGTGGGCTTTCTATTATTTATGTTGTTATTGAGATCAGCATTAGTCCATGGTGGTATGATAGAATGGGTGGGATTATTTCAATCTTCTTGCATCTGTTGAGGCCTGTTTTGTGAACGATTATATGGTCAATTTTGGAAAAGGTACCATGAGGTGCTGAGAAGAAGGTATATCCTTTTATTTTAGGATAAACTTTTTTATAGATATTTGTTAAATGCATTTGTTTCATAACTTCTACTAATTTCACTTTGTCTCTGTTTAGTTTCTGTTTCCAGGATCTGTCCATTGATGACAGTGGGGTCTTGAAGTCTCCCACTATTACTGTGTGCAGTGAAATGTGTGGTTTGAGCTTTACTAAAATTCCTTTAATGAATGTGGATGTCCTTGCATTTGGAGCACAGATGCTCAGAATTTAGAGTTCATCTTGGGAAATTTTACCTTTGATGAGTATGAAGTGTCCCTCCTCATTCATTTTGATAACTTTAGGCTGAAAGTCAATTTTATTTGATATTAGAATGGTTACTCTAGCTTGTTTCTTGAGACCATTTGCTTGGAAAATTTACAAGTCAGAATGGCTAAGATCAAAAACTCAGATGACAGCAGATGCTGGCAAGGATGTAGAGAAAGAGGAACACTCTTTCATTGCTGGTGGGATTGAAAGCTGGTACAACTACTCTGGAAATCAGTTTGGTGGTTCCTCAGAAACTAGCAGAAGATCCAGCAATACCACTCCTAGGCATATACCCAGAAGACGTTCCAACTTGTAATAAGGGCACATGCTCCACTATGTTCATAGCAGCCTTATTTATAATAGCCAGAAGATGGAAAGAACCCAGACGTCCCTCAACAGAAGAATGGATACATATACACAGTGGAGTACTGCTCAGCTATTAAAAACTCTGAATTCATGAAATTCTTAGACTTTTGTGGGTCATTGGGCTATGCACAGACAGGCTGAGGTCTGAACCCTGGAAGGGTGATAATTCACCTACATGACATGGTAGGTGTTCCCTCATGCTCCTGGAACTCTGGCTCCTGCCTAAGTTACCACCACCACCACCACCACCCCACAGTCCCAACAAGTGAAGCATGGCTAAAAGTCACATAGGCAATGTCCCAACCTTCTGACCTTCAGGCTAAACTCCTCCCCAGTACCTAGCAACAGTAGGATAAGACAGCATACTTTAAAAAGGGCTGTTCAGCCCCTCCTAGCTCTCTTACTTGTCTCTCTCACTCCTCACTCTCACCCTCTCACTCCTCTCTCTTTGTCTTCTCTCCTCTCTCACTTATCTCATTCCTTTGTTCTCTTACCTCTCACTTCTCTCACTCCTCTCTCTTTTCTCTTTGTCTTCTCCTCTCCTTTCCTCTCACTCTCCCTCTTACTCTCTCTCTCTCTCTCTCTCTCTCTCTCTCTCTCTCTCTCTCTCTCTCCCTCCCTTCTCTCTTCCTCCCTGTCTTTCTATAATAAAGCTCTAAACAATAGAATATCTCTGCTCATCAAGGCCCACTGCGCTTGGAGGACAGAATAAGCTTTCTCCTAATGAGCCTTTTCTAATATCCCAATGGAAGGCCTTCCTGTGCTCCAGTCAAGATCCACTGTGCTCACTCTCGCCAGTGTGGGAACCTCTCTTCCCTCATCTCTCTCTCTCCCATAACTTCAGGGCTTTAGGAAAGTAGCCCCAGGGCTCCCAGGTTTGGCTGCCCCTTATTCACCCCCCTAAGAGTGGGTCAAAGACTTGGATGCCCTCTCGGGACTGACTGGATAACATATGGCAGCATAGGAACTCTGGCAGAGTGTTGGGCCTTTCCTTCCTTCTCTTCCCCAGGGCACCAGGATCTGGAGGATATCATCATGAGGTAACCCAATCACAAAAGAACACACATGATATGCAGTCACTGATAAGTGGATATTAGCCCAGAAGCTCAGAATACCTAAGATACAATTTGTAAAACACATGAAACTGGAGAAGAAGGAAGACCAAAGTGTGAATACGTCAATCTTTCTTAGAAGGGGGAACAAAATACCCATGGAAGGAGTTACAAAGTTCAGAGCAGAGACTGAAGGAATGACCATCCAAAGACTGCCCCACCTGGGGATTCATCCCATAAACAACTACCAAATCCAGACACTATTGCAGATGCTGACAATATTTTGCTGACAGGAGACTGATACATCTGTCTCCCGAGAGGTTCTGCCAGTGAGTCATTCATTAGATGGAGCACAGGATCCCCAATGAAGGAGCTAGAGAAAGTACCCAAGAAGCTGAAGAGGTTTGTAGCCCTGTAGGAGGAACAACAATATGAACTAACTATTACCCCCAGACACCCAGGGACTGAACCACCAATCAAAGAAAACACATGGAGAGACTCGTGACTCTAGCTGCATATGTAGCAGAGGATGGCTTAGTTGATCATCAATGGGAGGAGAGGCCCTTGGTTCTGTGAAGGCCCCAGTATAGGGGAAAGCCAGGGCCAGGAAGCAGGAGAAGGTAGGTTGGGGAGCAGCAGGAGCAGGGGGACCGGGGAGAGGATCAGGAATTTTCAGAGGGGAAACTAGGAAAGGGGATAGCATTTGAAATGTAAATAAAAAATATCTAATAAAAAAGATAAAATATTTTGTTATGGGCGAAGGGTTTCTCCTATTGATACCTGACAAGGCCATCCTCTGCTACACATGGGGCTGGAGTCATGAGTCCCTCCCATGGTTGGTGGCTTGATCCCTGGGAGCTCTGGCAGGTTTGGTTGGTTGATATTGTTGTTCTTCCTATAGGGTTGCAGGCCATTGTTTTCCTATGGTGCTTGTTTGGAGTCAAATGATATTTCCTTTAGTCTCTTTGCCTTAGTGGGTATGAGCTACCTGACCCATTAGATGTACAAAGCAGATTTATTTGGGAGATTTTCTAATCTGTTTCCTCCCTGGTATTATTCCCTGTCTAGTTTTCCAGGTTCCAATATGGTATGTGTAAGTCAGAAGCAGAGAAGTCTATAAAGTTGTCCCTTGGGTCCTAAGTCCTGTTTCAGCCCCTACATTCTTCTTGGTGTCAATCAGCATCTTCGTATGTTTTCATTAATATGCCATCCTGTATTTCTAGCTATAGGTAGTAGGAGAATTGTGGCATGGATGTTTACTCCTTCTGTTATCTTCAATGTCCTCAACTCAACAAGCAACTGTTTGCACTAAAAGGCTAATAGTCTTAATCAAGTTTCTTTTCTCAGGACACCTTTCTCTGTCTGCTGCAATCAAACACAATTTAATTAACTCTACATTCATTTTCTTTCCTTGGCTAACAAAGGAGCGACTCAGAAACTTTTACCTAAGCTTCATTTAAATTGTTTTAAAGAATTAAAATAAATATTGCTTTGATGAAATGTATTTAAAGATTCTTGGTTTTTCTGAAATTTGTTTTCTCTGAAAGAGGAAATATTATAATGAGTAATTAACCAGGTGATGCTGTCACATCACATTATTTGAGCATGTTTCTATGTAATAAGCACAATGCTTTGCTATATGATTTGTTAACCAAAATAGTTTATACTCCTCTGAGCCTTAAACACAAGGCATTTAATACCAACTTTCCTTGTTTTGATGTAGTAGGATACACTGTTAGTGATAATAAATAAAGAAGTGGTTAAAAGCCAACATACTGTACAAGATGTGCCATTCAGAAGTTTGTCAAATTGTACCAAGTTGTTGTCATTTGTAGATTTGTCATAAGGAATGCAACTGTGATAAACAATGTATCATGTTTTGGTTTCCCGTACTGCTATTGTAGTATGAGAGCATCTATAGCACATAAGATGGAATGACTGAAGCTATGTTCTTTTTTTTTACTTTTTTTTATTAGGGATTTATTTCATTTACATTTCCAATGCTATCCCAAAAGTCCCCCACACGCTCCCCCAACTACCACTCCCACTTCTTTTTTTTTATTTTTAATATTTTATTACATATTTTCCTCAATTACTTTTCCAATGCTATCCCAAAAGTCCCCCATAGCGCCCCCCACTTCCCTACCCACCCATTCCCATTCTTTTGGCCCTGGCATTCCCCTATAATGGGGCATATAAAGTTTGCAAGTCCAATGGGCCTCTCTTTCCATTGATGGCCAACTAGGCCATCTTTCGATACATATGCAGCTAGAGACAAGAGCTCCAGGGTTCTGGTTAGTACATCATGTTGTTCCAACAATAGGGTTGCAGATCCCTTTAGCTCCTTGGGTACTTTCTCTAGCTTCTCCATTGGGAGCCCTGTAATACATCCAATAGCTGACTGTGAACATCCACTCCTGTGTTTGCTAGGCCCCGGCATCGTCTCACAAGAGACAGCTATATTTGGGTCCTTTCAGCAAAATCTTGCTAGTGTATGCAATGGTGTCAGCGTTTAGAAGCTGATTATGGGATGGATCCCTGGATACAGCAGTCTCTAAATGGTCCATCCTTTCATCACAGCTACGAACTTTGTCTCTGTAACTCCTTCCCTGGGTGTTTTGTTCCCAATTCTAAGAAGGTGCACAGTGTCCACACTTTGGTCTTCATTCTTCTTGAGTTTCATGCGTTTATCAAATTGTATCTTATATCTTGGGTATCCTAAGTTTTGGGCTAATATCCACTTATCAATGAATACATATTGTGTGAGTTCTTTTGTGATTGTGTTACTTCACTCAAGATGATGCCCTCCAGGTCCATCCATTTGGCTAGGAATTTCATAAATTCATTCTTTTTAATAGCTGAGTAGTACTCCATTGTGTAAATGTACCATAATTTCTGTATCCATTCCTCTGTTGAGGGACATCTGGGTTCTTTCCAGCTTCTGGCTATTATAAATAGGGCTGCTATGAACATAGTGGAGCATGTGTCCTTTTTACCGGTTGGGACATCTTCTGGATATATGCCCAGGAGAGGTATTGCTGGATCCTCCGGTAGTACTATGTCCAATTTTCTGAGGAACCGCCAGACTGATTTCCAGAGTGGTTGTACAAGCTTGCAATCCCACCAACAATGGAGGAGTGTTCCTCTTTCTCCACATCCTCGCCAGCATCTGCTGTCACCTGAATTTTTGATCTTAGCCATTCTGACTGGTGTGAGGTGGAATCTCAGGGTTGTTTTGATTTGCATTTCCCTGATGATTAAGGATGTTGAACATTTTTTCAGGTGTTTCTCTGCCATTCGGTATTCCTCAGGTGAGAATTCTTTGTTCAGTTCTGAGCCGCATTTTTTAATGGGGTTATTTGACTTTCTGGAGTCCACCTTCTTGAGTTCTTTATATATATTGGATATTAGTCCCTTATCTGATTTAGGATAGGTGAAGATCCTTTCCCAATATGTTGGTGGTTTTCTGTCTTATTGATGGTGTCTTTAGCCTTGCAGAAGCTTTGTAGTTTCATGAGGTCCCACTTGTCAATTCTCGATCTTACAGCACAAGCCATTACTGTTCTATTCAGGAATTTTTCTCCTGTGCCCATATCTTCAAGGCTTTTCCCCACTTTCTCCTCTATAAGTTTCAGTGTCTCTGGTTTTATGTGAAGTTCCTTGATCCACTTAGACTTGACCTTAGTACAAGGAGATAGGAATGGATCGATTCACATTCTTCTACATGTTAACAACCAGTTGTGCCAGCACCATTTGTTGAAAATGCTGTCTTTCTTCCACTGGATGTTTTTAGCTCCCTTGTCGAAGATCAAGTGACCATAGGTGTGTGGGTTCATTTCTGGGTCTTCAATTCTATTCCATTGGTCTATTTGTCTGTCACTATACCAGTACCATGCAGTTTTTATCACAATTGCTCTGTAGTAGAGCTTTAGGTCCGGCATGGTGATTCCACCAGAGGTTCTTTTATGCTTGAGAAGAGTTTTTGCTATCCTAGGTTTTTTGTTATTCCAGATGAATTTGCAGATTGCACTTTCTAATTCGTTGAAGAATTGATTTGGAATTTTGATGGGGATTGCATTGAATCTGTAGATTGCTTTTGGCAAGATAGCCATTTTTACAATGTTGATCCTGCCAATCCATGAGCATGGGAGATCTTTCCATCTTCTGAGATCTTCTATAATTTCTTTCTTCAGAGACTTGAAGTTTTATTATACAGATCTTTCACTTCCTTAGTTAGAGTCACGCCAAGATATTTTATATTATTTGTGACTATTGAGAAGGGTGTTGTTTCCCTAATTTCTTTCTCAGCCTGTTTATTCTTTGTGTAGAGAAAGGCCATTGATTTGTTTGAGTTAATTTTATATCCAGCTACTTCACCGAAGCTGTTTATCAGGCTTAGGAGTTCTCTGGTGGAATTTTTAGGGTCACTTATATATACTATCATATCATCTGCAAAAAGTGATATTTTGACTTCATCTTTTCCAATTTGTATCCCTTTGATCTCCTTTTGTTGTTGAATTGCTCTGGCTAGGACTTCAAGTACAAGGTTGAATAGGTATGGAGAAAGTGGACAGCCTTGTCTAGTCCCTGATTTTAGAGGGATTGCTTCAAGCTTCTGACCATTTACTTTGATGTTGGCTACTGGTTTGCTGTAGATTGCTTTTATCATGTTTAGGTATGGGCCTTGAATTCCTGATCTTTCCAAGACTTTTATCATGAATGGGTGTTGGATCTTGTCAAATGCTTTTTCCGCATCTAACGCGATGACCATGTGGTTTTTGTCTTTGAGTTTGTTTATATACTGGATTACGTTGATGGATTTCCGTATATTGAACCATCCCTGCATCCCTGGGATGAAACCTACTTGGTCAGGATGGATGATTGTTTTGATGTGTTCTTGGATTCGGTTAGCAAGAACTTTATTGAGGATTTTTGCATCAATATTCATAAGGGATATTGGTCTGAAGTTTTCTATCTTTGTTGGGTCTTTTTGTGGTTTAGGTATCAGAGTAATTGTGGCTTCATAGAATGAGTTGGGTAGAGTACTTTCTGTTTCTATTTTGTGGAATAGTTTGTGAAGAACTGGGATTAGATCTTCTTTGAAGGTCTGATAGAACTCTGCACTAAACCCATCTGGTCCTGGGCTTTTTTTAGTTGGGAGACTATTAATGACTGCTTCTATTTCTTTGGGGGATATAGGGCTGTTTAGATCATTAACCTGATCTTGATTCAACTTTGGTACCTGGTATCTGTCTAGGAACTTCTCCATTTCATCCAGGTTCTCCAGTTTTGTTGAGTATAGCCTTTGGTAGAAGGATCTGATGGTGTTTTGGATGTCTTCAGGATCTGTTGTTATGTCTCCTTTTTCATTTCTGATTTTGTTAATTAGGATGCTTTCCCTGTGCCCTCTAGTGAGTCTGGCTAAGGGTTTATCTATCTTGTTGATTTTCTCAAAGAACCAGCTCCTTGATTGGTTGATTCTTTGAATAGTTTTTCTTGTTTCCACTTGGTTGATTTCACCCCTGAGTTTGATTATTTCCTGCCGTCTACTCCTCTTGGGTGAATTTGCTTCCTTTTGTTCTAGTGCTTTTAGGTGTGTTGTCAAGCTGCTAATGTGTGCTCTCTCTAGTTTTTTTTTGGAGGCACTCAGAGCTATGAGTTTTCCTCTTAGAAATGCTTTCATTGCGTCCCATAAGTTTGGGTATGTTGTGGCTTCATTTTCATTGAACTCTAAAAAGTCCTTAATTTCTTTCTTTATTCCTTCCTTGACCAAGGTATCATTGAGAAGAGTGTTGTTCAGTTTCCACGTGAAGGTTGGCTTTCTATTATTTATTTTGTTATTGAAGATCAGCCTTAGTCCATGGTGATCTGATAGGATGCATGGGACAATTTCAATATTTTTATATCTGTTGAGGCCTGCTTTGTGACCAATTATGTGGTCAATTTTGGAGAAGGTACCATGAGGTGCTGAGAAGAAGGTATATCCTTTTGTTTTAGATTAGAATGTTCTGTAGATATCTGCCAGATCCATTTGATTCATAATTTCTCTTAGTTTCACTGTGTCCCTGTTTAGTTTCTGTTTCCATGATCTGTCCATTGGTGAAAGTGGTGTGTTGAAGTCTCCCACTATTATTGTATGAGGTGCAATGTGTGCTTTGAGCTTTACTAAAGTTTCTTTAATGAATGTGGCTGCCTTTGTATTTGGAGCATAGATATTCAGGATTGATAGTTCCTCTTGGAGGATTTTACCTTTGATGAGTATGAAGTGTCCCTCCCTGTCTTTTTTAATGACTTTGGGTTGGAAGTCAATCTTATCAGATATTAGAATGGCTACTCCAGCTTGTTTCTTCATGCCATTTGCTTGGAAAATTGTTTTCCAGCCTTTCATTCTGAGGTAGTGTCTATCCTTTTCTCTGAGATGAGTTTCCTGTAAGCAGCAAAATGTTGGGTCTTGTTTGTGTAGCCAGTTTGTTAGTCTATGTCTTTTTATCGGGGAGTTGAGTCCATTGATATTAAGAGATATTAAGGAAAAGTAATTGTTGTTTCCTGTTATTTTTGTTGTTAAAGTTGGCATTTTGTTCTTGTGGCTGTCTTCTTTTAGGTTTGTTGAGGGATTACCTTCTTGTTGTTTCTAGGGCGTGGTTCCTGTCCTTGTATTGGTTTTTTTCTGTTATTATCCTTTGAAGGGCTGGATTCGTGGAGAAATAATGTGTGAATTTGGTTTTGTCGTGGAATACTTTGGTTTCTCCATCTATGTTAATTGAGAGTTTGGCTGGGTATAGTAGCCTGGGCTGGAATTTGTGTTCTTTTAGTGTCTGTATAACATCCGTCCAGGATCTTCTGGCTTTCATAGTCTCTGGTGAAAAATCTGGTGTAATTCTGATAGGCTTGCCTTTATATGTTACTTGTCCTTTTCTCTTACTGCTTTTAGTATTCTATCTTTATTTAGAGCATTTGTTGTTCTGATTATAATGTGTCGGGAGGTATTTCTTTTCTGGTCCAGTCTATTTGGAGTTCTGTAGGCTTCTTGTATGTTCATGGGCATCTCTTTCTTTAGATTTGGGAAGTTTTCTTCTATAATTTTGTTGAAGATGTTTGCTGGTCCTTTGAGTTGAAAATCTTCATTCTCATCCACTCCTATTATCCGTAGGTTTGGTCTTCTCATTGTGTCCTGTATTTCTTGGATGTTTTGAGTTAGGATCTCTTTGCATTTTACATTTTCCTTGATTGTTGTGCCGATGTTCTCTATGGAATCTTCTGCACCTGAGATTCTCTCTTCCATCTCTTGTATTCTTTTGCTGATGCTCGTATCTATGGTTCCAGATTTCTTTCCTAGGGTTTCTATCTCCAGTGTTGCCTCATTTTGGGTTTTCTTTATTGTGTTTACTTCCCTTTTTAGGTCTAGTATGGTTTTGTTCATTTCCATCATCTGTTTGGATGTGTTTTCCTGTTTTTCTGTAAGGACTTCAACCTGTTTGATTATGTTATCCTGTTTTTCTTTAAGGATTTGTAACTCTTTAGCAGTGTTCTCCTGCAATTCTTTAAGGGATTTTTGTGCTTCCTCTTTATTGTCTTCTGCCTGTTTAGCAGTGTTCTCCTGCATTTCTTTAAGTGTGTTATTAAAGTCCTTCTTGAAGTCCTCTATCATCATCAGGAGATATGCTTTTAAATCCGTGTCTAGCTTTTCCGGTGTGTTGGGGTGCCCTGGACTGGGCGAAGTGGGGGTGCTGGGTTCTGATGATGGTGAGTGGTCTTGGTTTCTGTTAGTAAGATTATTACGTTTACCTTTCGCCATCTGGTAATCTCTGGGGTTAGTTGTTATCGTTGTCACTGTTTAAAGATTGGAGCAGAAGCTGTGTTCCACTCACCAGCAGTCCCAAAATCCTGCGGCGGGGGTCGTGGGTAGCTGGCGGGTGTCAGGCAACCCTGCTCTCCCGCTACCCCGGCGCTGATCCGGCCGGATGAGGCCTGTGGCCCTACTCAGGCCCGTTTCTGCTTCCCTAACTAATGCAGTCTCAGGTCCCCCGCAATTGGATTGGAGCAGAGGCTGTGCTCCACTCACCAGAAGTCTTAAGATCCTGTGGTGGGTGTTGTGGGTAGCTGGCAAGTGTCAGCCGACCCTGCGCCCCAGCTGCCCAGGTGCTTTTCTGACCGGAAGTGGGTTGTGGCCCTATGTAGGCCGGATTTCTCTCTCCCCAACCATAGCAGTCTCAAGTCCCGCGTGATTGGACTGGAGCAGAAGCTGTGTTCCACTCACCAGCAGTCCCAAAATCTTGGGGCGGGGGTCTTGGGTAGCTGGCGGGTGTCAGGCAACCCTGCGCTCCAGCTACCCCGGTGCTGATCCGGCCGGATGAGGCCTGTGGCCCTACTCAGGCCGGTTTCTGCTTCCCTAACTAGTGCAGTCTCAGGTCCCGCGCAATTGGATTGGAGCAGAAGCTGTGCTCCACTCACCAGAAGTCTTAAGATCCTGTGGCGGGTGTTGTGGGTAGCTGGCGAGTGTCAGCCGACCCTGCGCCCCAGCTGCCCCGGCGCTTTTCTGACCGGAAGAGACCACTCCCACTTCTTGGCCCTGGCATTCCCCTTTACTGAGGCATACAAAATATGCACGACCAATGGGACTCTCTTTCCACTGATGGCAGAATAGGCCATCTTCTGATACATATGCAGCTAGAGACATGAGCTCTGGGAGGTACAGATTAGTTCTTATTGTTGTTCCACCTATAGGGTTGCAGATCCCTTAAGCTCCTTGGTTACTTTCTCTAGCTCCTCCATTGGGGGCCCTGTGATCCATCCAATAGCTGACTGTGAGCATCCACTTCTGTGTTTGTTAGGCCCCAGTATATTCTCACAAGAGACAGCAATATCTAGGTCCTTTTAGTAAAATCTTGCTAGTGTATGCAATGGTGTCAGCATTTGGAAGCTGATTATGGGATGGATTCGTGGATATGGCAGTCTCTAGATGGTCCATCCTTTCATCTCAGCTCCAAACCTTGTCTCTGTAACTCCTTCCATGGGTGTTTTGTTCCCAATTCTAAGTGGCAAAGTGTCCACACTTTGGTCTTTGTTCTTCTTGAGTTTCATGTGTTTCACAAATTGTATCTTATATCTTGGGTATTCTAAGTTTCTGGGCTAATATCCACTTATCAATGAGTACATATTGTGTGAGTTCTTTTGTGATTGGGTTACCTCACTCAGGATGATGCCCTCCAGGTCCATCCATTTGCCTAGGAATTTCATAAATTCATTCTTTTTAATTAGCTGAGTAGTACTCCATTGTGTAAATGTACCACATTTTCTGTATCCATTCCTCTGTTGAGGGACATCTGGGTTCTTTCAAGCTTCTGGCTATTATAAATAAGGCTGCTATGAACATAGTGGAGCATGTGTCCTTATTACTAGTTGGAAAATCTTCTGGGTATATGCCCAGGAGAGGTATTGCTGAATCTTCCAGTACTAATGTGTCCAACTTTCTGAGGAACCACCAGACTGATTTCCAGATTGGTTGAACCATTGTGCAAACCCACCAGCAATGGAGGAGTGTTCCTCTTTCTCCACATCCTCGCCAGCATCTGCTGTCACCTGAATTTTTGATCTTAGCCATTCTGACTGGTGTGAGGTGGAATCTCAGGGTTGTTTTGATTTGCATTTCCCTGATGATTAAAGATGTTGAACATTTTTTCAGTTGCTCTCAGCCATTCAGTATTCCTCAGGTGAGAATTCTTTGTTTAGCTCTGAGCCCCATTTTTAATGGGGTTATTTGATTTTCTGGAGTCCACCCTCTTGAGTTCTTTATATATATTGGATATTAGTCCCCTATCTGATTAGGATAGGTAAAGATCCTTTCCCAATCTTTTGGTGGCCTTTTTGTCTTATTAATGGTATCCTTTGGCTTGCAGAAGCTTTGCAATTTTATGAGGTCCCATTTGTCGATTCTCTATCTTACAGCACAAGCCATTGCTGTTCTATTCAGGAATTTTTCCCCTGTACCCATATATTCGAGGCTTTCCCCTGCTTTCTCCTCTATAAGTTTCAGTGTCTCTGATTTTATGTGGAGTTCCTTAATCCACTTATATTTGACCTTAGTACAAGGAGATAGGAATGGATCAATTCGCATTCTTTTACATGAAAACCACCAGTTGTACCAGCACCATTTGTTGAAAATGCTGTCTTTTTTCTACTGGACAGTTTTTGCTCCCTTTTCAAAGATCAGGTGACCATAGGTGTGTGGGTTCATTTCTGGGTCTTCTATTCCATTGGTCTACTTGTCTGTCGCTAAACCAGTACCATGCAGTTTTTATCACAAGTGCTCTGTTAAGTACAGCTTTAGTGTGGGACGCCTGACTCGCCAGCAAGAAAGACACCACAATAGGATCCTTCTGCACACGTTTATTGGGAGAGCATTGACTGTGTAGGCGAAAAACCCCGAGCCCTGGGCCTCTCACTCTTATATACTATCAGTTCCCATCCACTCATAGCAGGCCACATCACCTCACCAGGTATGCAGCTTCAGCTAATCAGGGCAGCAGGGGTATATCTCCACCAAAATGGCTTCACCAGTAACCTGGTACACCTGTGCAGCTCTCACGATGTTTGTGGCTTATATTCAGATGTATGAGGAAGTCAGGTGCAAGTCATACGACTTAGCTGCAGTCCCTGGCGCCTTTGGGACTGCCGCCACACCCTCTCCCCACACTTTAGGTCATGCATGGTGATTCCACAGGAGGTTTTTTTATCCTTGAGCAGAGTTTATACTATCCTAGGTTTTTTGTTGCTCCAGATGAATTTGCAGATGGCCCTTTCTAATTCATTGAAGAATTGAGTTGGAATTTTGATGAGGATTGCTTTGAATCTGTAGATTGCTTTTAGCAAGATAGCCATTTTTACTATATTGATCCTGAAAATCCATGAGCATGGGAGATCTTTCCATCTTCTGAGATCTCTTTAATTTCTTTTTTCAGATACTTGAAGTTCTTATCATACAGATCTTTCACTTCCTTAGTTAGAGTCACCCCAAAGTATTTTATATTATATGTGACTTGAGAAGGATGTTGTTTCCCTAATTTCTTTTTCAGCCTGTTTATCCTTTGTGTACAGAAAGGCCATTGACTTGTTTGAGTTAATTTTATATCTAGCTACTTCATTGAAGCTGTTTATCAAGTTTAGGAGTTCTCTGGTGGAATTTTTAGAGTCACTTATATATACTATCATATCATCTGCAAAGAGTAATATTTTGACTTCTTCCTTTCCAATTTGTGTCCCCTTGATCATCTTTTGTTGTTGAATTGCACTGGCTGGGACTTCAAGTACAATGTTGAATAGGTAGGGAGAAAGAGGGCAGCCTAGTCTAGTCCCTGATTGTAGTGGGATTGCTTCCAGCTTCTCATGATTTACTTTGATGCTAGCTACTGGTTTGCTGTAGATTGCTTTTATCATGTTTAGGTAGGGACCTTGAATTCCTGATCTTTCCAAGACTTTTATCATGAATGGGTGTTGATTTGTCAAATACATTCTATGCATCTAAGGAGATGATCATGTGGTTTTTTTCTTGAGTTTGTTTATATAGTGGATTACGTTGATGGATTTCCATATATTGAATCATCCCTGCATCCCTGGGAGGAAATCTACCTGGTCAGGATGAATGATTGTTTTGATGTCTTCTTGGATTCAGTTAGCGAGAACTTTATTGCATATTTTTGCATCAATATTCATAAGGGAAATTGGTCTGAAGTTCTCTCTCTTTGTTGGGTCTTTTTGTGGTTTAGGTATCAGAGTAATTGTGGCTTCATAGAATGAGTTGAGTAGAGTACCTTCTGCTTCCATTTTATGGAATAGTTTGTGAAGAACTGGGATTAGATCTTCTTTGATATTCTGATAGAACTCTGCACTAAACCCATCGGGTCTGGGATTTTTTTTTTTTTTTGGTTGGGAGACTATTAATGAATTCTTCTATTTCTTTAGGGAATATAGGACTGTTTAGATCATTAACCTGATCTTGATTTAACTTTGGTACCTGGTATCTGTCTAGAAACTTGTCCCTTTCATCCAGATTCTCCAGTTTGCTTGAGTATAGCCTTTTGTAGAAGGATTTGATACTGTTTTGGATGTCTTCAGGATCTGTTGTTATGTCTCCCTTTTCATTTCTGATTTTGGTAATTAGGATGATTTCCCTGTGCCCTCTAGTGAGTCTGGCTAAGGGTTTATCTATCTTGTTGATTTTCTCAAAGAACCAGCTCCTTGATTGGTTGATTCTTTGAATAGTTTTTCTTGTTTCCTCTTGGTTGATTTCACCCCTGAGTTTGATTATTTCCTGCTGTCTACTCCTCTTGGGTGAATTTGCTTCCTTTTGTTCTAGAGCTTTCAGGTGTGTTGTCAAGCTAGTTTCTTTTGGAAGCACTCAGAGCTATGAGTTTTCCTCTTAGAAATACTTTCATTGTGTCCCATAAGTTTGGGTATGTTGTGGCTTCATTTTCATTGAACTATAAAAAGTCCTTAATTTCTTTCTTTATTATTTCCTTGATCAAGGTATCATTGAGAAGAGTGTTGTTCAGTTTCCACGTGAATGTGGGCTTTCTACTATTCATTTTGTTATTGAAGATCAGCCTTACTCCATGATGATCTGATAGGATGTATGGGACAATTTCAATATTTTTGTATCTGTTGAGGCCTGTTTTGTGACCAATTATAAGGTCGGTTTTGGAGAAGGTACCATGAGGTGCTGAGAAGAAGGTATATACTTTTTTTAGGACAAAATGTTCTGTAGATATCTGTTAGATCCATTGGTTTCATAACTTCTGTTAGTTTCTTTGTGTCCCTGTTTATTTTCTGTTTCTTTGATCTCTCCATTGGTGAAAGTGGTGTGTTGAAGTCTCCCACTATTATTGTGTGAGGTGAAATGTGTGCTTTGAGCTTTACTAAAGTGTCTTTAATGAATGTGGCTGCCCTTGTATTTGGAGCATAGATATTCAGAATTGAGAGTACCTCTTGGAAGATTTTATCTTTGGTGAGTATGAAGTGCCTCTCCTTGCCTTTTTTGATGATTTTGGGATGGAAGTTGATTTTATTAGATATTAGAATGGCTACTCCAGCTTGTTTCTTCAGACCATTTGCTTGGAAAATTGTTTTTCATCCTTTCATTCTGAGGTTGTGTCTGTCTTTTTCCCTGAGACGAGTTTCCTGTAAGCAGCAAAATGTTGGGTCCTGTTTGTGTAGCCAGTCTGTTAGTCTATGTCTTTTTATTGGGGAGTTGACTCCATTGATATTAAGAGATATTAAGGAAAAGTAATTTTTGCTTCCTATTATTTTTGTTTTTAAAGTTGGCATTCTGTTCTTGTGGCTGTCTTCTTTTAGGTTTGTTGAGGATTACCTTCTTGCTTTTTCTAGGGTCTGATTTTCATCCTTGTATTGTTTTTTTTTTTTTTTTTTTCTGTTATTATCCTTTGAAGGGCTGGATTCGTGGAAAGATAATGTGTGAACTTGGTTCTGTCATGGAATGCTTTTGTTTCTCCATCTAAGGTAAGTGAAAATTTGGCTGGGTATAGTTGCCTGGGCTGGCATTTGTGTTCTCTTAGTGTCTGTATAACATCTGTCCAGGCTCTTCTGGCTTTCATAGTCTCTGGTGAAAAATATGGTGTTATTATGATAGGCCTGCCTTTATATGTTACTTGACCTTTTTCCCTTACTGCTTTTAATATTCTATCTTTATTTAGTGCATTGTTGTTCTGATTATTGTGTGTCCGGAGGAATTTCTTTTCGGGTCCAGTCTATTTGGAGTTCTGTAGGCTTCTTGTATGTTCATGGAAATCTCTTTCTTTAGGTTTGGGAAGTTTTCTTCTATAATTTTGTTGAAGATATTTGCTGGCCCTTTGAGTTGAAAATCTTCAGCTATGTTCTGATGAAACTTTATTGCAAACCTTAGAATCTTAGCTAATGAAATTAGACACAAAAGAGTGATGTCTGTGTATTCCAGAGTAAAACTTGAACTTGAACTTGAAATTTGTTCAATTAATCAACATGGATAAAAATTACTCATTAAGATTCCCTTTCTTGGGCATTATATTAAGCCAGGTTGACAATTAGAAGTTACCATCGCACGCACCAACATGCCATCAGCAACACCAAAGACTCTCTCCAGCAGTCCTGTGCATCTTTTGTAATCCTCTGTGAATACTGTAATGTTCATGAGTTTCTTTGGGCCTTAAAAGTTGTGTCGGCTTCCTGTATCTAATGAACCCACCCTACCCTTAAGACCAAAGGTTTAAATTTGGAGGAAATAACTACTCATTCATATATCAAAATAACCATTCATGTTTAAAATAACAATGTCATCCTTAGATGAATGAAATATTGGAGAATAAAGTGTCATATTGCATACAACTACTTATAAGAGTTTAGAAAAAAGTTCTCTCTCTCTCTCTCTTTCTCTCTCCATATGTGTGTGTTCAAGTGCATTTGAGTATAGAAGAAATAAGGAAATACTGTTTGAAAAACTCTCTAATTACTGAAACTTGGAAAAGTTAAATCATTTCAACAAATTTAATTTTTTTAATTAAATATTTAGAAAAAAGTTTAATTTAAATTCATGGGGGAAATGAATTTAATGCAATAATCATGGTAACTGAACTTAAAATACACTTGGGGAACCTGGTGAAAGCTGGGCAATGGGTCTTTATGAAGTAGAAGTGGCTATTGTTTAGTCTTATCAACAGGGTTATATGTATTTGTCTTTCCTTTGGACCAAAAAAAAAAAAAACAGTTTTCTATAATAATAGAACTATGCAATTAATATAGAGATAGTTTCATAGTATGAATGGCTTCTCAACCACAGAACTGACAATCCAAAAGAATGTCTATTAATAAATCCTAAAACAAAGTACATTGGTATCTAAATCCAAATTGATGCCATACTGATATTCTTAATTTGAAATCCAGTAGCAGCTGTTTACTGTAAACCAGATGTTCAGAGAGAACATGCACATCACCTAATTTTGCTTGGCAAAGTTGATCACATTGTATGTAATGTTCACTTTGATTTAGTCATGATGATATTGTTATACTAGCCTGATATGTATTTAGGATATCCCCTTCTTTTGTAAATTTAATCTCAATGGCTACAAGTTCCTTAAGATCATGAAACATTCAACATATATTTTATATCTTCAATCTATTTTCAAACATCAGACCTTTAAAACATACTTGGTGATCAATTAGAAATCAAGACAGTACTTTTATAATTTTTTAGTAGAATATTTCTCAACAGCCATGTCTTTTCATAAAAGCATTACTCTACGTTATAATGAACTAATTTTTATTAAAATTTTTGTTTGTGAATAAGACTATAGAAAAGAATCTGAAATTTTTTATTTTAAAATTATCTGTGTTAAATATTAATATTTCAAAGAGGAAAAAATAGCAACCAGATCTAGCAGGAAAGAAGACTTCATATGAAGGATACTATATTGTACTTTCTTATAGGGGCTGATGGTGAGACATGGTCTCATTCTAGAGCAAGTTGGCCTCAAATTCACAGAAATTCTACTTCTCAGTCTACTGGTTGCTGGGAATTTACTCATGAAACACTCTACCCTCCTCATAATCTTAAAATACAACAATATACTATAATAAGATCTATCTGTACAATAAATCAAATCCATTGAAGTACTTATCACTTGAGATAGGAAACAAAAAATAAAGGCTGGTAATAAAGGAATTTAATTCTCAAGAATGAGGGGGCAGAGCCTTTGGGACTACACAATGTTAAAGCTGAGGCCTGACCATCAAATACTCAGCCTGCTGCTGACACTGTAGCTGTTTTTACAGGCTGAAATTAATTGTTTATTGGCCTAACACACAAAGTCATTAATGATAAATTTTGCAGAAAAATAGTAAGTTTTGAATCCATTGCAGCAATTAAAGAGGAACAACCAATTTAACATGACTTAAATTTCAAGTGTTGCCTCATTTCCTGTTGTTTCTTTATCATCTCATTAATTAATTGTTGATCTTAGTGCCTGGGCCATTGGTGTTTTGTTCAGAAAGTTTTCTCCTATACCAATGAGTTCAAGACTATATCATACTTTCTTTTCTATTAGATTTCTTGTATTTGGTTTTGTGTTGAAATCTTCGCTCCACTTGAACTTGAGTTTATGGGGATGATTTTAGCTGAGACCCCTGGCAGTGTGGACATTAAACTTGAAGTAGCCACCTCCTGTAGTCAGGCAGGATTCCCAGTGGAGAGATAAGGACACCAACCCACCCACAAAACTTTTTGCCCAAACTTTGTCCTGTCTACAAGAAATGCAGAGACAAAGATAGAGCAGATACTGAAGGAATGGCCAACCAATAACTGGGTCATTGAGCCCCATTCCATGTACAATCACTAATCCCTCACATTATTATGCTTGCCAACAGAGCCCGGAGAGAGGCAGGGCCTGCTGCTCCCCCTGCTGCTTCTGCTGCTTCCTGCTGTTGCATTTGCTGCTTTACTGTTTGCTACATTGCTGGTTGGCTGAATTGCTGATTGAAGATATTCTGTGATGAAGGTTGAACTTGCTCGAAGAATTTGATGCTATTAATCAGCAGGAAGTAGTCTAAAGAGGTCTACGCCCCCTTTCCTCTCTGACATTATTTCTCACCTAGGGTTGGGAGTTGAAAGAGATTGGAGGTAGAGAAGGGTTGTAGATATAAGAACCCAATAAAGCAGCCAAAAATTGTGGTTACAAGAGTCAACTTAGGGAATCTCAGTAAAAGACTGCCTGGACTACATTGGCCTGTTGCCATATCTGTGAGAGAGTATTTTGGTTGATGATTAACTGTCAATGGATAATAGCCCAGTGTGCAGTCAAAGGAACATCCCTAGGCTGTTAGCTATAGGTTACAAAAGAAAGCTACCCAAGCATGAACCAGTGAGCAAGGCAGAGACTCAGCAGGTAGAGCCCCTCTACAGTTCCTACTTGAATTCCAGCTATAATTTCCCTCAGTGATGGCCTATGCTCAGGAAGTATAAGCAAAATATTTATTTTGATCTCCAAGTTGTTTTGGTCCTAGTTTTGATTACAGAACAGAAAAGTAACTAATACAAGTCACAGTCTGAAGAAAGGTTACCATGCCTAGTCATCTGAAACCAGGCCACTTAACTCTCCAAGGGCATTCTTACTCTACCCTGGGGAAGATGATTTCTGGTCTTATAGTACAATGAAGTAAGCTATGGGACATCAGTACAAAGCCATTTATAAAAATAATAATCTAATAACTAAAAATAAATTGTTTTTAAAGTCATTTTAGTAAGAAATAATTTGGGTTCTGAGTGTAGCTCACCTGCCTCTCAAAGAGTTGCAGGAGTGGCCCCTGTGTTACATGTATATCAGTAGGGAGCAGAGAGGAGAGAGGCTATGTCTACACTCAAAGGTAGGACCTAGGAACATCTCAATGATTAATAGCCTAATATTCCCTTTAAAAAGTGAGCCTGAGATGACAGCCAGGCCAGCGTCAGGAAGGTCCAAATGGACTCCATCAACAGGGAGCAAGGCAGAGACTAGAAGATTCCAGGCTGAGACTATGGGCCCCCAGCAGGAGTGAGCCTAAGACAAATGACCCTTGCAAAGGCCCATCTAGGCATGCTGAGTGAGAAGTGATCCCCAGATGAACAACAGAGTGGCTCCATAGGGTCCATACAGGAAGCAAGCCTGAAATGACCACCAAGCCTGGGAGAGGGGTCGGATCATGCCCAAGATGACCCTGCCCAGCCCCATAATGTACAAGTCAGACATAACAATCCTGAAACTATTCCTGGGGTGACCCCAGACACTCAGAGACCCTGAGCACCACTAATAACAAGTAAGTGGTGGAGAAATGGAGGAGAAAGAGAAACAGAAGGATGTGGGCACAATGAAGAGAGGCAGAACTGGAGACTTGAAGGTAGTGAGGAACAGCCTGATTGTGGAACTAGAGATGCCACCTGAGACCACAGCGGGGTCCTGGCCTGTACTGCCACCTGTGGTGACATATGGGTCCATGTCCCTGCAGGAGCAGAAGTCTGTTACCACCAAGGCCAGGCAGATGTGTGTGTCTGGTGTGCTTCCTGGGGACATGCTGATGTCTGAGGGCTTTGCAAAACTGGCCCTACCTCTCTACTGGGCTGACCCTACGGCATGAGATCAGACAGAGCTGATCCCACCTCTAGCCAGCTGCAGTGTTCAGGAAAGCAGGCCTTGCACATTTCAGGAACTGCAGGTGAGCAGGCCCTGAGGATTTGAGGGAGTGAGCAAAAACTAGCCCTACCACTACTCAACTCCCATGCAGTGGCATAGATGAGGGAGAAATACCCTCCTCCCTCCTTACCCTTCACCACCTGCAGCAGGCAGGAGACCTATCCCTGAAGTCATGAAAGAAGGAGAGTTGGTCTTGTCCCTCCTGAGCTGCAGCACTTGGGAGAGCAGGTCCTGTACCACACCTAGGCAGCACAGTCGAGCTTACCCTACCTGTGGAGGTTGCAGCAGAGCAGCCCTCAAGGGCACGAGCACAGGAGTAGAGACCCTGCCTCTTGTTTGGTGGGCAGAGACACAGATAAAAGAGACATACCCGTCTCCCCTCCCTCATCCCTGGCCATCTATAGCAAATAAAAGAACTTGTCATGAGAGTGGAAGAACTGGCTAAGTCCCTTGCCAGATGCAACTCTTGGGACAATGGACCCTGCACTTAGCCTGAGCAGCAGGATGGAGATGGCCTTGATCAAGGGATTTGCTGGTGAGCCTGCCCCGAGGGCATGATAGCAGGAGAGCAGGCAGACTAACCAGCTCAGATACCTCTCAGATCCAGGGTTTTAGATTGGCCTACCCCAACACCCCCATACATGGATTGCTGGAATCCATGTAGTGGTTGTCCCTACAGGTGCAAAACTTCAGGTTCTCCATGACACAGGGCAACAACACGAAAGCTGAGAGGAGTTCATTGGAAGATGCAGGATTGATAATGTCACCAAAGCCAGAGGCCTCGAACCAGACCAGTGACTCACTGCATAGAACATTTTTGATCAAAGAAGTGTGGACAAAGAGTATATTGTGAAATACACTGTGACACACTTCAGCTTCCACAATGAGATTATTTTTCTCTGTTGGGAGTAGAAGGTTGCAAAGGTGGCAGATGAGTATCAGGAGAGGACAAGATGACTGGAATTAAGATGCATGATGGAAAATTCACTAAGAACAACAAAAAAAAATTTTTTTAATGTAGCTCAGTTTGCAGTATTTGCTTATCACACAATAATATCTAATATGACCATAAAAACATACATCTATAGTTCTATCTATCATCAATAAGGAGATGCAGGGGGATCAATAGTTGACAGCCATACTTGACTACCTACCAGTTTATGGGGAACCCTAGGTTACATGAGATCAATAATAAAACTAACAAATGAGCAGTGGTTTTATTTCACAAAATAGGTGGTGGCAGGTAAACTCTTTCTAAGATAAGTCATTACTACTATTTAATTATATTTAGAAAAACAAATTTGATCCAGAGTAAAGCTTAAAAAATAATTAAATGCAGGTAATTATTGATCACTTCTAGTAAATGCAAGCCATCAAATTAATGCTACATGTAAACACTATTCAGTGTCAGACTCTTAGAGTGCAAAGTACTTGCCATGGAGACTTTAAAGTTGTTTTTTGTTTGGGTTTTTTTGTTTTGTTTTGTTTTGTTTTTTATCTCAGTGCTACATTTCTTCCTTTATTAGTTATTTCTCTAATCTTTGTGAGAAAATTACCTGATAGAGCAATTTAAGGGAAAAAGGATTGTGTTTATTGGTTGAACATAAACTTCATTTTCAATGATCCCACATTCAATTGGAACTTTACATAAAAATAAATGGATATACATTAATCTGAAAGCAATTGATTGACAGATATCAGGCTTATCTTTGTTAGCAGTGATAAAAATCACAGGGAAAAAAGTGTTTCTGGTTTCATTGAAAACTATGGATGAAATAAAATGTGGAAAGGCCCACTTGTATTTAAGTCTAAATATTGAGGATTTAAATCAGCTTCAGCTGACGCCTAGGGAAAAGGCCAGTGGAATTTTAATCACTAACTGAGTATTTCCAGTTATTTTTAAAGTGAGTGTCATAAGCAAGGATGAATCATTCTTTATATTGCTTCAAAGTAAAAGTATTCAGACACATACGAAGCTACCTTTAAAATCGAGGTGTATTGATGTGGATTCAAGGCTTCCAAAGAAGTATTTTAAGCAGAACTTTATATACTCTGTGATTTACCAGATGCACAATTCATCAGTCTGTTTTATGATCTTGGAGCAAAAAGTCACAGGTGCTGACTAGAACACACATTTAAAAGAAGATTCTGTGCTCCAGTTACCATGTATTCTACAGAAGTTAAATTAAGGCAGATGCTACAGAGACAAACACACATCTCCATAATATCAACCAGCGCAAGCTTAGTAACTTCTAACACCATTAATGCGTTAGACCCCTGAGGATAAGTCCGAAAAAAGAAAAGAAAACATTATCCTTGCCTTCTTCTATTTTCCAAATATAAGAATATGTGTAAGATTTAGAAGATTATATTAGTTTTGAGACCAAACATTTTTGTAATACTAAAGATATGATTATAGATAAAGTCACCTCAACATTCTTTCTATATTTTATTTTCAAGTAGAAATACCTGATGTACAATTAAAGATAAAATTATACTTGAATGTTATTTTTGTAGGTATGTGTGGGGATGAGAATGGCAAAGAACCCATAAGTTTAGATATTTGAATGTTTCGTCCAAGTTCATGGAACTGTTTGATAAAGATTAGAAGACATGAGCTTCTTGTAGAAGATCTGCCACTGAAGTAGGCTTTGCTCTGTCGAAATCTCCATACCATCCCTAGTTCTTCCTATGTCATGCCTGTGGATCAGTAAGCTCTCAGTTTCCTGCTAGCACACTGCCTGCTGCATAAAGTGGTCATGAAACCTAAGCTGCTAAAACTATAAGCACAAAATAAACTCTTCTATAAGTTAAAAAAAAAAGAAGAAATACCTGATGTGCCTAAAATATAATCCACAATCTATACATGATTTTAAATTGTTAATGACTGTGCTAATAGAAAATAACTAGCAAAAATAAGTTTAGTATTGGCCAAATATTATCATTTTCTCATATATATATATATGTATATATATATATATGTCAGTGTGTGATAATATATGATGATATATATATAATGTTGAATATATATTCGACATTAAAATTATTAATAAAGTATTTTATATTATTTTTTGAGTTGAGCCTCTTAAACTACTGTATATTGAACAGCTACAATCTGTTCTTGTTTGCATGAACAAATGCTACAAATGTGGCAAGAACTAGCACACTGGACACAATCAGTATCAGCAGCTTGACAAATGGTTTTCTTGTAAGAACTCTCTTTATTTTGTCCACAATTCCAGAAAATATATGCTAAGAAATACTATAAATTATGATGGGAGTGGTTGCACCAAGTCATTTTTCAAGTTTCCCCAGCTGGGATGTCAGACTCCAACACCATGAGCTGCCTTCAGTTTCTGTTACTAACCTGACCTCACAGGGTATGAATAGAGGCTACTGTTCTAGGGAAGATAGTAAGTTAAGAAGGATCACAGGCAAGCCAGGAGCCAAGTACTGATTGTAGTGAAAATTCTGGAATTTTGGGTTCTTTAAAAACACAGAATTATAAGAATGTTTCCATTGTGATCCCAATTATGAGCCTATGCCAACTAGCCTCATAACAATGCCTTATGCTCTAGCAGAGGCATGGTTTTGCCAGCGGTAGACAGTTCCTATGATTATATGACATTTGGAATTCTCAGGAATTTTCAGAGGATATATAAATCCTAGGACCCTGAGAGGCAGTATGGTTTCTTGGTTGATCGTTGTTGATTGTTGTCAGTTGTTTTTGGACACCATTTTTTATGTAGTTGTGCATAAAGAAGAAACAAGAAGAAATTAGATATCCTGATGGCAAAGAACAAACTTGCTCCAAAGAACTAGAAGACTCGTCAGCAGGAAGTAGTCTAGTGATAATATCACACCCTCTCTGAGCCCTGACTTTATTCGGGGATCTCTTTCCTTTCCTCTCTATTATTCTTTCTTTCCTATCTAGTGATAGGGGGTGAAACTATGGAGGAGAAAAGTTGGAAGAAAAAGAAACCCACAAGGTAGCAAACACTAGCTAGAAGCAAAGAAGAAATAAGAGAAATTATATTCCAGGATCTCTATCTCTATCTCCCCCCCACACCTCTATCCTTATTTCTCTCCTATCTGGTGATAGGGGTTGAAACTGGGGGGATCAAACCAGCAAGTAAACAAGTGAGTGGAAAGTTTGTTTTCAAAAGCTTATTTAGGGAAAAACTTTCCAAGACCAGTAAAATATCTAACTATATTCTCAATACTTATATCTGCACCCACAGAAAAGTGTAGCCCTCACCGCTCACCAAAGAAGTTTCTCTTTGCAGAAGATGGAGCTGGTTAAAGAAACCTAGAGCTAATTGAAATGCAGAGAGCAGCTGATTATGGGAAATACATCCCCAAATGATATTTACAACACAATCCCTACACCTAAGGCTCAGGGAAATATGGAAGAAGAGGGATAGAAAGATTGTAAGAGACAAATGGCTAGAAAATCTACTGAGAGATTGTCTTCAATATGACAGGGAAACTACATCCATGAATTACAACATTGCTTTCTAAATAGACCTGAAAATGGCAATACCAGTTGGTAAAGCAATGAGGATGGGGGAAAGCTCATGGCACCCCACCCCTAGCTGAAGGATTACAGAAAATGATTGCTGACAGCAAGAGAGTGAGGTTTCTCTTCAATTAGTTGTCCAACACCAGTTCATCTGTTCCCAAATACGCACATCTAAGTAGCACTAAACCAAATGACCAGGCTGTATTCATATATTTATACCTGTGTCTATATGTTACAATAATTTAAAAAGGAAAAAGAAGGGGTGAATTTGAGAAGGAAATAAGAAGGAAAATGGAAGAGACTGGAAGGGGAGAAGGGAAAGAAAGTAATGTAGCTATAGCATACATACATAAAAATAAAATGAAAATGAAAAATTCATAAAGAAATTTGCTGTTTGTTACCCTGAAATAATAGTGCCACTATAGGATATTACAGATATCTTGCTGGGTTGACTATTGTCACTGTTTATAGGCATCGTAGCTGTGTAGGACCACTGATTTCTTCACCTTAACACAAGGCATAGTATATTTTGTTAGTGCTAAGAGCTTGTCCTCAGGAATGGGACTTCCAAATCCTATCCATCCAGATCTCTCAAAATTCAGGATCCAACGTATTTGCAATAACTCCAGCAACAGGTTCTTACATTTCAAGTCTTAGGAGGCAAAAAGGGGCAATGACATCAGTCAATATTGGTTTTGGAATCTTGGACTCCAATGACCAATAATTTGAAAGGACAGTTGTCATACCTAACACTGGACCTTTTGTAAGATAGTCTATGGATTTTGTGGGGAGTTTTATTACATTTTGGGTTGTAATGTGTGTGTGTGTGTGTGTGTGTGTGTGTGTGTGTTTGTGTGTATGTTCATATATATTATTTGTATTTTTAAGCAACTTACATATTATTTCCTATGGCTTTGTCAAGCATCTTTAGTAGTATTTATCTCTCCTCCCTCCCTCTTCTTCAGTATTACTTTCTTTTCCATTCTCCAGATGTAGTCCCTTATTTCAATTTTCACACTTTTCCCTTCATAGCACCTGTGTTGTTGTAGATAATCAGTACTTGTTTAATCGGATTTAAGGCCTGCTCAGTTGCAGTATATTCATGCCTGATACTGAAAACATACCCAAATACTGGACCCATGGATGGAGTTGTAATAGACCTTAGAGGAGGACCTACTACTGTCATTTCCCAAACCAATGTAATGTCTGCTTTCTAACTACTTATCTGCATGTATGGGTAGCTCTCATGCCTTATTAATGAAGTTTCTTTTTGCAACAGGAGTTACTACTACAGAGAACCATAATTGGCTATAATACAGAGGTATGGGTTCCTAAATCTATAATGCAAGCCCTACAGCTAAGGCTTACTGACCATCATGAAAGAGGGATCCAGAGGACAGGGATTCATGGTGCTAGATATTATTTAGACATGACAAAGAAACTGTAATCATGACATCTCAACATCATTGTCTGAGCATGACTTGCATAATGACATCAGTTGACATGCCAACATTGATAGGGAAAGAACTGCAAGCTATCATCTGCTTAAAGAGGTAAAATCAGTCTTTTCTCTAAATGACCCATAGAAGATTATCAAATTCCAGTGCTCATCCCTAAATAATGTATATAAGGCACAACACTATATGAGAACAGTAGAATATACACTTACGTGTGTGTAAATAATAATTATAGAAGATGTCATGAACTTAAAAGAAGGGGCATGGAAAGGGTTGGAGTGGGAGAGGGAGGAGCAGAAACTATATAAAGACAATACTAATACATTGCCTTGTCCTCTATCTTTTTGTTTTTCTTGGATTATTATTTGTTGAACTTTTTAATTTCTTTTGTTTCAAGACAGGACCTCAAAAGCCAGTCATGAACTTACAATACTCCTGCCCCAGCCTCCTGGGTGTATAAATTATAGGTATGTTCCATCATTCCTAGCTTTATGTCGGACTCTTAATCATACAATAAAGAAAATCAGTCTCTGTAACTCATATTTGCCAATAACTTCTGCATGAATAGATTTGCAAATGATTCAGTGACATAGATACAGCAAAGATGTAAATAAGAAAACAAAAGCTAAGAGATCCTGGACCTACTAAAGAAGTGTGATCTACCTGTGGCAGCAGACGAAGCATAGTTTGCTATGTTTCATCATCTGTCATCTTAATTATTTTCTCCTTCACAGTCCCCTGCCACTTACAGCATTTAAAACTTTCCTACACAATGTAAATAAAGATTTTATCTGTACGATGACCAAAGGAATGTGCTCAAACTGAAAGAACTTCATCAGTAGAAAATATCCACAAGCAGAAGTGTTCCAATGTAATACTGACAAAATCAGCAACTGGAAGCTGACAAAGCTCTCTCCTGTGCCATGCTTGCCTACAGCAACTTCTCCCTATTGACAGGCTGGGAAGCAAGACAAAATGTGTTTTGGGAAATCAGAATTGGAATGAGGAGTATGTGAGAGGGCCAAAGTCATGCAACATGAGGAGAGTATGAAATTCAACTCGAATGTTCCAGTTGGCAGTCACCATCTATGCTTTCACTGGAATTGACAGAGATAACAGGAATGACTTGTGCATTTTGTGGCTTTTGTGAATACTGAGTTTCCTTTCCATTGTTTCTGTCAAAAGTTGTAGAGACAGAGACTGGTCTTCATTTCAGAATATCCTAAATTACCCCAAAAGACTTCAGCTGTGAATGGATAAAATAAAGACAAGCAATGGTAAATAAACTATTATATTTCCGGGTGTTTGAAGTGGTTCCAGCTGTTGGTCTAATTCTATCTATGCAGAAAACTGCTTTCAGCAAACTCAGGCTAAATTGTTCAACTAGCTTGAATGAATGAAATTTTATTGGAGAGCTTACAAAAAGTAGTTTATAACAATCAGGTCAGAAATGTAACAAAGTGAATAGGAAGAGGAATTATTTCTTTAAAATGTACTTCGAACTGAAAAGGAAAGAGGCATTCACAAAAATTTAATTTAATATTGACTAATACTGAAAATTCACAGCTTCAAAGTTTTAATGGAAAAGCTCTCTCCATTCCCTAGCATAATGTTAGGTAATTGTGGAATTTATGTATTATAAAAGGCTTCATTCATCTGGTTTTCTCTATCTACAAACAGTCATCACGCTGAAGGATACACATCTAAGAATGTTAATATGATCAATGATATCCTTTGATTTATGGAATCATATTGACCCTTTATATCAATCAAAACAAATTTTGTTAAATGTCTGAGCCTTATATTGTATCCTAGAGGAAAACAAACTAAAATTTTGTCAAGTCTAGAAAAATCAGAGAATAGAATGAAAGCTTTAGAAAGTTTAAGATTTTCATTTTATTATTTTTCCTACAGTATATTATTTCTATTTTTCCTCACTCAAATCTTCCCAGTTCCTCCCCACATCCATCTGTATCCACTTAAATGTTGCTTGCTCCCAGCAAAAAATGAAAAAGAAAATCATATATATTTTTTTTCTCCCAGGCATTCAGCTTGCTGTGGAGTTTGGTTGATATACCTAGTGATACTCCAATAGAGAAAATTGATTTTACTCTTTACTGACAAATATCAATTGCAAATAGTATCTAAGTTAGGATGGAGAAATCTTGCCACTATTTTGAAAAAAAAAGGAACATAGCAAAAAAACAAAAGCAAAAACAAAACAAAACAAAAAACCCAAAAGACCCAAACAACATTCTGCTATGCTCATAATTAGAGCCTCAATCAACCCTCATAATGGAAGTTTCTTCTTTCAGTAGACAGGAACTAATATAGAAACCACCAACAGGACAATGTGTAGAGAACAAGACACATAGAAGCACTCAGTCCTAAATGAAAGTCTTCAACAAATCCATCGTCCAAAGGTTCAAGAGTTTATGCAACAGAGGAAGCAGAAATATTGTAAGAGCCAGAGGTGATGGACAACCCCAAGGGTGTTTTCCAAACACATTTTACTGATGCACAGATAAACTTAGACTGTTACACTAGGCACAACACTTGCAAAGTTTCAAGCCATACAGGATCCCAGCACTGAGATGGAAAATGGACAGAGATTCCCACATATAACTAAGCTTGAGGTTTTCAAGAATCAAAGTTAGAAAAGGACAATCCACCCACTTCATTTTACAGCACAGAATATAAAGCTATGCCTTTGGGACTTGCAACCACAAGAAGTAGACCCAGAACACCAATCTCCATCTGTGATGGCTTGGATATGCACAAGGAATGTCACTATTAGGAGGTGTAGCCTTGTTGCAGTAGGTGTGTCACTGTGGATGTGGGCTTTGGTACCCTAGTCCTAGCTTCTTTAAGTGTGTATTCTGCTCGCAGCCTTCAGAAGACGATATAGAACTCTCAGCTCCTCCTACACCATGTCTGCCTGGATGCTGCCATGCTCCTGCCTTGATGATAACGGACTGAACCTCTGAATCAGTAAGCCAGACCCAATTAAATGTTGTTATTTACAAGAATTCCCTTGGTCGTGCTGTCTGCTCACTGCAATAAAAACCTAACCAAGATACCATCACTGATCCTTATAGGTATTACATCATGTTTTTCCATGCTCCCTTCATAACAGCCTACCGTTACCTGCTGAACATCAACCTTGGTGTTTCTCAAAATTCTATTTATGAAATAGCATCCTCAGAGCCAGCCAGCTAAAATGCAAACTCTTGGGTCCACTTCTAGACCTGTTAAATCAGAGCCGCAAGTTTGTTGCATACATTCTGTTTATGAATCAACCTTCAATCAGGCTTAATCCACCTTGGCTTATTATATCCCAAGTTATATCTTAAAAATAAAAATTAAAAAATCAAGTACACAAGGAGATATGCAAACAAAAGAACAGAGGAAATTAATTCTTTTAAAGCCCTACATTATTATTTTTATAATTATGAAATTGACATAGTAAATAACACCATTATAAAATGATTTGATATCATTTTAAATGGAAAAATATGGAAATCCCTTTCCTAAGAACAATTTTTTAAGAATCATATATTCTAAAATGTACTAATTCAAAACTGGTTTATGTCATGTCAATAAATAGAACCTTGAACTCACATTCTACCATGGGAGCCCAGGAGGAACAGACACCTATGTAACGTGAAACAAGAGAACAGCTAACTTTGCATCTTCCTTCATGATTCATGACAAAACAGAATGGTGTTAGGTAATAGTAATGTGTCAGTACCCTTGTTTAAATTCCTTTGAGTAGCCCATACCAGTGCTACTGGTGGAAACTGAGAACAGATAGGCAGCATGCTTTATAATATTCTCGATCCCAGTGAGATGCTGATTAGCAAATCAAGAGTAAAAGTGGCAAGTGTATATATGTCCTAAAAGGCTACAGGGGAGACCTCTAATCAGATTGCTATTTCTGTAAGAGATTCATTAAATTTCATAAACCATAGACAGAAAGACAGACAGCAGCTTGGTGGTGCCTCAGAGAAAAGTCAACATAGCATAGTAAAGAATCCACAAACAATTTATAGGATCCATACCACGTGATTGATAGGTGGTCTGTAGCGTTGGCTTGTAGTCAAGCTGTCTCCAATGCATGGCTGGCAGAGCTGTCTCTTAGCCTGAGGCTTTGTATGCAGATTCAATTATGAGGGAGGAGAGAGCAAGAATCTAGAACACATTGATAGAAGAACTTGATAAAACAATGTAACCCTGGCTAACAGGTATGCTTTGGTACATGTATGTGCATATGTGTACATGTTTATGTGCACATGTGTTTGTATCTGTACTTGTGTATCTACTAGCAGAAGCAGAGCAGTTTTTTACACTGCATCTACCTCGTTTCAGTGCCTTATATCCCCTCTCCAATATCACCTATGAAAATATTTCAAACACCAATTGGATCAGTTTTACAATGTGGAGCTCTGATTATAAACCTTAGTGAAATCTAGTGAATATTTACATGTTAAAAGAATTAACTAGTTAGGGAAGCAGAAAACCGGCCTGAGTAGAGGCACAAGCCCCTTCCAGTCCGACCAGCACTGGGGTAGCTAGGGCGCAGAGTCAGCTGACACCCACGAGCTACCGAGGACACCCACCACAGGAACTTAAGACTTCTGGTGAGTGGAAAACAGTTTCTGCTCCAAACCAATCCCTCGGGACCTGAGACTGCATTAGTTAGGGAAACAGAAAACCGGCCTGAGTAGGGGCACAAGCCCCTTCCTGTCCAACCAGCACCGGGATAGCTAGGGCGCAGAGTCGGCTGACACCTGCCAGCTACCCAGGACACCCGCCACAGGATCTTAAGACTTCTGGTGAGTAGAACACAGCCTCTGCTCCAATCTCTAAATAGAGACAAATATAACAACTAACTCCAGAGATTACCAGATGGTGAAAGGTAAACGTAATAACCTTATTAACAGAAACCAAGACCACTCACCATCATCAGAACCCAGAACTCCCACTTTGCCCATTCCAGGGCACCCCAGCACACCGGAAAAGCTAGACCCGGATCTAAAAGCATTTTTCATGATGATGGTAGAGGACATCAAGAAGGACTTTAATAACACACTTAAAGAAATACAGGAGAACACTGCTAAACAGGTAGAAGACATTAAAGAGAAAGCACAAAAATCCCTTAAAGATTTGCAGGAAAACCAGACCAAACAGGTGATGGAATTGAATAAAACCATCCAAGACCTAAAAAGGGAAGTATACACAATAAAGAAAACCCAAATTGAGGCAACACTGGAGATAGAAACCCTAGGAAAGAAATCTGGAACCATAGATGCGAGCATCAGGAACAGAATACAAGAGATGTAAGAGAGAATCTCAGGTGCAGAAGACTCCATAGAGAACATCGGCACAACAATCAAAGAAAATACAAAATCCAAAAAGATCCTAACTCAAAACATCCCTGAAATCCAGGACACAATGAGAAGACCAAACCTACGGATAATAGGAGTAGATGAGAATGAAGATTTCCAACTCAAAGGACCGGCAAATATCTTCCACAAAATCATAGAAGAAAACTTCCCAAACCTAAAGAAAGAGATGACCATGAACATACAAGAAGCCTACAGAACTCCAAATAGACTGGACCAAAAAAGAAATTCCTCCCGACACATAATAATCAGAACAACAACTGCACTAAATAAAGATAGAATACTAAAAGCAGTAAGGGAAAAAGGTCAAGTAACATATAAAGGCAAGCCTATCAGAATTACACCGGATTTTTCACCAGAGACTATGAAAGCCAGAAGGGCCTGGACAGATGTTATACACAAACTAAGAGAACACAAATTCCAGCCCAGGCTACTATACCCAGCCAAACTCTCAATTAACATAGATGGAGAAACCAAAGTATCCCACGACAAAACCAAATTCACACATTATCTTTCCACAAATCCAGCCCTTCCACGGATAATAACAGAAAAAAAAAACAATACAAGGACGAAAACCACGTCCTAGAAAAAGCAAGAAGGTAATCCCTCAACAAACCTAAAAGAAGACTGCCACAAGAACAGAATGCCAACTCTAACAACAAAAATAAAAGGAAGCAACAATTACTTCTCCCTAATATCTCTTAATATCAATGGACTCAACTCCCCAATAAAAAGACATAGACTAACAGACTGGCTACACAAACAGGACCCAACATTTTGCGCTTACAGGAAACTCATCTCAGAGAAAAAGATAGACACTACCTCAGAATGAAAGGCTGGAAAACAATTTTCCAAGCAAATGGTAGGAAGAAACAAGCTGGAGTAGCCATCCTATTATCTAATAAAATCGACTTCCAACCCAAAGTCATCAAAAAAGACAAGGAAGGGCACTTCATACTAATAAAAGGTAAAATCCTCCAAGAGGAGCTATCAATTCTGAATATCTATGCTCCAAATACAAGGGCAGCCACATTCATTAAAGATACTTTAGTAAAGCTCAATGCACACATTGCACCTCCCACAATAATAGTGGGAGACTTCAACACACCACTTTCACCAATGGACTGATCATGAAAGCAGAAACTAAAGAGAGACACAGTGAAACTAACAGAGGTTATGAAACAAATGGATCTGACACATATCTACAGAACATTTTATCCTAAAACAAAAGGATATACATTCTTCTCAGCACCTCACGGTACCTTCTCCAAAATTGAACACATAATTGATCACAAAACAAGCCTCAACATATAGAAAAATATTGAAATTGTCCCATGCATCCTATCAGATCACCATGGACTAAGGCTGATCTTCAATAACAAAATAAATAATAGAAAGCCAACATTCACGTGGAAACTGAACTACACTCTTCTCAATGATAACTTGGTCAAGAAAGGAATAAAGAAAGAAATTAAGGACTTTTTGGATTTTAATGTAAATGAAGCCACAATATACCCAAACTTATGGGACACAATGAAAGCATTTCTAAGAGGAAAACTCATAGCTCTGAGTGCCTCCAAAAAGAAACTAGAGAGAGCACACATTAGCAGCTTGACAACACACCTAAAAGCTCTAGAACGAAAGGAAGCAAATTCACCCAAGAGGAGTAGACAGCAGGAAATAATCAAACTGAGGGGTGAAATCAACCAAGTGGAAACAAGAAGAACTATTCAAAGAATCAACCAATCGAGGAGCTGGTTCTTTGAGAAAATCAACAAGATAGATAAACCCTTATCCAGACTCACTAGAGGGCATAGGGAAAGTATTCTAATTAACAAAATCAGAAATGAAAAGGGAGACATAACAACAGATCCTGAAGACATCCAAAACACCATCAGATCCTTCTACAAAAGGCTATACTCAACAAAACTGGAGAACCTGGATGAAATGGACAAGTTTCTAGACATATACCAGGTGCCAAAGTTAAATCAAGATCAGGTTAATGATCTAAACAGTCCCATATCCCCTAAAGAACTAGAAGCGGTCTTTAATAGTCTCCCAACCAAAAAAGGCCCAGGACCAGATGGGTTTAGTGCAGAGTTCTATCAGAATATCAAAGAAGATCTAATCCCAGTTCTTCACAAACTATTCCACAAAATAGAAACAGAAGGTACTCTACCCAACTCATTCTATGAAGCCACAATTACTCTGATACCTAAACCACAAAAAGACCCAAGAAAGATAGAGAACTTCAGACCAATTTCCCTTATGAATATCGATGCAAAAATCCTCAATAAAGTTCTTGCTAACCGAATCCAAGAACACAACAAAACAATCATCCATCCTGACCAAGTAGGTTTCATCCCAGGGATGCAAGGATGGTTCAATATATGGAAATCCATCAATGTAATCCAGTATATAAACAAACTCAAAGACAAAAACCACATGATCATCTCGTTAGATGCTGAGAAAGCCTTTGACAAAATCCAACACCCTTTCATGTTTTAAATTCTTGGAAATATCAGGAATTCAAGGCCCATACCTAAACATGATAAAAGTAATCTACAGCAAACCAGTAGCCAACATCAAAGTAAATGGTGAGAAGCTTGAAGCAATCCCACTAAAATCAGGGACTAGACAAGGCTGTCCACTCTCTCCCTACCCATTCAACATTGTACTTGAAGTCCTAGCCAGAGCAATTAGACAACAAAAGGAGATCAAGGGGATACAAATTGGAAAAGAAGAAGTCAAAATATCACTCTTTGCAGATGATATGATAGTATACATAAGTGACCATAAAAATTCCACCAGAGAACTCCTAAGCCTGATAAACAGCTTCAATGAAGTAGCTGGATATAAAATTAACTCAAGCAAGTCAATGGCCTTTCTGTACACAAAGGATAAACAGGCTGAGAAGGAAATTAGAGAAACAACACCCTTCTCAATAGTCACAAACAATATAAAATACATTGGCATGACTCTAACTAAGGAAGTGAAAGATCTGTATGACAAGAACTTCAAGTCTCTGAAGAAAGAAATTAAAGAAGATCTCAGAAGATGGAAAGACCTTCCATGCTCATGGATTGGCAGGATCAACATTGTAAAACTGGCTATCTTAACAAAAGCAATCTACAGATTCAATGCAATCCCCATCAAAATTCCAACTCAATTCTTCAAGGAATTAGAAACGGCAATCTTCAAATTCATCTGGAACAACAAAAAACCTAGGATAGCAAAAACTCTTCTCAAGGATAAAAGATCCTCTGGTGGAATCACCATGCCTGACCTAAAGCTGTACTACAGAGCAATTGTGATAAAAACTGCATGGTACTGGTATAACGACAGACAAGTAGACCAATGGAACAGAATTGAAGACCCTGAGATGAACCCACACACCTATGGTCACTTGATCTTCGACAAGGGAGCTAAAACCATCCAGTGGAAAAAAGACAGCATTTTCAACAAATGGTGCTGGCACAACTGGAGGTTATCATGGAGAAGAATGCAAATTGATCCATTCCTATCTCCTAGTACTAAGGCAAAATCTAAGTGGATTAAGGAACTCCACATAAAACCAGAGACACTGAAACTTATAGAGGATAAAGTAGGGAAAAGCCTCGAATATATGGGTACAGGGGGAAAATTCTTGAAATGAACAGCAAAGGCTTGTGCTATAAGATCAAGAATCGATAAATGGGACCTCATAAAGTTGCAAAGCTTCTGCAAGCAAAAGACACCGTCAATAAGACAAAAAGACCACCAACAGATTGGGAAAGGATCTTTACCTATCCTAAATCAGATAAGGGACTAATATCCAATATATATAAAGAACTCAAGAAGGTGGACTCCAGAAAATCAAATAACCCCATTAAAAAATGGGGCTCAGAACTGAACAAAGAATTCTCACCTGAGGAATACCGAATGGCAGAGAAGCACCTGAAAAAATGTTCAACATCCTTAATCATCAGGGAAATGCAAATCAAAACAACCCTGAGATTCCACCTCTCACCAGTCAGAATGGCTAAGATCAAAAATTCAGGTGACAGCAAATGTTGGCGAGGATGTGGAGAAAGAGGAACACTCCTTCATTGTTCGTGGGATTGCATTCTTGTACAACCACTCTGGAAATCAGTTTGGCGGTTCCTCAGAAAATTGGATATAATACTACCAGAGGATCCAGCAATACCTCTCCTGGGCATATATCCAGAAGATGTTCCAACCGGTAAGAAGGACACATGCTCCACTATGTTCATAGCAGCCTTATTTACAATAGCCAGAAGCTGGAAAGAACCCAGATGCCCCTCAACAGAGGAATGGATACAGAAAATGTGGTACATTTACACAATGGAGTACTACTCAGCTATTAAAATGTATGAATTTACGAAATTCCTAGGCAAATGGATGGACCTGGAGGGCATCATCCTGAGTGAGGTAACACAATCACAAAGGAACTCACACAATATGTACTCACTGACAAGTGGATATTAGCCCAAAAACTTAGGATACCCAAGATATAAGATACAATTTGTTAAACACATGAAACTCAAGAAGAACGAAGACCAAAGTGTGGACACTGTGCCCCTTCTTAGAATTGGGAACAAAACACCCATGGAAAGAGTTACAGAGATAAAGTTTGGAGCTGTGATGAAAGGATGGACCATCTAAAGACTGCCATATCCAGGGATCCATCCCATAATCAGCTTCCAAACCCTGACACCATTGCATACACTATCAAGATTTTGCTGAAAGGACCCAGATATAGCTGTCTCTTTCGAGACAATGCTGGGGCCTAGCAAACACAGAAGTGGATGCTCACAGTCAGCTATTGAATGGATCACAAGGCCCCCAATGGAGGAGCTAGATAAAGTACCCAAGGAGCTAAAGGGAACTGCAACCCTATAGGTGGAACAACATTATGAACTAACCAGTACCCCAGAGCTCTTGACTCTAGCTGCATATGTATCAAAAGATGGCCTAGTAGGTCATCACTGGAAAGAGAGGCCCATAGGACTTGCAAAGTTTATATGCCCCAGTACAGGGGAATGCCAGGGCCAAAATGTGGGAGTGGGTGGATAGGGGAGTGGGGGGGGTGTATTGTGGACTTTTTGGATAGCATTGGAAATGTAAATGAGGAAAATTCCTAAGAAAAAAATTAATTCAAAAAAAAAAAGAATTGACAACAATAATTTTCACTCTGTAACTTCAAAGGTACTTTTCAATTGCTTCATGGATGGGTAGATATGTGGAAAAAAATGTTGGCTAGGGAATCTAACTATTGGTATAGTTTGGGGGACCAAGGTGCAATTCCCAGTAACATAAAGAAGGAGTGGAAATCAACAAAGAACCTACAAATAGAGAGTACACTAATGAAAACTAAACAATGGATCTGTTCACCTTTAAAATAGTTTAAGAACATTTCTCCAGAATTCAACCAGTGCAATGTAAAAATCATATGAACCCAGACAATTTATAGATAAAGGTGTAAGGACAATGGGTCAATGCCAGCACTATGTACTTTCTAAATGTATTTTTAAATTAAGTAATGGAATACTAAGGTAATGGTGAAATGTTTTATTATAACTGACAAATTAAAATCAAGGTTGAATTCAAGTCTATGAGCAAAGCCTCATACAAACTGGTGGAAAGAATAAAGATATTTGAGCTAGTTCATGAAATTGTCTATTTCTGTAATAATTTTCATTTGTCTCAAATCTATCCTAGCTTTTATGACAGGTTTATTTCACAAAGTACAGATAATTTCAGGAGAGAAGATGATCAGGCAACCATCAAAAACCCTAGCCCATCAGTCTGAGAGCTAAAGAAAATACAGCTGCTAGTCCATCAATCAGAACTCAAGGGTAAGAGATTTCAAATCATAATTTTTAGACTTTTCTACTTGTTCGTTCAAACTGCCCTTTGGTTAGTTGAGTCAGAGATATAATTTCCCAAAAACAATGTTGTTATCAAAATCAACAAGCACAGCCACGAAGATAGTCCTGTCCCCCAGGGGACAGCTGCTGCAACTAATTACACAAGAAACAGAAGTACGGAGAATCCTGATCTGCAGGCAGCCCCAAGTCTGTAGCATCATCTAAGATAGAACCTCTCTGCTTAGTAAGACTCTTGCCACTCCCTTCACTGAAATATGTTTGTATAGAGAGCTCTGAGGAGTGTGGAATGTTAACTCTATTTTCAGTATAAAATAAATCTCTAAAATTTTTACTTTCCCCAACCCATTATCTCATATAAAAGATCCTGCTCTAATGCAGCATAAAGTCTGTGCTTCACATGTGACACGGAACAAGCAAATTATCCCCCATCATCCATGTTTTCTTTTGCTATAGAATAAGCTCTTTGAACTAGGATCTTTCTTTGTTTCTACATCACAATCTCTATACATGGCAGATAAATTGATGTTGATAGTTGAATGTATTTCTATTCATTGTTGGACACTAGGCTCAAATCTAGCACCAATAAAAGAAGTACTTTTATCTACTATTAGCAGTATGTAATCTGAAATTATTTTGATTTTTGGGCTTGTTGTCATCATTATTATTGTCTGTTAGTAAAGGTCTAACTATGTAGCCCAAGCCGACCTCAAATTCACTATCCTTCTCCTTCCTAAGGACTTAATTACAGACACATGCTACCATGCAACATATCTTAATTATTCTATAATTTATCTGTTAGTAATCCTATTAGCTTTTCAGTTTCTTCTATGTTACATGGATTGACATTTGCTTATGTATTTTATACATGTATGTGTGCATACAACTTATATATCGCCAAATACCAGCCTTGCCTTGGATAGGGGATCCTGAGGAAAAGGTATTTGGAAGCAGTGAAAAACGACTAAAAATCAATTCTGGGGACAAACTGTGCTCTACTTTAGCTATCTTGCTGTCCAGAGGGAAAGCTCAGCTCTTGCATACCAAAGCCCAGCACGGTGTGTGGGTTAGCTCAGGAGAGCTGGGACCCTGGAGATCTCTCAACTACTTGAAAACAGTTCAAGTTCAAGAGCGTCTCTTCCAGCAGCTCAGCTTCTATAAACGTGCTTTTCCGCAGTCCTTTTTGACCACATGGCTTTAGGGAAAAAGGAACCTAGTAAGTATGGTCAGTTTCAGGGATTTTCTGACGCTTTTCACGTGTTTACTACATGAGTTTTAATGATGTAACCCGCAGGAGGAAACTTTTCTCCTTTATTTAAGGTATGTTGTGTCTTCAGGAGCTTCCATGGAGAATGAAACTTTCACCTATTTGGCAATTGATACAAAATAAAAGCTAAGAAATGGTTGCCTAGCAACGTGTCACTGTTACATACTGTCTAAGCTTCATCTCACTTTATGTCAACATTTAGGCATTATTTAACTTTATATCACAAAGATGGGGAATAGATTAAAGTAAAATAATTTGAGAGAGGAAACACCTAAATTGCAAAATGATGATTTATGCTGAAATTTTATTAATGTTATTTTAATTAAATTCTGTTTTAAATTTTAAATGTAATTGAATTATAGGACTGTATGTGTAGAAAAGGAATATATATGGAATATATATTTCCTACATGGAAATAAGATTTAATCAAACATAATCATACTTTTGCTTGCTCAGTAAAACAAACAAAACAACAACATATATGTATACATATATGTATATATATATATATATATATATATATATATATATATATATATACTGTTGAAGGCTAGGCTCACTGCCAAAAATATAAGAACATATAGATATATAGAGACGGGAGAATATGTGTATGTACCTATATACATATTACATACAATTAAATATATATATACATGTATGTGCGTGTGTGTGCGTGTATGTGTGTGTGTGTGTGTGTGTGTGTGTGTGTGTGTGTGTGTGAGTGTATTCTCATTTATCCTTGTTTTCAGATATTTAGTAAGGGTCTTGGAATGTATTGTTTACAAATAAAGAAAACCACCATATTTTCCAGAAACAGGGAAAATTAGTGTTATCCTTTTGGTTATTAACTTCTATTTCTTTGGTGCCTTGTAATATTAATTTGTTCAGATAGTAACACTAAAATCTCCTCTATGTTAGTAATATACTATTGGTTATTTATTAATAAATCCATTTAATTGTCATTTGTTTTCCCACATTCAAAATAAGCAAACATTATCATTAGTGTAATTTTATATGAAATTATTTTATTATATTGAATTCTGTATTTAAATGCTAATAATTGCTATCAATGAAAGCAAATATATTTTTGACAAATCAAATTCCTGCTAGTAATTTTATTATGTTTAGTAATGATCTCTGTCAGCTTTCAAAGATAGATTTGCTGATGAAATATGTTTAAAATATTACAAATTTTATCTGAACATGAATACTATTTCAGAATCATTTCTCAAACTAAGATTGAATATAACATTCTTGGAAACCTGGATTCTTGGAAATCCAATTGTTAAAATAAACGCCAAATTTGATTTTCATTTAAAATTATATAGCCTCTTTTTGTCTACAAATGCATTACCTAATTATTTTGAGGCCTACTGAGCTTACTATTCACATAACATGTTTCTATGTATGTACCAAAAGATATATAAATATTAAATATAGATATATATGTATGCATCCACTTTAAAATAACAAATATGGTTGCACATAGAGCTACTGTACAATATATCCATATCAATTGCTATCCTGTTAATTTCCTCTGAGTTAGTAATTGGCCCAAGACAAATCTGACAAAACTCCCCAAGCTTTCTCACATTACTCTATTTGTATGGAGAAATAATGACTTCAACATTTTATTTCTATGTCTGAAAGAATGATGGTGTTGTTGCCAGAAATAAAAAACTCAAAAGGAGAAACAATGATTTAGAAAATGGAGAATTTTTTTGTTTTGAATATATAGTATTTATTTGAGGCATATAATGGGCTAGATAGACATTTATAGCAAAAATAGTTCAATCTAGAGTTAGAACTTTCAAAACAGTACCAAATCCACTGATGAGAATTTCTAGAGAGCAAATTAAATTGTTGCATCACCAGGAAATGTGTCTCTTGTTCCAGTTGTCTATATCTTCATGTTAACAACAACAAAATAAATAAAAGGATGCCATTAACACCACTAAAAGGATAGACTGACTAAACTACCAATTAAGCAGGTACCTACATGGAAATAAGATTTAATCAAACATAATCATTACTTTTGCTTGCTCAGTAAAACAAACAAAACAATAAACAAAAGGCAGTGCTTCATAAAGTGCTTGGGGTATCTTTGCTATGTGGTTGCAAGGGTTCATTTCCATTACCATAATCAATTAAAATGAGTGAACTGTCCCTCTAAATTACAGCTAATATGTACAAATGAAAGGATGATTATTGAAATCCCAGAAACGACACCAATTTCTCAATTATATCACTGAGGTATGTCATATATTTCACTATCTTCATATCTACAGCTTGAATATGAAATTTCTTCTGGAGTGATGAGAGAGTCTTTGTTCTGAGAGTTTATGCATGATCAGTCTCCAGCTGATTTGCCTTACTTCGATGAAAACAATCTCACAGCACCAAGGAAATCAACTAGAAAGCAGCTCATTAGTGCGTTGTTTTTCTACTTGGAATATTTGATGCACAAAAAGTAGATGAAGAGGTACTCCAAATACAGTGTGACAAAGATTTAAAAACAATCCTTTCTCAGTGCCATTATACAAAATTTTCTGCCTGGTTTCCCCAATGGTAACTGAAATGAAAGTATTTAAATAGAAGGACATTAAGAAACTAGAGTTTTGCATGTTAAAGTGAATGCTAGAGTTAAAAAAACAAACCTTTTAAGCAGGATAGGGATATGAGATGGGGGATGGATGGGGATGGAGGGAGATTTAACAAAACTAAAGATGGATGAAAGCATCCATATTGATACCTATTATTTTGTAAACTAATTTTAAAATATATTCTAAAATAGAGTTTAAATAGAGCTACCTTGCATGGACAGATAGAAAAAAAATCCATGTTCCAGGTATAGGATACTCCCCCATGAGTTGTTGAGAAGGAGGACCAGAGGCCCCTAAATGATTTTATTGCTATTGCTTTTGGTTGTCCACCAGAATTATATGATCACACCTATTTCTGAAGACAGCATCCACTTCAGTTACAAGAAGGAGAGTAATGGAACTAGAACTAACTAACCTGGAAGCTTTTTCCCTAACAGCTAGGTTCCATAGTGCCTGAAAGTACTATGCAGGCTTTTAAAGAGGAAAGTTATTGACCACCTTCTGTTATAAACTGCAAGATCTACAATACCAAGCTGCTAAGCAAGATGTATCCACTAATGCAATGGTGGTATGAGTGCTGTGGAGTTAACCAACTCTTTATTGATTGGTTTTGGGGATTGCTCCACAGAAGATAATTCATGCCTGGTACTGTATCTCATCAAAACTCCATGGCTGGGAGGTCATGTGCCATCTCATGGAGGGAAAACTACTATTGTTAGTTTGCTAAATGGACATGGTGCTAACTGCCTTCTAAATATTCATTTATATACCCATATGCATTGTCAGCCAGAGAGCCTTCTGTTGATAGTAGATAATGCTCAATGCAGAGACTCATAGGTATCCAAACTGCTAAGACTAAAGAATAGTTGAGAACCCGGTCCTAAACAAAACATCTGATCAGCTTTGGAGGGATCCAAAGCTCAGGGAATGATAAGAAAAAGGAGACAAAAAGAATGTAAGGTCTGTTTGATGAGAAAATATGCAGTAAAACACTGTTGTTTGTCTGTCTGTTTGTTTGTAGATGAAATAGTCATTGGACCTTAGTTCACAGCAGCAGTACTTACTTGAACCCATCAGCAGACGTCATGGATGGGAGTGGGCTTGAGGTCCCACCTCTCTGTGAGTAGTCACAGGTGCATCTTCACACTGTGATGGGGCCAGACTATGTTTCCCCTACTCAAGTAAAGAATACTCCATACAAGCTCATGTAAGGAGTGAAGCACATATACATGAAAAGCAATATGATTTGGAATGATTATTGGGGAAATGTTTTGCAAAAGGGAGAGGAGGTTAAGAGGGGACAATCTTGGGGTGTGATCACAATACATCATGTGTATAAGCATCAAATTATGAAAGAATAAGTGTTTAAAAAATTAACAAAATGAGTGTTTGGACAGACAAATAGGCATTTAAGTTTTCTGAGAGAGTCACAGTCTAAATTGTTTGGAGTTGGGTCTTTATTTTCTAGAAAACCTGTTTGGGGAAGAAAAACACTTTATGAAAATAACAGAAGAAATTAAAGTGTGCAGTTGCTCTAAGATGAGGAAATCAAAGCTTTATTTTACATTGCAGTGATGTTAATGACTTAACATGCAGCCTGTGCAGTTAGGTGGTACAGCTGGGGAACTTGTACTGGCTCTCCTCCTTACGGCTGGGTCAATTACAACAGTTCTGTCACCTCTAACATTTTACTCCATAATTTGTAGTGTGGAGACAATGGTCTAGAAGGCCATCAAGTCCACTTAGAATTCTGTCTACTATGCCATTACAAATACAAGTTGTCTGGTAGCATTCTATCCCATTCTTAATAAATTCACAAAGAAGGGTCAAGTTGAAGAATGTTGTGTTACATTTGATAACACTAAAGAACATTGAGGGGGCTGGTGAGATGGCTCAGTGGGTAAGAGCACCCGACTGCTCTTCTGAAGGTCAGGAGTTCAAATCCCAGCAACCACATGGTGGCTCACAACCATCTGTAACGAGATCTGGCGCCCTCTTCTGGAGTGTCTGAAGACAGCTACAGTGTACTTACATATAATAAATAAATCTTTAAAAAAAAAAAAAAAAAGAACATTGAGGAAACCAACTGCCTTTGATTTATTTTCTCCTGTGAATCAATGCCTTTAGACTCTTGAGGTTTCTTTTCTCATACAACACAAAATGGAAATAACAAAAGAACACAGACAGAAATCTTTAAAGATTTGAGATATGACAAAGATTGCTTCCTTGCACAAATTTTTGCTAGGTTCTTCTAGGCTCTTTTCTTCAGTGGGTCCCAGCTACAACCTACAAAAACTTAGACAGGATCCAGGAGCAGAGTATTTACTTAGCATGCACAAGGCCATGAATTCCATCCCAACACTGGAGGTAAAAATATAAAAACATGAATAAACATGAGTAAATACTAATATACTCCCTAACAATCTAATGAGCCTTCCATAGTAACCTTACTACTCCTATCATTAAAGGGTTTGTATGCAAAAACTGTGGACACTAAAAGCATTTCGCCTTTCTTTTTTTTTTTTAACTTGCATTTTCTTTTTCCCTTTTTCCCACATTTTTGTTAGATATTTTCTTCATTTACATTTCAAATGCTATTCCAAAAGTCCCCTATACACTCCCCCTGTCCTGCTCCCCTACGCACTCACTCCTACTTCTTGACCCTGGCGTTCCCGTGTACTGGGGCATATAAAGTTTGTTAGACCAAGGGGCCTCTCTTCCCAATGATGGCCAACGGGGCCATCTTCTGCTACATATGCAGCTAGAGACACGAGCTCTGGGGTACTGGTTAGTTCATATTGTTGTTCCACCTATAGGGTTGCAGACTCCTTCAGCTCTTGGGTACTTTCTCTAGCTCCTATATTAGGGGCCTTGTGTTCCATCCTATAGATGACTGTGAACATCCACTTCTGTATTTGCCAGGCACTGGCAAAGCCTCACAGGAGACAGCTATATCAGGGTCCTTTCAGCAAAATCTGGCTGGCATATGCAATAGTGTCTGCATTTGGTGGCTGATTATGGGATGGACCCCCAGGTGGGGCAGTCTCTGGACGGTCCATCCTTTTGTCTTAGCTCCAAACTTTGTCTCTACAGCTCCTTCCATGGATATTTTATTTCATATTCTAGGGAGGAATGAAGTATCCACTCGTTGGTGCATTTTGCCTTTCTTTATTCCAGCCAACTCCTAAGGAAAGTACATTTGGTGAGAAGTCTGCTATCGATCAGGCAAATCAGAGAGAACAGATGGCTCCCTAAGCACCAGTCACCCACAACTTCCCTTTCTAGTGTTTTCTTCTCTGATTCCATGGGAGCCCAGATTGATCTCATTCCTTCTTCATCATTTATCATATCAAACACCCAATCATTGCTGAAAAAAAGTCAAACTTGAGTCTAGTTCAAGCTAGACCCTCTGCTCGGCTGTGTGAATATATCACTGATTAAAATTTGTCCTTACTACTTTCACGTCTGCCTCTGTTTACTCTTAACAGACTTTGAGTGATGACCTCATCCTGAGGCTTTTACAGCAATGGTTATAGCTCTGGAAAAAGCACCCTGCATCCTTGAGAATAAATCATTTTTTTCATAAGCAGTTTACTTGCATTCAAGCTGGCAGTCAGAAAAAAAAATAAGGCACGAGATTTAAAAAGACACATTTTTATACAATTCCTATCTATATATTATTTCAAGCTTATTAGTGCCTGAGGCTAGCATGCTACCAAATAAACAGGGGCCTCCTATTCACAATGATGCTGCATGTGGTAACGTAGGAACTGTAGAAGACCCATTTGATTCCCACCAAAGGTGTCATGCTATGACAAAGAACTTCATCTCAGAAATTCTGAACCTGGGTCCTTTAGCATGAGAGCTGATGAGGCTAACTTAATTGTTATAAGGTATAAGGAAGTGGTATAAGGAAGTGAATGCAGTAATATTTCAGGAGGATTTGCTGTGATTGGCACCATATCACAAAGTTTACATAGTCTACCTCATTGATCCTTAAATATCTCTAAAAAGAAACTAACACCAATGCTGCACTGCTGGTTTGACAAAAAAGAAATCAGAAACAGGTATCTTAAAAACTTACAGAAGTTGAATAACAAAGACTGTTCTACTCCAAAATTCTACTCAGAGACTTCATCCTACTACTGTGACTTGGCATACAGTTTTGCTTCCCCTATATTTTAAAACGGCAAGCTCCATTCCATACAGTCTCCATCTTTTACATTTATTTCTACAGTGCTTTTTCAATATAGGGTTTTTTTTGCCAGAAATTACAACCTCAAATATCCAGCAGTACAGTTTAATATACTTTCAGACAATTCCCTTTTTTGTTCTCTAAAACACTAATTTTTTAGTTCCCTCCTGCTTCCAATGGTTAGGATTCACTTGAGCTGTCAATGGAGAGTCAGGAGAAAGTGAGTCACAGGGACCACCCTAAGGATGCTGTAGGGGCCAACTGGATACTGCTGGAATGGAGAGGTTGGAGTAGAGATGAAGCAAAGGACCCTGCTCACCAGCCCAGGCACCCAGCAAACAGCAGCAACATCTGTGGTTGTCGTGGCTCAAACCCTAGAACTTGAGGTCCAAGTATGAAGACCTGATAGCACACAGTGCAGTGTACAATGGAAGTGTCAATCCCTGTGATTTGATCAGTAAATAAGCCATACATATACAGAAATGTAATACCATATCTTGTAAGAATACATAATTGTACCTTTGATCAAAATGTTCCTTAATGGCTAATGACACATATTGTATACTAAACTCAACTGACTATATTGTACCCCACAATATGTATAAACACAGTAATAGTTTTTAAAAGAGAATGCTTAAAAGACTAATCTAACACAATAACCTGATTATTGAAATGTTTTAATTTTAGATAATATTAATTATCATATCCTAAAAGTTGTATGTATAAAAATGTGTTGTTTGTTCTATTAGTTGGCAATTAAAGACATTATTAAGTGAAAATTAACTCAACATGGGAATTTACAAAAGATAAAAATAAGATCCCTTTATTTTGAAACTGCATAGAAGTAAATCTAAAACACAAGCCACCTGCATGTTTTCTTTAATAGACATCTTGAGAGGTTTGGAATGGAAAAATAATAGAAGAATGCAATCTATCCCCAGCAGGTGACCTGAGAACCCAGCCGAAGCATGTATTGTTAGAGTTTGTGAATGTGGACATTAAAATTATAAACAAAGGCACAGACAGACTTTGTTTTAGTGTGGACACTATTACCATCACATTAACCTCTGTGGCACCTTTAGCTTGCTTATTTCACAACAATTTTACCTGTGGCTCCTTTCATATCAGCCTGAGACATGCTCAGATATTTCTTGAAGCTCTGTAATGTATTATAGCCTAAGGGTGTGTCAAACTGGGCGTCTTCAGCGCGGACAAGTACACCACCTTCTCTATCAGGTCCTATTCATTTTGATTGCTATACTTAGTCCCATCAGCAAAAAGAGGGGGGCTGGAGTAAAGTGATTTTCTTTTTCTGCTGAGCCAATTTTTCTTCATATGTTCAGCAGTGCAGCAAAAGTTAATTCATTCTAAAGCACACGGATTTCCAGCAACATTGTCAATATTACTATGTTCCTTTGCAGCTCTGGCCTAGCCAGTTTATTAGATGAAGGGAAAATACAGGTGGGCTCATGAGCAGGACTGCATTTTGTTATAGTAGAAAATAAAGCTATTGAAGGGATTGTATGAGGCCTTCTCTCTATTCCACACATAGGCTTCTGATCAAGTTCAGGGGCTCACTTTCTTCCTGTTAGCTAAGCTACTACTAGCTCTTTAAAATAAGATAGGGTGTATTTCCCCTGTTTAAAATGGGCAAAAAGAAAACCTAGCAATCATTCCCATTTGGGCTTCAATGGAATTTAAAAGAAAGAGTTCAATATGAAGTCTTTAGGGAATGGACTTCCACCAACAGAGTGCTGCACAAGACAGAAAAAAAACAAAACAAGATGCTGCTTTCTGCATCTGGAAATGAATCCATTTATGGTTCCCAAACAACAGAAAATAAAATTGCTAAACAAGCATCTTTTGTATTCTGAAACCTCATTAAAACAAGCATAGCTATTACCTCCTGAAGTCCAGGGCAAGTGGAGTGTCCGAGAGAGTGTGGCATGGCTGAACTCTTTGTTTCTTCTGCATGGACAGTGTAAGAAAACCAATATGATCATGAGTGGAGTACAGTGATTAGAAGCCAGGACACACATATAAACTTTCAGAGACATCCAGCTTATTAGCAAGATTATTTTTATTGATAACACACAGTGCAGATAGATCCCTTTCAATTAATGTGGCATTAAATAGGAAAATAGTAATTGCAATTTAAATTTTTTATTCTGTCCAAGGACCCTTTCTAGATGAAACTAGATGTATGTAGGGGTGTAGGAGATGCTCTGCAGGGAGTGATGCCCATTATGGTAGGACTGAGCTATAGTACACACTGCATGGAGCTTTTCCACAGATGCAACCTGGTAGAAAACTGCGATCAGTATGCAGTGCATTCTATCTCTGTTGTGCCTTAGTGTCATAAAGGATGCAATTGCATTTTGGATGCATTTTTGCCTCCAAAATGTTTCTATTCTAGAAGAGACAAACAGATGAAACCATCAAAGATCTATTTGTTAGAATAAATCATGCATGAACATAGTGCTGATAAATTTGACACATTAAATTTCTTGTGTGTTTCAGGCTTTTCTGGAGGAGATGATGGTTCTCTTGCTTCAGTCAGAATTCTAGTTTCAAGACTCATTTGGAGTCAAGTTCCCGGGCTGAAGAGCTTGTGCTAGTAAATGACTCGTCAAAGTAAAATTAATACAAATTCACAAAATAAAATAACTCAAACTCAAAATAAACTTGTTGACCCATTTTTAATACAATGCATGTTCATGCTGTAACCAAAAGCATCTTGTAGTAATGACCATTTTGTATACTTTAACATTTGTAATTTCCCACTGGGTCCCAGTTACTCTATGAAATGGATAAGACTAGACACTTGGCTGGAATCCATAAGCAGTAGTCTTGTTATTATTTGAGTGACGTTACACTCATCCATACATTGACTACTGATTGTGTTCTTACATTTTGCCATAGCATACATAACATGCTTTGTTGAGCTTTCATTGTTAGCCATTATCATGCTTTTCTACAGTCAAAAGTGGGAAGAAATAGCAGTAGATCAATTGAATAAAAAGCAGAACTGTATCATTGTAAAGGGAAGTATAAAGCATTTCATATATATTTCTTGGTAAATTGTGAGATAGGTGTGGTTTTGTTTGTCTGTGTTTCTAAGTGGCCTAGTGTTAATCTAAACCAAGCATATGGCAGAGACTTGATATGACATAAGACCCTTGGGCTTCAGAATGAGAAAAGCCCAGCATGAAACCACAGCTCTAGTGTTTATCATCTTGATGATACTAGGTAAGATAATGAATCTTTTTGTCACTTGCTTCTCCCAATTTAAAAGCCAATCTAAGAAAAATTTCCTTATATTTCTTTATTGATATGACATAGTATATAAAATCCATCCCCTTGAAGTAGGAATCTCTCCCTTCTACCACAAAAAGGCTCAGCACTTAAAGGCAACAATGCAGAGAAGACCAAGATTCACACAACAGAAGATAGTTTAGTTCTTACCTAAAGATAAAAAAGCAGAAACACAGGAGAAGAGGAAGAGAAGATAATTGAAAGTGAACCAAATCAAAGCAAGCGACTAAGCTGCAAAGCTCCTGAGAAACCTGACTCAATTCTGGGATACTTAAAATAATGATGACTAAGCCTTTTAATATATGCCCATATAGAGCCAAGATTCACATGTAGAAACATTTAATTTAGAAACTAGGGAAATGCTACAATCTGGATGGGCACAGACCAAGTTATCACAAGCAAATTTATTTCCATACATGAAGTTGGAATAAATCTATTTTAATGAAGTCTCCAATTGTCCTTTCCTAGATCAAACCATATGTAATTTAGAGAATCTTGATGTGCTTCACTTGAAAAACATCTTTAATGTCTCCACAAGGCAACTCCCTGAGATAGCACAAGCTTTTGGAACACCCACAAGAGAAGTGCGATTCAAATTAATCCTCAAGCTGTTCAAATAAGGAGCTACAGCTGAAAGTACTGCAGTTCAACAGGGAGATACATGTATTTTAAAAGTTACTTATATCTACCAGATAAGCCTGAAAAAATGAACCAAAAAGTGAAACCCAAATGAATAGTGTGGATTAACAAGTGAATTCTTCTAATCCTGGGAGCAAGACAAGATCACTGGGAAGATAAATAATTCTTGTTCAAATCTGGTGGTTTCTGCCACCATTCTTCCTGAAAGTGGTCCTGAAAATATTATTATTATTGAGCATGACACAATTTGGATTGAATTGCATTGCCTGATTTGATTAATTTCTAACTGAACTTCCAATTGTGACTCCTTCCCTCCCACTTCCAGGACATGCCACAACTCTATAATCAGAATATTTTGTCCAGCATCCTCATTGTGCAATGGCTTCTCCTCATTTTCTATTCATAGTTGTCACCACAGTTTAACAAACAGAGGAGCACTATGCTGGCATAATTGTCTGACTCAGGCACTCAAAAGTGTAGTTTTAGCTGCTCTGCTAACTTTCAGACATGAGTGAACCACTTGACCTTGCTAACCCAATTCTTGGAGTCAAGGATTGGCTTGTTCATCTCTAAGATGCTTTTCTACACAGTTATCCTATGATTCTGTAATGTATTTCTAAGCAGTTTGCTTAATCACACAATTACCCAGTAGTCCTCCAGACCTGGAAGGGGATGATTGCTTGCCAGGGGCATTGCAGAGGGTATTTGTGAATTAGCAGGAGGTCAGGTTTTAACCTCTGAGGTCCCTGAAACTCTGATTCTATTCTGGCTCTTGTATTGACTGTTTCCTGGCTCAATGCTCTACCCATCAGGACATTACCCACTCTTGGAAGCAACTGGTTTCTAGTTCATTAATGGAGAGATAACAGGCATTAAAAATCAAGCTGCTTGAATAAATGATAAATATAAACCATTACCAACTTGTCCTCATACTAAAATAATTGCATACAGAATCTTTGTAAAATAATTTTGCTGTGAGAAATAAAGAAGACACAGGCATCATTTTGGTGCCCCCAAGTGGACATCCATGATGGCTGCAGTCAAATTACACCTTACAAAGTATTTCAGGGCATCTGACAGACACACACAGAGACCTTTGGCAGTCTTGCATATTTCATGTTGTATAGATTCCAGAAGGTATTCTAGAAATTTTGGGTGTCTTCATGAACACTTTGCAGTTATCTAAGAAGAGACAGAGGTATATGACCACTTCCAAGTTAGTCTTCTGACTAACAGAGTTTGAATATCTAAGGAAAAAGGCATTTCAGTGCATTCTCCAGTGAGACCTTTAGCATCTCCTCTGTTCATTTGCACCAAATGTCCAGCAGCTACTATCAACATTGCTTGCTTTGGACAAACATTTTGTTTCTTATTCATTCCTTTTAAACTTCAGAGTATTGGCATATTTTGATATTAGATATTTAAACCTTGTGGGTTTTACACAGACTAAATACAATGATAAAAATAAAACATATGCTGGACTAAGTAATAACTAAATAAAACCTCTTATGAGTTCCTGCTATAAGAAAGATAATGTATTAAGCAAACAGTCCTACAACCCCCCCCCAAAAAAAGCAACCCAGCCAAACAGAAGCAGGTTGCTTATATGATAGGCAAAAGGACTCCCTTAAAATGTAACAGAAGATACCACAAAGAATAAAGGGAACCAATACCACAAGGGGTACTCAGTAGTTCAGTCAAAATATCCTGAGATATATCTGAAAAAATTGTGTGTTTAAATGATAAATGAAGAGTTCAGACAATTTGATTTCCAGAACACCGGGTTCCTATGTTCTGGATGAAGATGTTCTAGGAAGGCTTTTTTTTGGGGGGGGAATGGAAATTAGAGAAGATAAGAGGGAGCAGTGGGGTGATGTTTCATGTTTCTAGGTTAGGAAATCATGGAAATAATCATAGCATAAAACTTGGAAGATTTGCTTGAAGAATAGGAATTTGCTGAAGCAAAATATTAGGAATTATAGATAGCTATAGACGTTAGTTAAAATGAAAGTGTAAGCTATAAGCCAGGAAACAAAATTTTGGCTTTGATTAATATTCATACCACAAGTGTTCATCTCATAGACTGGGATTAGTAAGACCACCACACTTTTGTCTCTCTTCCTTCTTCTCAGGGCTGCAACAGCCATTGCTAGGCAACCACTCCATTGTCTCTTACTAAGCACTGTGGGACCTTAGAGTCTGTCTCAATAGCTTTAGCAAAAATGATGTTTCACCAGTATTGTCTCAGAAGATAAAACCAACTTGTGTCTCTTGCACTAGATTTGACAGTAAAAGTAGGAAGACCCACACCTAATAAGGGTTGGTAAGCATTAGTTAGAACTGATCCTGCTTGAGACTCTAGCCAGCATTCAGTGATCATTTATCATATCAATCTAGAATTTAGGTGGTGGGTGCTCATGTATAGCACAATAAACATTCATCGGGTGGCTGTTTTGTGCCATTATGTATTACAATCTGGGAGCCTCTAGGAAGGAGGTTGAAGACAATGGATAGGCCAGTTGAAGGTGTTAATAGGATCATAATGAATTAAAATCTAAAGCTGAAATGTTCAAATAATATAGAAGGAAAAAAAGACTAAGCTGTGTTAGAAGTAAATAAAAACTCCAAGGAAAGAGTGAACAAAGGGAAAAGTCCAATGGGCAAGACGAAGTATGAAAAATAAACACTAATGAGACAGGGAAATCAGAGATATTCATGAATTAAACAGTAAAGTGTTGATCACAGAGCTAGAAAAAAAAAGGAAAAGGGAACTCTGCATTCTCAGAAGCCAATAGATGAGTTTAAAAATGCTGTGACCTGCCATTGGGCATAGTTCTTACAATAGAATTTATTGGACTTCACAATGAGAACATTACTGGTAACATGAAGAAATGATGTGTTTACACTACAGAGTTGCAAAGCATAAATAGCCAAGTGCTTTCTCCCCAAAACTCTCCATGACCACGCTGACAAGAAAGCCAGTGTGAAAAGACAAAGTGAAGGGGCCAGTTGCCGAGATATGAGCAGGAATGTGGCTGAGAACCAGCTGGAGAGTCTTGGAATTAATCAAAGAACATCCTGTTGTTCAAGGAGGGAGTAAGAGTGAGGCTAGTAATAGCCAAAAACATAAGAAAGGTCATCAGAGAGAATGGAATAATTAACCTTTCTATAAAATTGTCACTTTTCCTTTTTTATAAGTATGAATTGAGAATTTCATACATGAAGATTTATTCATTGAAAAAGATCATACAATAGATTCTTATCAAGCTTTTTACTTCCTTCAGCTCCTAACAGATCCTCCCTGCCTCTAAGTCACCCCCCTCTCTCAAAAGCAATCTAAAAAACAGAAACACAGAAAAAAACTCACACACATATACATTTTAAAAAACACAAAAATTTACAAAACCAAAATATACAAGCAAAAGGCCAATAAGACAAAATAAATAAACATAAGGTCAAAGAAAACATGAGAGAAACGCCTACAAAAAGGCCATTGAGCTTGGTTGTGTGGGCCATCTATTGATTACCAGACAGAAGTGTTATTAATATAACCAGTGAGAGTCCATCAGAGGAAATTAATTTTTCTTCTGTATTCAGGTGTCAATTGGAGATAGCTTCTTCACTAGAGGTAGGAGCCCATGACCACTTTTCCCTCTGTGTATTAGAGCTCTATCTGACTCTAATCCTTGCAGATCCTGTGTATGCTGCCATGGTATCTATGACTTCACATATGTATTAGTCATGATGTGTATGGAAAACATAGATGAGTCCTGCACTTACACCTTTTCTGTCCTATACTACACTTTCCACCTCCTCCTGTGCCCCCATTGTCTTTCAGCTTCATGAGGTTTTTTTTTTAATAAATACATACATTACATACAGACATAAACAGAGAGAGAGAGAGAGAGAGAGAGAGAGAGAGAGAGAGAGAGAGAGAGAGAGAGAAAGAGAGAGAGAGAGGTGTTATCAATTCTGTTGCTTTAGGAAACTAACTAGTACAAGATGCTATAGAAACAAGAAGTTAAATAATATAGGCCTCTGTATACTATGGAAAAATCTTGGGTATTGCTCTTTGTTCAGAGACAAAGATAGAACATTGATGTCACTTAAATAACAAATGCAAACGATGGAATGAATTATATTCTGGTGCTTCTTTTTCCAACATGGAAAATGAACCAGAGAGAAATAATGGGGACCACAGGTAGAGAAAGATGGGTGTGGTCACAGGTTGTGATTGAAACTGGAGAGAGAAGATGGACTATTTTTTTAATTTGGTGTATCACACCTACTTAAGGATCAACTGTAGGATAGGATAGGATAACTGTAGGATGGAAAGGAAAGCTTTCAGCCTTGTAAGGTGGGAGGTAGGGTTGTTCCCTAGGAGAAGGAAGACTAGCATTGGAAGGAGGAAGATCTGAAGGAAACTACAGATGTGCTAAGTGTGAGGCAAACATCATTGAGATGGAGTTTAGCAGAGGAGGAATCAGAGGAGAGAACATTTAAATAAGGAGCATATAATCATGATGACTATAGGGGTGATGGGAAATGTGATCACTAAGACACAATATGCAGAGAAACAAAGGGCAAAGTGCCCAGAACCCTAAGCCCATAAGTTAGACACTTGAAGCATTAACATCTTTGGACTTAAGTCAGTTCCTATCCAGAACACCTGAGACAGAATCCATGCACAGCACTCCAAGATCTCAATGTAAGAGTCTCGTTTAGACCTGCTTCAGAGGTGTGATGGTTGAAATATCAACATGCAAAATGTTTAAAATGGTGCTTGGTTTATGTGAACATCCCAACCCATTTGCTGCTCTCTCTATTATGATGAGACTAAGAAATGAAATAGAAAACCACAGAACTAACAATGTCCTGGAAGCTGCTCAAAGGGTGACTGGAGTTTCTGAAGTTAAAGTTAGTTGACTCAGAGAGCCCAAAAATACTCCTCGTGTTTGCAGACTGGACACTTTTCCCCACCTAAACCTGATGAAATGAAAATACTGAAAACATTCAAGTGCAGAAGGAAACTGTCTTAGTCAGGGTTTCTATTCCTGGACAAAACATCATGACCAAGAAGCAAGTTGGGGAGGAAAGGGTTTATTCAGCTTATATTTCCACATTGCTGTTCATCACTGAAAGAAGTCAGGACTGGAACTCAAGCAGGTCAGGGAGCAGGAGCTGATGCAGAGGCCATGGAAGGATGTTCTTTACTTGCTTGCTTCCCCTGGCTTGCTCAGCCTGCTCTCTTATAGAACCCAAGACTACCAGCCCAGAGATGGTCCCACCCACAAGGGGCCTTTCCCCCTTGATCACTAATTGAGAAAATGCCTTACAGTTGGATCTCATGGAGGCATTTCCTCAACTGAAGCTCCTTTCTCTGTGATAACTCCAGCTGTGTCAAGTTGACACAAAACTAGCCAGTACAGAAACCATCACTAATTTAGTGCCCCTAAATAAATCACCCACTATGTGCAGCTCCTCAAATTAGATTCTTAGAATAAACAGTCACATCCATGTTGGCTTGCCTGGGCTCACCATCTAATGAGGTGAATAGAGCAGGTATGGGCTTTGGAGGCTTCTGTGGGACTACATAAAAATTAATATCAAGTCTGTGCTAGACTCTCTCTAATTTGGTTTAATACAGAACAAAAGAAAATGTGTAAAACAGCAGAAGAAAAGATGATGAACAGCACCTAAAGGTAGAAGCCCTTGAACGATTACGAGAGAGAGAGACCAAAAAAAAAAAAAAAAGGAGTCAAATTCCCAATATATTGAAATAAAGAATCTGTCTACAATCCATGGTGCCTAATTTGTATTTAAGATTTTACTCCTTCTATATATCCAACTATAATGGCTTTATTCCAGCTATTACAGAAAGCCCAATACCCAAAGGTGTTTTTATATCATAAACCATCTTAGCACATTATTAGAGTAAATTAGTTAGCAAAAGAATGAGAGATTAAGCCTGTAAAGGCCACACCACACTGATTAGAAGGGGCCAATAAAACAGAATTATATCCTTTAATAGTTAAATGTCATTAAGGAAAATAGACAGATATATATTTTGCTCTGTAGTAGAGTAGTCTTTGTTTATTTATTTTCTAGTTTTATTGCTCAAAGTGTCTTTGGAGTTTGTTTCACATGTAATATTGAGCGGCATGGTCTAATCCAAGCTACTTTGAGCATGGTGAGACTGAAATAGGCAAGGAGGAAAATCAGACAGAGAGCCCTGAAGAAACCTGCTGTCTCTTCATCACATGAAATACACACTGCTTGCAAGAACTTTATTCAGAATCTTGGTGATCAATTTTCTTTCTTCATTTTGTTACAGGTAAGGCAAGCCATGAGAGAGATTTGAACAAGTTGTCCAATATTACAAGTTCCTTGAAGTCTTAGCAGGAAGCCAAAACAAGAATTTATAATCCATTGCTCAAGCCTGGGTCTTGGTGCTTTCTGCTCATCTACTCAATGACAGTCTAGTGTATATTTAGAATTCTATCTATAATCAGAAACCAAAGATGATTGCAATTTCTTCTTGCATCATCATTAAAATTGATTTCAAGATGGGCTTAGGTCTAAGAATCAAGAAAATTATGCAACAAACCCCTACTGTAGCCTTCTGATATATGTACTACTATTGCCCTCTTGCTGGTCTGACAGTGGGTATAGACTCAGTTAACAAGTAGCTGGTCTCTGGTGATTTGAAGAGGAATGGTCCCCATAGACTCATGTGTTTGAGTGCTTGTCCCATAGGGAATAGTACAATTAGGAGATGTGCCCTTGTTGGAGTGTGTGTGGCATTGTTGGAATAGGTGTGATTTTTGTTTGTGTCACTAGGCAGTGGCCTGTGAGGTCTCAGGTCAAGCAGTTCACTTCCTGCTGCCTGCTGATCCAGATGTAGAACTCAGTTTCTTCTCCAGAACCATGTCTGCCTGCAGGCAGCCATATTTTTCACCATAACAATAATGGACTAAACCTCTGATACTTTAAACTAGCCCTAGTTAAGTATTTAACTTAATATGAGTTGCCATGGTAATGGCATTTCTTCACAGCAATAGATACCCTAACTAAGATAGTAGTCAAGATGAAACCAAGATGTTTGGTCAGGAGCACAAGTATTTTGACCTTCTTCATCCCCCTGCCTCTTTATGGATCATACAAGATACACTCTCTGTACAGTTTTTGAACCAACACACTGTGGATTGCCTCTGTGGGTTGGAACAAAAATAACCAGATATCATTGAAGTCCTTGAAGAATATAAGAAATGCATAGTTTTAAATTCAACACATAGTTATCCTGTGAATGCAAACAAGCAGAACTATAAGAAATTTTCCCAAGTCAGAAAAAAACTGACCCCATCAGTCTTGGAAGACAAAGAGCATGTCTTGTGGTAGTAGGGGTAATGGCATAATATTGCTTAAGTTCAGATCGATCCTGATCCACAGGCCTGCTTGTCTAAATTCAATGGTGATTCAGCCCATCTTTGTCTTAGCTGCTCTATCTGCCAAAGAAAAGCAATAGCCACTGATTCCTGGAAAGCATTTATGTAACTCATAAAAACTTAAAGTGTCCAGCACCCAGGAAGCCACTTGAGGGTGTGTTAGCTATGATTCTTAAAAGTAGAGGAAGAGGAGAAGGAGAAGGAGAAGGAGAAGAAGGAGAAGGAGAAGGAGAAGGAGAAGGAGAAGGAGAAGGAGAAGGAGAAGGAGAAGGAGAAGGAGAAGGAGAAGGAGAAGGAGAAGGAGAAGGAGAAGGAGAAGGAGAAGAAGAAGAAGAAGAAGAAGAAGAAGAAGAAGAAGAAGAAGAAGAAGAAGAAGAAGAAGAAGAAGAAGAAGAAGAAGAAGAAGAAGAAGAAGAAGAAGAAGAAGAAGAAGAAAGGCAACAACTGTAAGCCTGGCCATTGTCACCAACAGGAGGGTCCCTGGTGGTCCCTAACTCTGTAGCTCAGCATGATATGGAGTTTGAGGGAATACTTCATTCTCTTGTTTGACTCCTTTTACACTTTGTTGCTTGCATTGGTCCTGAAGATATAAGGATAGAGAGAGAGGGCCAGACTTACTAAGTTTAGGCATCTTCTCAGTTTAACTTCAGTATCTCCATTCTCTCCATTTCTTCCAATTTATAATACAAATACTACATTATATCAGATACCTATCATAACTCTTTTATATCATTTATTGTCCTAGTAGCTATGGGGGACATGGCCAAGCAAATTAGTGGTAATAATCAATAGAGAAAGGGTACAAAAGCAAACCAAAACCACCTCTTACCTCCGTGAACCCTCAAAATCTTAGCTATGGCGTATAAGTGGTGTTGGAGGATGTGACGGTTGTTTTTCTAGGAGACAGATAAGTTGGAAATAGATAAAGATGTAAGGAGCTGTTGCAATACTGGGAGATCCTGTTGACATCCCTCACTGTAAGGTACTCAAACCTTAGAAAAGACTATGAAGAAAGCAAAGCAGGGTCCCCTCAGGAAACACTGAAATAAACTATGGAATGTTCCAGATGATATGGCATGAAAGGCTGACTGACGACATCTGAGAAGAAACCACTTGCTATGGAACTGAGGAAGGGTTCTGTCAGCCACTGGAATTGAAGCATTGAAAGATAGCTAGAATTTGAGTGAGCAGACGGGAAAGGAAGAACATATGCTGCCTGTGAGGTCTTGGCAATGCCTATCATTTGCCTTGAAGACAAATTACTGTCAAGAATACAGACTAGTAACAGTTAGCAACCAGAATAACAGGGACACACTGGGACTGCCCAGGTGAAAGAGGAAGCACAGGTTTTAGGACACAGCTAATGGCAAGGAAAAAATACTTCACTTTATCCATTAGAAAAACCTGGCATAGCCATGAGATAAGTTGATGTGCATAGTATTGGAAGGAGACTCTGTGTCCACAAGTGAAGAACGTGTGAGACACAGGATCAATACCAAATGAAGATGCTAAGAAGCATTTACATCCCTGGTGACATTTCCTCACCTCTAAAAGGTGAGAGCACATGGGTAAGAATACATGATCTTCAAAATCATCCATAGATTTTATTTTTGTTACTGGGGACAGAGGGTGCAGCTTCTGGAGAAACGTCCAGTGATTGAAAGGGCTTGCTGCTTCTGCAAAGGACCAAGGTAGGGTTCCACATTCAAAGTCATCTGTAATTTCAGCTGCAGGGGATCCAGTCCCCTCTTCTGAACTTCCATAGGCACCAACACTAATGTACACACACACACACACACACACACACACACACACACACACAACTTAAAACAAATTAAATATTTTTAAAAAACAGGTACTCTTTACAAAAGCAGAGACATCTACTCATTTCACCCTACATAGGGTAACTGATTTCCCCAACTCTAATTTCTCCTAACCAATGTATATTTTTGCACTAACATAAAATGTATGCATTCTTGTGAGGAGGGAAAATGTCATGATCTTCAAAACATTGAAGTAAAATGAAGTATTAGAGATGAAATAGAGAAAATCTTTTCTAAATCCATTTAGTTTGCAACCAGGATGTTAACAGAAGCATATAAGATTCTGTCTGGGAAAATAATTTCTAATATAAACTAATAAAGTTAATTTCTTATATATACTAATATTGTAAGAGACAATATTTTACTTTTGTCAAAGCTTGAATAAGGGGGAAAACATAAAGTAAATGGGATAAAAGACCTATTCCTCTGAGGAAGCACATAGTATGACCTTCCAATCAAGCATTTGGCTAGAAGGAGCAGAGGAAACACTAGGGTAGATGCTGCCCCACTGGGTGCTCACAATCTGCATGCCAAATTCTGGTGTGTTTGTGAACTCAGAGATTGACTGACATTACTTGGTGACACAAATCATTGAAATGCTGGGAAAATTGCTTGTGAGCCAACACAATTTCTGCATTATAATACCACGATTCTTCTATTTACTGACTATGAGCTAATTTGCATTAGAGAAACATGAAGAGAAATAGAAAACTCCGTCTGCGCAGTCCCATTTATCTCAGCATATTAACATGGAGTTCATGCATTCATTCACTCATTCATTTGCTCATTCCACCCTCACCATGCACCTTCCATGTGCAAAATGCTGGGTTAGGCCTCGGAGGAGGCAGAAACATAAATGTAAATGACAATAAATTGTTATTTGTTCCAAAGCTTGATCGTTGCTTTTTTTGCAATGACTTCTCAGGTCAGAATGTGTAACAATCAGACAGACTGAGATCATTTTGAGTTGGACACCAGAGCTGTGATCAGGACTCTCCCTGGCACATATGTAATATTCTGAAGTGGACTGAGGTACCTTTTCCCCTTTTCTTGTTAAAGTCGTTCTCTCAGAAACTGATTTGTTTTGTGCTGTTTTCCATTCACATCACGATCCAATCAAACCACAGAATATAGGAAAGATCAGAGTACTGCAGTCTAGCCATCTACAGTAATTCATAGAATATATGAGGCATTAAAATTTTCATTCCTCATTCCTATAAGAAAGGCTATAAAGGTAACTGAAAATGATGCAGAATATGAATTCATTCCTGGGACAATGATTGTAGCAAGAATAGAGAAAGACATAAACCAACAAACCATTTTTCCCCTAGCCTTAAACCCTGTTTTTCAAAAACAGTTCGTGCCTGTGTCAGGTCCACACTTTCACTTTTATCTTTGATCTCTTTGACTGTGCTCTCATCTACATGGTACACACACACACAAACCCAGAAAACTTTTCAAGTATTGGCTGTCTGCATTTTTATCCAAATCAATCTTAAAAGTATCCCTATAAGCACACAAGGAAATGTGTGAGGTTATATGAAGGAAACACAGAAATACTGGATGGAATAATGGAAACTGTGGCAAGAGAGGTGGGAGGCCTCATCAGCTCTGCTCCACGTTGCAAGATTGACAGACACACTCTGGTTTGTACTTCCTTCTGTTGGGCATTTTTCTTCTTGAATAGATGTGTGTGTGTGTGTGTGTGCGCGTGCTTGGTTTTGTTTGACTGTGTGGGGTTTCTGTGTGTGTGCCTCAGTGGTCATGTGAAGGTAAGAGGACAACTTCTCACCCCCATGTTAACTGACCCTCAATTTTCAAGAGATTCTCATGCCTCAGGCTCCTATCTTGACATCAGGGCATGCAGAGATTATAGATGCATGTTCCACTGGAGCTGGCTGTGTTGCTAGCACTTCTACACACTGAGCCACCTCTAGGACTAGAACATGATTTATATTCGACTCATGGTTGCTGCTTTTGCTGTTGTTTAACACAGTAAATCAGTAAATAATGATTCACAGACCAAACCAAATAAACAAACAAACACCCACATTTTTCCTACTTTCAGGATTTTAGTCACAAGACAATGATAGTCAGCCTTGTAGGAAGACACAAGAAAGCAGATTCCATCTCTGAACTAGTAATGGAGGTGATGTGAAGAAGCTCAAGCACAAGTGTTCTGAAAGATCTTTGTCTTATTTTCCTAGCAAAGCATTGTCTTTTCCCTAGATAGAGAACTTGGAGAAAATGCTTTTGGCTTTGTCACGACATTAACAAATGACATTCTAAAGAAGAAAAGAAAGTGTTTTTGAGTTTTGATTTTAAATGAAGCTGGGTCCTGGAAACCTGGCAGTCTCAAAGTTGCCTACACTGCATGGCCCTCCCCACCCAGCAAGGCAGACATGTTCCAAGTGGATAGACAGATGAGAGCACTTTATACAATATGTTATACTTAGAAATGGGAGGACCTCAGTCATTGGCTGTCTCCCTTTTTTCATTGTTTTTATGATGTTTCTTGGTTCAAACTCTACTCAATTTCTGACTAAACTAGTAAATTTCAATCCGTTATTTTATCTCTGTAAGCCACAATTTGATTGTAAAGAAGAATGATAAATCTAGCAGCTTTAATCTTAAGAAGAACTACAGATCCCACTTTGGGCCTGCCACTTGACTTCCTTTTTCTCGGGCTTTTCTCCATTTTTGCCCCTGCCATTGTGTCAGACAGAAAGAATTATGGGTCAGAGTTTTTGACTGTGGGATGGCAACCCCATCCCTCACTTGACACCCTGTCTTTCTGCTACAGGTGAGCTCTACAAGTTCTCTCTCTCTCTCTCTCTCTCTCTCTCTCTCTCTCTCTCTCTCTCTCTACTGTAGGGAATTTCATCTTGGTATCCTCCCTTTTAGTCCTGAGAGTGTCTCACTTCCCAGGTCTGGTGCATTCTGGAAGTTCCCCTCACCTTCTACCTCCCGAGGTTGCCTGTTTCAATTCTTTCTGTTGGCCCTCGGGGCTTCAGTCCTTTTCCCCCACCCAATCATGCTCCCCTCTTCCCCTCCCTGTACCCCTCCCTGTTCCTTTTCTCACCCAGGACCCTCCCTACCTTCCCCGTCCTGTGATTGATTTCTTCTTCCTCCTAAGTGGGATTGAGGAATCCTCACTTAAACAAGTATCCTGGTTATTTTGCACTTTTTTTTTTTGGCTAATATCTACTTATTAGTGAGTATATACCATGCATGTCCTTTGGGTCTGAGTTACCTCACTCAGGATGATATTTTCTAGTTCCGTTCATTTGCCTGCAAAACTCAGAATGCCCTCATTTTTAATAGCTGAGTAGTATTCCATTGTGTAAATGAACCACATTTTCTCAATCCATTCTTCTGTTGAGGGACATCTGGGTTGTTTCCAGTTTCTGGCTATCACAGAAAAAAAAGCCACTATAAACATAGTGGAACACATACCTTAGGGCATGGTGGGGCATCTTTTGGGTATGTGCCCAAGAGTGGTATAGATAGTTCTTCAGATAGATCTATCCTCTTTTCTGAGGAATCTTCAGATTAATTTCCAGAGTGGTTGTATCAGTTGGCAATCCCATCAGCAGTGGAGGAGCGATCCTCTTTCTCCACATCCTCACCAAACATGTGCTGTCACTTGAGGTCCAGATGCAGGCCCAAAGTCATATCCAGCTCAAGGAGAGGCCCCAAGGCCTGACACTACTACTGAGGCTATGAAGTGCTCACCAAAAATCACCTATCATGACTACCCTCCAGAAGACCCAATAAGCAGCTGAAAGAGTCAGATGCAGATATTTACACCCAACCAATGGGGTTGGGGACACCCTCGTGGAGATGGAGGAGGGGAGGAGGTATGGGATGTGGAACAGTCAAAGGGTGGACTAGAAGGGGATTAAAATCTGGAGTGTAAAAAGAAAGATTAAATAAAATTTTAAGAAAGAGAGATACAGATAACACACATAAAACACTAGGTACAATGGGTCCAGGCTCTGAAATGAGGTGAAGTCCACATATTGGTTCCATCAATGACATCTTGTGAGAGTTTACCAGTTATCCCTGATCTTCGTGAGCAGTAGTTACTGCAGTTCTTGGTGTGTTGGCTGCAAATGGTGACTAATTAAGACGCCTCCCTCTTTGGGTTAGTTGCAAGGGCTCATTTTTTGCTTGGCACATAAGAAAAACTCCATCTCATTTGATTTAAAATTTGAAAGCAACCCTTGACACGCTGCTGACATGTAAAATGGGTAACATTCAAATGTAAAGGTCACATACTACAGATCAAAGCAAACTCAAGAAGGACAATGTGAATTGGCGATTTTGAAGCATTTCTGTTACTGTTGGAGAGAATGGAGATGGAAAAAAATATGACTTGAGAACTTGACTTAATGACATAGCAGAAGAACTAAAAGACAAATGGGAAATTTGAGAAAAACTGGATTGAGGAAGACAGAAAACCTCATAATAAAGTGATCGTTATGAGTCAAGCACTCAGGGTGACAAAGTCAGATCGCAAACATTTCCAGAAGAGTCATTCTTCTCTCAGTTATACCAGTGCTATGCTGCAGACAGGAGCCCAAAACACTACACAGAGGTGGGCAGCAACAGAGCCTCGTCCAGCAAGGAAGTACATGTCATTATTGATGGATTTTGGACCTGTCAGGATGCCCCAACAATTAAAAGTCAGCTAGCTTTCATTCACTGCTATTATTCTTTATGTGTTTTCAATGGAAAATCACCCAGCACTCAATGCAGCATTCATTCACTGCCCCTCTGCTATTAGCATCCCATAGGCACAAGATGAAATGTGTCTATCCAAGGGATGGGGGATTCTAAAACCCTATTTAGAGGAAATGGTCATGGGTGCTAATTGGGAACCTCATCTCCTACTAACTAGATTAATAGACTCAAGGTGTTCTAATATATAAATATTCAAAATAACATTATTTTGAAACCAAAGTCCAAGAGCAGGTCTACAGGGAAATTTTTACTTTGATATCATATTAAACAGAGTTCCTAAAAACCATATAGCAGATTGTCAGACTTAAGAATTAAACACAACTTGGCTAGTAAAACTTTAGTTTCAGGTGGATAAAATGCTATCATTGCTATTATTATTATCACCATTGTTTTCATTATTATCATTATATTTCAAGTACTTAACAGCCATATTTATGCTAAACAATATTCATTGTTTATGTAAAATTCAAATTCCATTTATGGGAGTATTTACCTGACAACCTTCCAGATACGACAAGATTCATATGATAGGCATGTAACCGGTCCCGCCCTATGAGACAAGATTCATATGATAGGCATGTAACCAGTCTCTATGAGACTACCAGTCCAATATGTTGCAAGTATTGGGAAAAGGTAGGTATCTTTTAGCATGCATGTGAACACACTTATATGCTGTGTTAATTGTGCAAAGATCAGTGGACAAATTTAGACCATCAGTTCTTACCTTCCATTGTAGGGATCAAAATCAACTCATTAACTTTGCATGGTAAGTGTCCTTACCTGTAACACTCTCGTGTCACCCATAATTTGATATTTTTGAGAGCTATAATAAAATGATGGAATGTCTAGGACCTAAGAAATTTGGAGCCAATGCTGAAAATGGTAGCAAACAAAAAATCTTCTAAAATCAAAACAAAAACACTGTCTTTGAGTTTAAATTTTAGTTCAGAAAACAACCAATACATAAAGAACAAAGATAAAGCAATAATACTGTATATGAGGTGATTAAATACATAAGGGAAAGAATAATAAGCTATAAAATTGTAGTAAGAAAAAGGACTGGCTTTAGGTGCCACAAAACTATGAAAGGACATTGCAGCAACAACTGAAGAAGGTGAGGCCAAGGGCTCCATGGGAACTGGACAAGAGGGAACCTCTGTAGAAAACTAACAGGCCTAACTGTGGCTGCCGAGAACAGGAAGGAGTCCAGAGTAGCAGGAGTCTAGAAGCAGTGAAGATCAGCCAGGGAGAAGGATGTTGAGACCTTGCATGTGCTGAGTTTCCCCAGAGTGAGACAGTTGGAGGATTTCAAAGAGACAGAATGAGTCTGTATGGCTTAAGTGCTACAGAGACAAGGGAGGAAGACTAGCTCAGGCTAAGTCATTCATTCAGGGGTTTCCCCAAATGTAAAGCATCTGGACCCCTGCACACCGTACAACACACTTGAAAACGAGGGGCTATGTGCTGTGACAGGAAGCGGAGAAGTAGCAACACGAGGTTTTGTGGTGTGAACAGCAGAAAAGGTTGAGTTGTCAGTTAGCATAAGAAAGATTTTAAGTGAGAAAGGCGCAGACATCTTATGGGAAATGTCTTGTACAAAGTTGTTTACATGAGCTTAGAGCACAGAGAGGCCAGGGCTGGAGACAGAAACATGTAACTTGGTGCAGTAAAAACTATGAAACTAGGAGAGAGAACCTGGGAAGTAAAGGCTAGGGAGAAAAAAAAAATGTCCGATAAATGAGAACAGGGCACTTGAAGGCAAAGAGTTCGAAAGCTGATTCAAGATCCACAAGGAAGTCAGAGAAGGAACTATGGGGAAGGAAGGAACACGAGAAGGAACCTAAGTAGAAATGCTGGAGAATGCCTTGGCTTGCAAAGCTGGTAAAGAAATGTCTCGAAGAAGGTTCAGCATGGTGATAAGAGCAAAAGAAGGAACAGACAACAGAGGAAAGATTTTTAATATAGTCTGATTAAAGACAATAACTTTAAATCTTCCATCTTTGTCCTTGCCACAGTACAGTAGGCAGATTCTAAATATTAATAGATAGCCTGTGAGTGCACAGCCGTGTCGATGAGTAAGTGCTCAATATGATGCTTCTCAACTTCCACTGGGGTTTACAGCCCAGCAAGCCCAAAAATGTGGAGAGTAGGGTAATTCAAAAATGCATTTACCGCACCTACCCTGCCAAGTAGCCTAGCTTAGCATCCCAGGCCACTGCAGTTTGCTGGTTGTCTCATGTGACTGATAGAAACACAGCTTCCAACTGACTGTACCAGACATCACAGGACAGTATCAACTTAAGAAAAAGTTCAAAATTCAAAAGCTGAAGTACTTTCACTGAATATGGATCCATTTGTACCATCATAAAGTTAAGAATCCGTAAGTTGAATAGTATTAATTTGGGTACCATCTGTAAATACATATAAGCTTTATACACTTATATATTATACATATACACATACAGGATTGTAGTGGACATGCTGAGATAAATGACAAGTATAAAAGATTCAGAGGTCTTTTACTAGACATGCGTTCCACTCCTGTGTCTTCAAAATCAAATTATATATATATATATATATATGTACATATATATATATATGTGTGTGTGTGTGTGTGTATACATATATATGGTGGCAGGCAAAAGTCACGTCTAAAAGTAACACCAGAATCCAGGTCCCCTTTCATTCCCAGTGTCCCCAGTGAGACAGGCTTAAACTAGTCAAGATATGTGCCTGTAGCAAAAACTACCAACTGAATTTCTTAGGTGAGTGTGTAGGGATGATTTGAAAGCAGAATTGGGGTGACAGCTTTGGGTACATGAACAGAAAATAATGATAGTAGAGACTGAGCAAGGAGACAACTTGTCTTCCCGACTAGTGGGAATCCCCAGTCCGCAATCACTGGATGCAGGGGCTTGCCTCTCTTGGTGAGTCAACACTCATTGCAAACACAGAAGGCAGGAGAGTGAGGAAGGTGCTCTCCACTGCAGAGACTTGGGACAGCACCGTTGCTCACTCCTGCAGCAGTGTTGCAAGGAACAAATAAAGCAAGGCCTATATTGAAAAAACATATCCATATTCATATGGTAAAGACATCCTCACATGCAGAAAGTCACATTCCACAGCACATTAATCAAAGATCATGTTTCCTTGTGTACTGCATATTCAAAACCTATAAGACAGAAATACCTCTGGGCTTCTTGCTCGAGGGCCCCTAAAAGGGTGAATATCAGTGAGTCCTTCATTTGGGCTGATCTCTTTCAAGGCAGGAGGGCTTACCTGAAATAATGAAAAGAGATCTAACTAATACCAGCACTCGCTCGCTCGCTCGGGAGGTGGAGGCTGGACGATCAGCATTTTAAGGTCATTCTCAATCACATCGTGAGTTCAAGACTAATTTGGAATACATGTAAGCCTGTCTTGAGAAAAGGAAGAAAAACAAACAAATGAACAAAAACCCAAACAAAACAACGCTGAGGCACTGTTAGGTCAAGTAAAGCAATGTCCCACCGACCACAAACACAGGTAAGTGTAAGAAAAAGCACCTGCCTAGCAGGTGACGTCACCCACATCATGTAATTTCTAAATCCACAGGCATTACATATAAACAAACAAAGACAGATCAGAAGTTTACAGTAGCTCCAAGAGATAAACTTAAATGGTGAAATCTTGCCTTTCAGTTGGCTATTAATTATGACCAAAATAAGTAGAGACTTGTAAACCAAAAGAAACTTACAGCAGTTTGGAAACATTTAAATATACAATACACTCTGAAATAAATACTAACCCGTTTGATCATGAGGAATAATTTCCCAGGGAAAGAATGCACCTTGTCTGGCAATCCACTCACAACTTATGATGAGAATATCAGTTCCCATACATTGTTAGATAATTTATTAGTTTTGAGTTGAACAAATTACACAGGCTTGGAGCAAGTCATTCCATTTTCTTTTCTCATTATATTTAGCTTCGTTTGTGCCATCTCTGATATTAGCAATCATATTTTCAATAGAATTTGAGCAACATTATTTCAATTTCAATGAGAAAACAAGTGACATAACCATTCTTGGCTGCAGTATAATCTTCTTAGCTTTAATTATTGTTCCCTAGAACACTCTATCTTTCTAGCTTTTGGATTTTTAAAAATATCTTTCTATTTTCTATTCTAAACCAGTTGCTTTTAGTTGAGAAGGAAAAGGGTACTTAAATATATGTCATTCTTTTGAAACTGTACTTTATCATTTCAATGGCTATTGTACCCAACCCATTAGGTATTGGAATATTATGTTGTACAATCATAAAAGAAACAGAGTTTTAGAAATTCACAGAGCTGACATAAATCAAGTAGGATGAATTTTGAATCAAACATTAAAAACTGTAGAAACTATGAAATAGGCCTCTCCTTTTCTTAAGTTTCAGATGGTAAAGGGGCTCCTTCTTATAAGAGAGATATGAATCACTCTGTGATGATTAATGTCCAAGCATCTTGGGATAATAAATAATGCCTGTGCTTTAATAATGATTTTCTGCCAAGCCAGAGACAGCAAGCAGTGTCCAGCTGCCCTGCCAGCTCTCATTGCTTAGTAAGGCCTTACCAGACTTTGCACAGGGGCTTCTACAGCTGAGCTTGGATGCAGCAAGGCATAACTTCATGCTCAATAGTAATGTTTTTCAGGAGTAAGGATGAAGGCAGCCTGCAGCCCTGTGTCTCCTGAGACTAGAAGAGACATGGGAAGCTGTGGCAACTCAGTTCAAATCCATGCTTTGTCTCTAAACATATCTTAAACATTTACTCACTCTGCATGTCACCTGCCTTATGGTTCAAAAGCACCTAATATCAATTGCTACATGACTAAATGGTTATTGTGTTACATTTTTATGCCAAATATCTAATAAATGCTGACTATGTGATTAAGGATACCGGCAAGTAGTTTAGGTGGCTGTGACGCTAACTAAGGAAGAGCAAAATGATTTTACATTTCGCAGGGCACTTCCTGAGTTACATCTCCAAACTGACTTTTGAAAATAAAGTGAGTCTCTTTTTTTTTAAAAAAAAAGATTTATTTATTTATTATATGTAAGTACACTGTAGCTGTCTTCAGACACTCCAGAAGAGGGCGCCAGATCTCGTTACGGATGGTTGTGAGCCACCATGTGGTTGCTGGGATTTGAACTCTGGACCTTCGGAAGAGCAGTCGGGTGCTCTTACCCACTGAGCCATCTCACCAGCCCGTGAGTCTCTTTTTAAGAGGAAACTATGAGCCCCTTCTGAAAGTCCATTCAAGATTAATAGATTTGTATCTGTGTTGCAAGGGAAAGTGCAGAAGGGAGAAAGGGAGCACAGTAGAGGTGGCAAAGTAGAAAAACTACAAAAGCAACCCAGCAGCTGTGTCTATGAAAATGCCATAAGCTCTGCTCACTGCCCTTGTCTGTAGTAGGCTACTGTTCTCCTGCAGATGTGGGGAACAGGTGTGCCAGCTTTGAGAACTGGGTGGAACAAATGTAGGAACTGCTAGAGTTATTCTTGTCTTTATCAGCTAATATTGGCACCTAGCTAAGAAGACACTCAAGGGAGTCGGTATAGGGCTCAGTCAAGAGTTCTTTGCATATGTACACATATACAAATGTATATGTGCTGTTCACATACCATTAATGAATGGTTTCTACTTTTAGATACCATATATAATACACACATGCATAACACACATATACCCACATTATACAGCTGAAGAAGCTGATATCTAATGATGTAATACTTCTGCTAAGAATGTCATTACGTTTTAAAACCAGAATTTGAATTCACAACTATCAATCTCTTGATATCTAGATTATTGTGGGAACAGTTTAGCATTCAAGATATGACCAAACTTTGACTCCACTGAATTCCTAAAATGTACTTGTCCATGAATGCAGTTTCCAGAAGGCATGGAGGCCAAGTTCACACTTCCAGTGACTAACCAATATTACTTACTTCTAAGCCTGGACTACATATATTCTGGCTTTGCCTTGCTTAGGACTCATGTCTACCCAAAAGACCTAGTGTTTGGGATGTCTGTTTCATTAAAATGACACAAAAACAAAAGTATTTCCCCTTATTCTAGAATCATGGCATTTTCTCTCCAGTCCAAACAGTTCTCTATTTTACTCCATATTACTATGAGTCACCGTTTTTTATGTGTGTACCACATTTCTCTTATCTTTTTCTTGTAGATAAATAGTTTTTATCCTTAAAAAATATATAAATTATATGTAGTTATTCTATAATCAACATTCCCCATCATCATTTGTCTACAGCTTCAATTAAGGTAGAGTTACTGGGTAAACATCATAAAGTTCTTAGGCTTTGAAACCTGTTGAAAAATATTCTGAAACTATTCTGGGTTCATTGTTTTGGTATGAGCTATGTCTATGACCACTGCTTTTATTGTATACATCAGCATGCATTATCTGACTTTAAGTCTTACAAGTTTGATGAATAAAAATACTATATTCTCTTTACTCCTTGCATTCATTTAAGTAATTTTGTACATAGTTCAACATTTTTGCATATTTATTTTTATATGTCATAATTTTTAAATTGCCCATTACTCATGTAATTTGACATCTCAGATTACAATTTGTCACTATTCATAATATCTTTACAACTAAAGTAATTGAGAGCAAGTTATAATTTATAAATTAGATGTTTCTAAGATAGTATATATATATATATATCATTATATAAACTTAAAACTACAAGTATAGTTTCTGTTAAATGTTTGTTCTATTGACATAAAAAATCATAACTCAAACGATGAAAAGTCCTGTTGTATATGCTCAGTGGAAACTTACAAGCATTTAGAGTAGAAATTGGGACCATAGAAGGAAAGGCTTCCTGCAAGGCGGCCTCAAGTATGGAACAGAATCTTCTTTTTTTATTATTATTTTTTTAATTAGGTATTTATTTCATTTACATTTCCAATGCTATCCCAAAAGTCCCCCATCCCCCCCACACTCCCCTACCCACCCACTCCCACTTCTTGGCCCTGGTGTTCCCCTGTAATGAGGCATATAAAGTTTGTAAGAACAATGGGCCTCTCTTTCCACTGATGGCCAACTAGGCCATCTTCTGATACATATGCAGCTAGAGACAAGCTTGGCAGTTCCCAAGAAAGAGGAACTTGATGTGCATTACAACTTCTCTTAGTCTCCAGGTGGGGGCTCTAGAGAGGAGTGATGCAGAGGGTACTGGAATCAGGGGTATCCAGTCAGCAAATGGCACAATGACCACGGCTCAACATGTTCCAGGTAGATGGCTTGTGAATTGATAAGACTCTTGCCAGTCTGAGGAACACAGGAGTCTCCTTCCCAAGTACAAAAGCCACTTACTGTCAGTTACAATTTTCTTATATCTAATTATTTTGAAGCTGTTTTTCCTTGGCCAATTATTTTCTGTTGAAAATAATGCAATATTTTGTGACACTATGCCTGAAGAGACTTGAACAAATATTCACATGTCCCATGTAAGGAACAGATGACAGGTCAAAATAAGGATATCTCCCAAAGTCTAATTTGGAGAACAAGTGGGTTTTGTTGGGGTGACTTACATGATTTGGGTGAGGAGTTACTTACAAGAGAAATGACTCAAAGAAAGCTGCACTTATCAAAGCCTACCTTCTTATTGGTGATAGCTCAAGAAACTTGGAGCCTAGGGCTCACGATGTGGCTTGCAGGAAGCTTAACAAATTGAAGAGAATGTTCTAGGCTGTTTTCTCTTCCAGGCAATTTGGTTGGTCTCTGCTACTTCTAGAAAGCTATGCTGATCTCAGAGTTCTCAGCAAACCTCTCTGCTTATGTAATCTTGATGAGGGAGTGGGTTTGCACATCTTATCGGCTTCAGAGACTTCCTGAAACTCATAAGTTATTTACTTCTTGAGACTTAATGAATCTTTTCTACAATTTCCTGAGTCACAACAAGCATCCTTTAGAACATTCTAGGACTTAATGAGCTTTTTAGGAAATTGCTATGCAGCATACACATAAATATACTCCCTGTGTCCTGGCCAGAGACACAGAGCTTACATGGCTTATTTCATTAATGGTCCCATCAGTTCTCTAGGGAAGTTGCTATTTCAATCTCAAGTTTTGTTCTGGGTAAACTAAACCTTGGCAGTTAAATAAACTGTAAAACTGCCATTTGATTCAGTTTTGAGCTCTGACCTTAACTAGAAAATCAGAGTTATTTGTTGAAGTATTAGCCTCTCCTACTCTCTGCCATGGTTCCCTGACTCTCAAAGCTGACAGCACTCAATGACATTTTCTATCCTATATCTATATCTATATCTATATCTATATCTATATCTATATCTATATCTATATCTATATCTATATCTATATCTATATCTACACAGAGAGAGAGAGAGAAAGAGAGAGTTAGTTTTGAATACTCTGACTTTCTTCCTCCTGTCCTATTCTCTTTCCCTTATAACACTTGTTTCAGTGTGGTTGCTTATTTATGACACATGGCTCCACATGGCAGTTCAGACTGGTCTGGAACTTACTATATACCTCATGGTGTCATTAAGCTTGTGGCAACCCCCCCACACACACACTTCAGTCTCCCACTTGCCAGGGTTATAGTTACAAGCTACGGTACTTCTTGTAGTCCCCTAACGTTTAACATATAAAATGACTATCAATCAAGAATTTCCCCTGCTATTGTATTGTGAGAATCACAACATCCATAACTGGTCAGCAGAAATCAAAATCTTAACACTGGGTGATGGGAAAGAGAAGCAGACTGGAGCAACTGCACTCAAATGTCCAGGGTGGGGTGGGGGTGGAATGAAGAGCCAAGGATCTTAACATTGGTGTCCAGAACAGAAATAAATAGGAACAACCACATTCAAGCTGCTGAAGTTGATGTGTGGATGAAAAAGCCATGGACAGTGCTCTCTGTCTTTCTCAGGCAAGGTGTTTGTTGTATACTAGCAAAGATAGTACTGTTTCTCCAGATTCTTTCCAGTGAGCAAGGCAGTTTATTTTAGTGGTGGACTCAGACCTTCATCTACAGATATTTGTTTATCCCACAGCTCCCTTCTCTCTGGAAAGAGTAAAGCTCACACTTTGGCATTGTGACTTCTCAGGTTTTCCTATACCAGAATTCTAGGTCTTCAAAGCTTTGTGAGTATTTCACTGGGAATCTAAAAGAATGTACAGTATGGCAGTGAGGTAGATTCCATGGAATGAGTTTCAAGCTCTCCTTTACTAAACTAGTCAAGAGTTCATCAAGATGCATTTTAAATGAACTCCATTAGTGTTAACAAACACCCCAGTCCCTAATTTTCTAGAACCTTGAAAAAGGTTCTTTTTATTACCCTATTCTAGAGTTCAAAAGCAACTAAGAGTGTATTTTTTTCTGATTACTACAAAATAGTTTCAACACTTAAAACTGAGCTTCCTCACGGGATTGCTACTCAGTTTGGAGAAATGGAAAAGTATTTTTTAATCTTGACTAAATTGCAGTCTTCACTGAATATGAATGACCTTAGAATCTTCATGATTCATTTAAATACATACATGAATAATTTTAGAATTGGAAATCACCATGCTGGCTATGCTTTTGGTTGATGTTTTTGGTTCATGTAATGTTCAAGCTCAGTGTTTCAATCATAGGTGATTTTCCATATCTCTGCCTTATTTTTCCATGGAGATTTTCACTGAATCTTTCTCAGTTAATTTTTAAAGCATATACTTATATATTTCTAAAATCATATAATACATCCTAAAATAAATTCTCAAAAATATAAGGGTTCATATTTAAGCATTTGTAATTAAAAATGCTTTATATGATTTTTAAACTTTGATAAGATTGCATTAGTAACTATTGTTATTCAATTCACATCCAACATCTTTTCTTACCTAAATTAAAGCCTTATTGGGGGCATTCATTCAAGCTGTAAGTGTTTTCTCTAGTGAACTACCAATTCATTTCTCCCACAGCATGTTCTAATTTGTGCTTCTAGTGGTTTGTAGAAGCATATGGAGACCAACTGCGGTTATGTTTTAAGATTTTCTCTACAAAACACAGTAATTGCTTTTGTTTTGCTGATTGCTCTTGAAGACAGTTTCAAACCTTTTCAACTCTGTCTTTATTCCCCAGGTTTTTAATTGGAGACCCTCTTCTGTCGTGTCAGGTGGATTCCTAGGGATGAGCTCATTGGATGGGGTTGCCTAATCTGTCCAGACGGTCGATGATCTGTAAGAAGTATCAACCCCTTGCTCATAACTGACAAATTGTTCCCAGGTATCAGACATCATCAGACCTGTTTTTTCCATAGTGCTATGAACACAAAAGCAGAAGAAGCATAAAAGGTAACAAGCCTTTTGTAACATGAAAGAGAAAGCAAGATTGGCATATCTTTTGCTTGGGCTTTCTTCTGGATGGGGACAGGGGATGTAGTGGCAAAAGATGCAATAATACAAGCATCTTTCTGATTGATTAAAGGAGTGAAGTGTGTTCTTTGGTTCATAAATAATGCTCTATTACTTTTCTTCAAAGACAACTAAACCTTGACAGACTGACCTTTTCCAGGGCCCGAGTTGTTTCAATGCCATAAATTATACTGTAAAATGACTGAAGATGCAACTGAGGAGTGTGTGACAAAATAAGATTAAAGATTACTGCACACAAAAGATTGTTGTTTTATTAATGGATTCCTGTCAATGGGTGAAAAATTCTCAGTCTTCCACTGGATCCTGAGATCATGTAAGGTGGAGAATTAGGAGGGCATTGCCTAAGAGCTACACATATCCAAACAGCAATATCCCAATTAGTATGTTTCTCCTTCTGAACTGCATTGTCTCCCGACACAAATGTTGCTATTGCAGAAGAATACTGTAACGCCCACTGTCATTTACTCTCGGAGGTGGGCTCCTGTTGTCCACATTGACTAGCGCCCACACCATGAACACACAGTGTGAGATTAGAGGAGACATTTTGCAGAACAGAAGCTTCTCTGCTGTCTGCATCGGTGTGTTGAGAACTGCCAGGTAAGAGAGCACGTGCTAATGTAGTAATTCTGAAACCATTAATTTATCTGGTGAGCATTCAATGTGACAAAGCCATTCATGTCACTTTAAAATGAGAAAAAAAAAAAGTAACCTCATGGCAACTAAAGCTGTAAGCAGGGCCCTGGAATTCTCTCTCAGTACACATTTCTAATTTTATGAATTAAAAAGATCTTCTATAACATCATTTAAAATTCAATGAAAGTTATGTCTACTTAAAGGACTGGGCATGGAATGAGTGTTGAGAACTGTTAGAATCTACATGTTATCTGAATACAATAGGTTACTTCTTCTCCTTTGTTTCTTGGGTCATTTTGGCTGTTGTTTTAATTATCCCTGCCCAATTTGTCATTAAAAGTAAGACTGTATATTCAAAACACTGTCTATGGCCTCTCTGCAAGTGTAACTGCAATCGAAACAAGCAAACAAACAAATTACTCAAAGTATCTAGACCATGTTAGCAAGAGAGAGTGAAAAAGAGAGCAAGAAAGAAAAGTGGGATTTACAAAGCAGGATTTATATCATAAAATATATTTCAAACAATAAATTTCAACTCTAAATTCCAAACAGGATTTAAGACCCTTTATCCTGTGGCAGACACAATGGGCTAACACAGAACTGAAAAATAAAACATCACCCTATAGAATTGAATTAAGATTTTTGAAACTTTGCTTGGCATTTGATCTAGGATGGCACACTTCAGCAGTAACACGGCTCCTTGTTAGATAGGGCATATGCTCAGCATGGCATGCTGTTATAAATCATGCCTTGTCACCAAGAAAAATAGATACACTGGCTCTGCACAGCTTTGTCATTCTTTATAACTAGAAACAGGGTATCAGTGCTTCCTTCATTAAAGTAAGAACAAGAATGGATGCCTTAATCCACAAACACCATTGTAAAGATGGGTGTCAGGAAGTCAACTGACAAAACAATGAGATTAATGTGGCAACGAGCATCCATCTACTTCCCAGACAAATTCTGCTTAATGCACATGGAGGGACATGATGTGGTGGGGCTATGTTTGCATGTCTTTTCATTTTGTATAGAAAACAGTGCTTTTTATCTACTCTTTGCAGTATGCAGTGTGTTCACATAGTGTGTAAACCATGTGAGGAGTAATCCAAGTGTTCTAATTTTGCATTGGTCAAAGTACAAATCAAAGATATTAACTCATATGGGTTTTGTATCTTGATTCATCTGAGGGGGGAATATAAAGATATAGATCCTATGTTCCTCCATACCTTCTGAATTCTTCTAGAATATTTAATAGGATGTGATTTTTTTTTTTACCCTACAGGATGTCAGGCAGGGCAGAAGGGGATAGCATAAATTAAGAATCTTCACATTATAATTAGACTTAGAAAACACCCATTGTGGTGAGCACTGTAATCTAGAAGTCATGAGGCAGGGGCAAGAGGATCAAAGCTCAAGATCATCGTGGGCAGTGTAGTGAGTTTTAGCCTGCCTGGCATGCATGAGACCGTAAGATCTAGGGAGGAGAAAAGGGGAGAAGAAAGGATGGGAGGAGAGGTGAAGAGAAGATAAGGAGAGGAAATTGAAGTAGAGGGAGGAGTGAACAGGGAGAACCATACTGTATAAGCCTGAACAGTAGTGATTTCAAGCACAGACTCCAGGTTTCTGTGCACCTGTTATGTTAGCACCTAATGACTTATGTCAAACACTTTTTCTAAAACAGGTACTCATCTAAGCTATCATTTTGCTTTACCATTAAAAAAAAAAGGACTTCCTCTATTATCTCTCTTATGATGTGGAGAAGCTATATACTCATCAGCAAATAAGCACTCACTTCCAAGTTGGCTCCCTCAACCAACTGTGGTCCCTGGAGCCCTCACAATTCTTGTGGGCAAGACGACCTACTTCCTGAAGCCACTGCTCATCCACAAAGAACGTTACCCTTCAACTAACTCTATACTTTCTTGTAATAGGAAATCCTTCCTGCTGGTAGATGCTCAGACTTAAATTTCAAACTTGGCAAGACCGTAGCCAAATTTAAATCTCACAAGAAGAGATTATCTTAAAATCTAACAACTATGGTTCTGGTTCCACACAGTAGCTAACTCATGAGTCTTACTTCAAATATCTGCCATTGTGCAGCTGAGTTCATTGAGTTCTTCAGAGCCACTTTCTAATCAGAAACACTGCAGTCTGCTTCCAGATATTACTGGTAAATATACCAAGTTATAGAAAACATTTTATATCTGCCTAAACATCTATACATACTTATATGCTTTACTCACAACCACTTTGGATTTTTGTCTTTGAGAAAACTAACACATTAATAATACAAATATTGCATATGTCTAATCTAAGGTCATATTTAAAATATACTCTTAACCATAACATTCTCTGACATTGTAAAGAATGTCAGTATATCAGAGAAGCAAACCAGCCAGAAGTTATTACATCTTGAAGGGTAAGATAAAAAAAAAAAAAAAGTAGCTCAAGAAAAGGTATCATGTGCTTTTGCAAGAGTGTCTCTGGATATGTTTATAATTTACATTCCCTTATTTAATTATATGCTACACTCTCAACCACTTACCAACCTTTTGTTATTAGCTTGATAAAACCAACTCAAATAATCAGCAATGTAAGTTCAGCATATCAGACGAAGAACATTCAGCATATCCTAGGATAGACACTCAAAGCCAAAGAAACATTGATACAACAAAAACTTCAAATAGCTTTATCAGAGTTGCGGAAAGTCAGTCAAAAGCAATGAAATTTAGTATTATAAAAATTACGTTGACAAATATGACAAGACAAAATTTCAAATACCATCAAGAACGTTTTAAAAAGAAGCCAAAAGCTACAGTCTGAAGTGCAAAAATAAAATGTAAAAAAAACTCATGAAAAAACAAAACAAAAAACCTTCAAATAAGAATAGAGAGATACCTCAGTGGTTATGATCCAATACTGGCTACTCTGTAGAGGATCCAAGTTTGGTTCCAAGCACCCATGGCTGGCCATTTAGAATAACCAACAACTCCAACTTTAAGGGTTGACACCCTACTCTGAGCCTCATAGGTGCTATGTTCATATATATATATATATATATATATATATATATATATACTCACATACTTCAGTATACATGTACATGCATAATTAAAAAAATAATATAACTTTTTAAAAAACTTGAAGTTAATTAATCTAATAATCTACCAGATAAAAACAACCAAATAATATATGAATGTTCTAGTTGTATAATGATAAGGAAAAGTATATAAGAATAATGTTCAACAAACTGATAAGAATTTTTTATTGTTATGCCTACCATTTTTCCATTAATTTATTTATTCAATTTATACTCTGATCACAGCCTTCCCTTTTCTAGTGCCCCCTCACAGAGCCTCTTCCCCATCCTCTTCTCCTCTGAGAAGTGGGAGAAACCCCTGGGTACCAACCTGCAGTACTAGGCACATCCTCTCCCACTGAGGCCAGACTAGGTGGCCCAGTTAGGGGAATCAGATCCACAGGCAGGCAACAGAGTCAAGGCAACTCCAATCCAGCTGTTGGGGGACCTGTATGAAGAACAAGATGCATGTCTGCTATATATGTGCAGGAGGCCTAGGTCTGCCCATCTATGTTCTTTGGTTGGTGGCTCAGTCTCTGGAAGGTCCCAAGTGTCCAGGTTAGTTGATTCTGTTGATCTACTTGTGGAGTCCCTATCCCTTCCAGGTCCCTTAATCCTTCCCCCAACTCTTCCACAAGACTTGCCAAGCTCTGCCTAATGTTTGGCTGAGGGTTTCTGTATCTGTTTTGGTCAGCTTCTGGGTGGAGCCTCTCAGAAGGCAGTTATGCAAGGCTCCTATCTGCAAGCATAACAAAGTATCATTAATATTGTCAGGTTTTGGTTCTTGCCCCTGGGATGGTTCTCAAGTTGGACTAGTCATTGGTTGGCCATTCCTTCAGACTCTGCTCCATTTTTGTCCCTACACTTCTTATAGGCAGGACACATTTTGGGTTGAAGGTTTTGTGGTTGGATTGCTCACCAAATTTTTAAGTAGGTAAAAAAATATTAGTTAATCTATAGTGAGTTTAAAAAATCACTCAGAAAATTTAGCTGTACCTCACTGCAATAAAAAAAAAAAAAAAAAAAAAAAGATCTGCTTAGGGCACTGAATAAATGATGAAAGTATTTCCAGGATGAGACCTCAACCAATCCTAAATGAGAGACCCCAAGATCATACAAATCTACAGCACAGCCTGAGCCTGTGCTTAGCCTTCTGACTCCTGTCATTTATGACCTCAAAGCTTGTTAGTATCTAATAAGCACTTTAAAATGTGCTTCTTTATTTCTATGTAATAGCTTTTGAACATTAGGCATCTTTTGTCTCTTAGTAATCAACAGCAAAAAGCTACCAAACCCGAGTCTTAGTAATACACAAAACAAGGTAACTTAATATACTGTGCATTGAATGATAATCAATATGCAGCCAATGTTTTAAGACATTTGTGGGATTAATTACTCCTTAGATAAGCACATTAATAATAAAAGTTTGCATTGCTTTTGATTTTTTTTCTTCTTGCTTAGAAATGTTCATCCTTATTTGTCATGAAAACAAGCCTCTAATTGCTACTCCAGCACCTGAAATAATGTGATCCAAGATCTTCATCTAAGGCCTACCAGTGCCACAGAGAATATTTTTTAAGCATGCAAATAAAGAGAAAATTAATATATGAAATTTTAGAACTCATTAAAGAAGTGTAAATTTAATATAAAAACCATTTTCAGCTACCACCTTGGTCTTCAGATGTTTGGGTTCCTTGAGTAAATTACAGAAGCCTTTATTGTAGAAACCTGGTTGAGCTGCATCCAGTGTTCAGATGAAAAGTCTGGATAAAGAAATCAGAGAGAGGATTGAAGGCACAAATAGAAAACCAACTAGCACAGAGACCTAAATAAGCGCAGCATGGTCATAGTTAGTTTAAGCTCTCCTTAAATGTGAGATGAAAAGCCTAAGGACTTAGGTGACAGTTACTGCTAAAGGTTCCAATGGGCAGGCTGCACCACTTGATGTAGTCCAACCATTGAGGACTTTGGGGGAGAAATCAATGAAGATATGCAAGAGAAATAAATCACACTGTTGTTGGTGTGCAGTGGAAAAAACAACTTGGAAGAAGACCACTGTAGCTGTCAGGATGAAGTGAGAGGACAAATGCCACATCTACTCAGGGCAGGAAGAGATGGAACCAAAATAAAACACTGGAAGTAAAAAAAAAAATCTGTGATTAATTATAGACTGCCTGTGAAGAGCATGAGAAATGGAGAAATGTGAGATAGCTCACAGAATGGCTAACAAAGGAAATCGTGTTTATTAACATTAAAGAAAAGAAGAAAAACATATTTGAGATAGATGAATGTTCTTTCTGCTTTGGACTTACAATGATTATAATGCTGGTAGAAAATAGTTATAGGAGTTCACCAAGCAGCTAGATATAGAATTCTCAGTTCATGCAAGGTATCTGGTCGTGAGTTATTCCTACAAGTCATGAGCAGAGAAGAAGGCAGAATCTGAGGTTCAGGACAAAATGATACAGTATAGACAGAGAATGCTGGACCATTTTAAAGAGTAATTGTAACATACTTCCTACAGAGAATTAGAAACAAAGATGGCTGGAAACCACTAAAACAATTGTTCCATTTGCAGTCTGTTCTTGTATGTAATTCACCAGGTAGAAATGCTATGTAACTTCTCATCAATTATGGTGACTTTTAACACTTAGGACATGTTGGCTGGACTTAACATAAATGGAGCTCAGCTTTTCCTGATTGCTTGGTGGTCCTTAGGTCTCTATTTTGCTGTATCAAAGTTTACTCAGTTTTCCAACTTAGAAATTTCAAAAATTCCACGCTTTTTTTTTCTTTTTTCTTTTCTTTTCTTTTCTTTTTTCTTTTTTTTTTTTTTTTTTTTTTTGGTCTCCTGCACCTAACGAATGTAGCCATCTACGGAAGTAAAGCAAATCTACTATTTTGTTTACATAAAGAATTTAACTTCATATACCTTATGAATTCAATTTTTTCCAAGTCAGCATACAGACATCCTCCTAAACTTAATAACTGACATTTCCTAAGCTTAATTAGTGACATTTAGGGTCATAGGTGTTGCTCTGTTTAGTGGTTAGAAATATTTACTTCAAATACCATCTGTAATCTTTAGCCAATCAATAGATATGTTTGATCCTAAAGGCAAGGAAACATTTACTCTGATTATCATTAAAGAATAATGACTGTGCTTTGCCTATTTTCCTATAATTATACTCTTGATTCTGTTTACCTATTTTTCTATAATTATACCTTTGATTGTTGTCTCACGTTGACAACCCTGTTTTACAATTGGAAAAACTGGGTTAATTAAGGTGAACAAAAGCTGAGTAGGATCCACACATAGCAATGGAGATCTCATCTGATTCCAACTATGGCAAAACATCTCCTGAAGAAAAGGAAAAGTGTATGTCACATGACAAAGAAGATTTTCATTCACTTTTTGTTGACATCACTCATGGCCGAGAGACCTCATTTTGAAGTTACTTTTGCTTTGTTATGCTAAATACCTAGAGCAATTATACATTAAATAATCAAGAGACCACATGCATACATGCAAAGAGAGTTCAGTCTCTGACTTCCTTAGGGAAGTTCAAGCTCAGGAATTAAAGTAGAAGTTGAAAAATGTAGCCCCCATGAGTCACCCTTTGAAATTTCTGATGCCTTTAATTACACAGCAGGGGGAAAAGTTATGTTTGTAAAGAATATATGGGTACTGAAGGTGAAAACTATCTTATTTATTCCTAATTCTAATGGAATTCTCCTTTATAAAAAATCCCAAACATATTTTTCATTATTTTATGCAATTAGCTCATTCTTTAAACTCAAAGGAAGAGAACAAATAGGACTTTGGGAATTTGTAGATCAAATTATCTACCTAATCTTTGTAGCTAAATTAAGAACAAATTAAACACATTGCCTAGTTTCTAGTGTGAAACTAAGAAACATAAAAGGTATTTATAGGTGTGATTTCAAACTTGTACATTTTTCACTAATACATAATTATAAGTACAATAGGCATGCATTATAAAAATGAAGCCCAACATGATGTTTTAATAGCATTCATAGAGCTTTCTTCTACAAGGAGCTACAAGAGTGTGACCATGGGAACTCAGCAGCCACAGAGGAACCGGTAAACACAAAGCAAGGAGCCATCGGCAGCAAAAAGAAGTCAGCATAATTATGGAATGTTGCTGTGTGAACATAACACATACCAACCTGTTATGACTTTAATCAATTAAAAACAAAACTATTAAGGACCTAGTCAAAAATGTTATAGGATGTGGGATAGAAATGAAAATATATGGTACATCAGCAAGCTAAAAACAAGAGGAGCAGGTGGATCCTGTGGGAAAATGGAGTTTCTCCTGAAGACTTGCTCTATATCTTTGGAGTTGATCTTTGATTAGGACCAAATAAATGAGTGAGACTTCCACCCAGTTTCTCTAATTTCTACAGTGAGGATAGAGTGGTGTGCAGTATAGACCCGAGAGTCCATCTATTCTTATGCCTATAAAACTCAATATATTCAGTGGGGCTAGTCAGTTTCCAGGTTCTTCTGACACTCTGGGCAGGAACCCATGACACTTAGGATAAGGCTATCAGTCTAAAGTGAGCTCTCTTCTGATCCCCAGTTTCATGGTCTGGCTCTGGTGACTGCTTTAAGGAGAATGGTGACTCTTCTGGATAGTCAAAGGGAAATACAGGGGTTTTTATTATTATTGTTATTATTATTATTAACTTCAAAAATGAAACGCCTATTGAATACAGAAGCAGTAGAATGCAGAAGTATGGTACAGATTCTGAAGTCAGGCTGGCTGAGTTCAAATCAGAACTCTATACTTTACTAACTATTGATAGTATAGGCAAAAATAAATTCACTTTCTTTGCATCACAGTACCTTATGGGGAAAGTGGGTCTATAAAGAGTCCTACATCTCTGGGGTATAGGAAGATTACTAGTTAACATATGGAAAGCATGAGAACAGTGCCTGGCATAAGTCAAGCGATTGAACAACATCTGCCACTTTCTTTATCGTCTTTGTTTGTTTTCACAGATTATATGAGATCATACTGAAAACTGGAAATAGCTATTTTCAATGTGCTATTTTTCTCACAACCTTTCTGGCTTTCTGATAAATCTGGGTTTCAATCTTGTTCCTTTTTCTTACAACATTATAAATGCCTCTTCTATTCGTCTGCCATCTGTCTAGGCTCACCATGTTTTAAAATATTATACCTTTATACGGTTTGCATGTTCTCCTATATTTTGGTTAACTCCCTAATCCACTTCTCTGTAATCTGTGTGAATCTCTCAGAATTCATTGTGAATCTTTCTTCACAAGGTTAATCAACTTTTTTCCTTGAATAACTCTGTTTTTCATATTGCTTATCAATATTTTTGAAATTGTGCTTCCTTTTACAAAATAATATAAAGTAGAATTTCAAATGCAGTTAACATTCACTGTGCTTTCAAAATTGCAGAGCAACAGAGACAGAGAGATAGATAGAGAAGATAGAGACAGAGAAATACAGAGAGAGAGAGAGACAGACAGAGAGAGAGACAGAGAGAGAGAGAGAGAGAAGGCTGTGGTAATCTGGGGCTCAATAAATGTCTAGACTGAGAGGTCAAAGTCTAGGTGGACAATGACTGAGGGAGATAAGTGTTCAATAAATTTAAAGGACAACAGCACAATGAGCTGTCTCTGAAAAGGAAGAATTCGTTCTAGGAGATGAAAAGGGTGGCAGTTTAAAGTGAGGAATTAAAAGATGTAAGATTGATGTATTGTTAAATGTGGTACTTTGTGCTGCATTAACTTGGCATGACTGTTACTGTGGTCTACAGAGCCCCCATCCTTTATATTTTCTGATTAGGTTTGGGCAAAAAGAAAATTTGCATGAAATGTAAATGATAGAAATAAATTAGTAGCCAGGATCCTCTTAAGGCCCTTGAAGATGAGAGCTTCTGAGACTCCTTGCTCCCTCCATTTTTTATCCAGTTTTGTCTCTTCCCACTCTGTCCCATTAACCCACACATCAGACCCTAATGCAGGTCTTCCTGCTGCTTGTGAGGTTCCACTCCACAAAGGATGCTGAAGGTCAAGAGGGCTGCTGAGGGTCCGGGCTGTTCTACTCAACTCTCAGACCTTCATTCTCAGTCATTTGGTACAACAGTATGGCCACTTTCTAAAATGAGTAGCTTATGTCATAACACATGCAGGGTTTGTGTCCTCAATCAGTACTGCCCACCAATAGATTTTAGAGTTTTGCCTCAACATCATAGAAAATAACAAAATGATAAGCCACATTAGAACATGGAAATTGGAAGTTTGCCTTTCATTACTACATCTGCAGTTTCGAGAGCAGTGCCCAACACATATTAAGGACTAAGAAATACTGAGTGCATCAATCAATGGCTGTTATCAGTGGCATGACAAGCTCTTATGTCAGTAAATGGAAAAGACTGTTCATTAAGTTCAGTTGTCTCTTTGAAAACAAAGTATACAGCAGAGTTCACATAGTGCATTGCAACCATATAAAGACCCCAACATAGAGCTTACTAGAGAAACTTAGCCTATAGGAAAGCAGAGTCCTGTGGAAAATGATATGATAGAAAAGTTTATGTCTCTCACATTTACAAAAAGAAATTTGTTTAATGTGTTTCTGTCACAGAATTCTTTATCGTTGTTGCTTTTTCTTTCTTAGGCAAGAAATGATCTGAAAGGTTTTCTCCACCATTCAGGAAAATCATTTTCAGCTATAAATATTAATGGATTTAGTAATAAATTACACACTTGAATGGCATTTTATTACTTAAAACTAAAATATTAAAAACCTTATTTGAAATGCACAGAGAAATCATGTAATTTAAATCACCTTAGACTTGGAAATAGACCAGAAGCCAATGCCTAAGAAGAACTGTAATTTTTTAAATATATGCATGTTGGTAATAGGCCAACATATTCCACAAAAAAAAAATCTGAAAAGAAAGTGGACAGTCTTCTGCTACAGTGTATTTTTCTTCAGATAAGCAAACTCTTTATTTGCTTCCTTGGAACATTCTTAAAAATTTATAACATGAGCTCTGAAGTCAGACTGGTCACTTTTGAGCCATTAGAGTGAGATTTTCCTCCCTCTGAAAATGAATTTACTCACAATGTTATCAGCCAAGATTGAAATTTTCTCAAAAGTAAATCCCTACAGATTTCCTACAAGAAATGTACACTTACCAGCCTGTCTCCAAGTCATGTTTCTTCCTTTGGGAAATTTGGAATTAATAATTCAAGCCTAGATATTAATTTATCTCTCAACCATATAAGAGATGAATTCCTCAGATTAATTCTATTTGATCATTTTAGATACAGAAATAATAGTTTTATTCAGAAATCAATCTGTGTCACTCATGATACCTTTAATCAATGTTTATCATGACCAAGGCTTAAAACACTCACTCCTCTTGCTATCAACAATAAACCATAAATTTCTCAATTTGAATTGTTAGAAAAATACTCATAGTATGTTCAAAATGCTGAAAGTAGTAGGAAATTAGTCTATTTTAGGTAAAATGAAATGGATATTACATTTGGTAAAATGTCCTTTACCACTGGAGCTGATTTTTTTTCTACCATATTTCTATTAAGAACTTTCAGAGACCAGCTTTTGTACAAATAAAACCTTGTTTTCCATATCTTGATGAGTAAGTGTTCACAGAATCTACCTAAAACATTCTTTTGGGGGTACTTCACATCTTTCTGTCTTAGCCAAATATATATATAGTATTCCCACCAGACATCTTTCCATTGATGCAGAAGCCCAAATCAGCATTGCCAAGGTATCTACACTACAAGAGGATGCCCTGAAATAGTCTCCTTTTCAGCAGTAAACATCTCCCATACTTGAAGACTACCAAGTACAACCTTCAATTTTCCAAAATGTCCTCCTCTTCCTGACCTGTCCACTGACTCCACAGTGTGTATCTTTCCAATCTTCTACCTGAGCCTCTTGCAGACCCATTAGCATGCCTGCCCAGATCTAGGACTTTAATGAAGAGGGTTCTGGTCTTCTAGACTCATAACCCTTCTTATATAAGTAGATATATATTCCATTGACAATTGCAAATCAAATTGAAATTGCCTTGAAATGCAGAGGCAAGGTTATCTGGAGCTAGAGAAGTGTGCCTTCAAAGGAAAGTTTCCAGTACAGCTGCAGATCAATTAGCAAGATTATTAATCGATGTGGAAAATATTAAAAGAAAAAACACACATCTTTGGGAATTCTCACAATAATTCTAAAATTATCTCATTGATGAAATAGTGAAGCAAGAGCAGCCTGACCATGTGAGACACACATAGTGCCAATGGTTTTTTACCCTTTAAAGGGGTATCACATTTATGTGTGGAAGCACTGAGGACCCAAAACACATACCAGTATCAGAAATTTGATCCAAATCTCTGTCCCTCAATTACCAGACTTCAGATCATGACAGCATGCATTCTCACAGGAGATCTTGTCACTAGCCTTTAAAACTTCCCTTTCTGTATTTATACCTTAAAGGTTATGTATCACTTTCATAACATATGCTGAAAAGTATACATTAACTCCAAGTGAAAACAAGGTAGCCTATGTTCAGCCCTTTTCTCTGAGAATAAACAGGCATCACATATATTTCCCAACATCAAATCACTCTGTAAATGTAATGTGCTATGACAAATTTTCACTTTATCTGCTTTTTATGAAACGTTTACTGAAACATGAAAGTTTTGCTATATAATAAGGCAATTATCTGTATGAAGTGGCCATAATTCATTCCCCAGATCTTGTATCATTAGACATTTAGGGAATCTCTGCCTTTTACTACTATAAATAAAAAATTTAATAAATGTCCGTTTACATAAATAATTTATGCCTTACAGTCTGTGTATAAAGAAATCCAGGGCAGAGAAGTTACTCTGTGCGATTTCAAACTCTGAAAAGCAAGACTCTAGACGTTAATGCATCTACTCCAGTAACCCTAAACCTCAAGCACTAATGGACTCAGAAAATCGCTTACTGTGAGGAACAACTCTGTGCTTGGGAACACCAACTTTAGACTGCATCGTTATATGATTGTCACAACTATTATTTCCCCACGTTGGATAATCAAAAGTACCTACAGTAGCAAGAGATGAGGTTCAGTTGCAGAGTGGTTACCTAGATCGGGTCCAGTTCCCAATATAACAAAAAGAATGCTTTTTTATTGGTTATTTTATTTATTTACATTTCTAATGTTATCCCCCTTACTGGTTTCCCCTCCTCAAACCCCATCCCCCATCCCCCTCCCTCTGTTTCTATGAGAGTGCTCCCCACCCACTCACTCACGCCTGACTCACTGCCCTAGCATTCGCCTATGCTGGGGCAGCAAGCTTTCACAGGACCAAGGACCTACCCACCCATTGATGCCAGATAAGGCAATCACCTGCTACATATGCACCTGGAGCCATGGGTCTCTCCATGTGTATTCTTTGGTTGGTGGTTTAGCCCCTGGGAGCTCTTGGGGATCTGGTTGGTTGATATTGTTGCTCTTTCTATGGCGTTGCAAACTCCTTCAGTCCTTCCCTTTCTTCAGTCCTTCCCATAACTCCTTCATTGGGGTCCTGTGCTCAATCTGATGGTTGGCTGTGAGCATCCACATCTATATTGGTCAGGCTTTGACAGAGCCTCTCGGGAGACAGCTATAAGAGGCTCCTGTCAGCAAATCATTATCCCCTCCCCCTCCTCTCTTCTCCCAAGTCCCTCCCACCCTCTTTCTCCCATCATTATTTTGTTTCCCCTTCTATGATGGACTGAAGCATGAAACAAATAATTAAGCAAAACTACCTACAGAGGCCGGGCGTGGTGGCGCACGCCTTTAATCCCAGCACTTGGGAGGCAGAGGCAGGCGGATTTCTGAGTTCGAGGCCAGCCTGGTCTACAAAGTGAGTGCCAGGACAGCCAGGGCTACACAGAGAAACCCTGTCTCAAAAAACCAAAAAAAAAAAAAAAAAAAAAACTACCTACAGATACCTCCAAATGTCCCAGGTTGGTGTGATAGGGTTTAGATAAATAAAAATGTCCCCATTAGCTTCTTTCTTGGATCAGTCCAAGGCAGTAGACTCACACAGCTACAGTTTATGAATCAACATTTATACTAATGTGATTTTAGAGTGTGTGTGTGTGTGTATGTGTGTGTGTGTGTGTGTGTGTGTGTGTGTGTGTGTGTGTGTGTGTGTGTGATTTATAAAATCTATTAGTGGCTATAAAACAGTACAAAGAGGCTTTGGGTGCATAAGACTATAAAATTGCTAAAGTTCAAGAAAACATAATTTTTTTTTTTTCTGAACAGCCAAACACACCTCAAATGTGGAAAAAAAAAGTGGACTGGGTTTTATGTACAAATGACTGAGCTGAATAAGTAAAACACAGTTTTTCAATAGCCTACAGTATAGGACACTTCACTGCAAACAGGTGAAGAGTGAAGACAAAGCCTTGAATAGAGACAGATTGATGTATAAAGAAAATGGAGAAGAGGTTAATGAATTATTTCTAAATCAATATAATGTAATAAAATTCTCTCATCTGTGAAAATGGGAAATTTGCATTTATGCTCAGTGAAATATAGATGAACAGTGATTGTGGTTATTACACATGTCACAGTGAAAAGAAGTCAGGTCACATTATCTACTGGTTACATTTCTCCAAAACTGATTAATCTCACTACATTTCTGTCTTTCCTGATCTTACAGAGTTTACTGAATATAGCATGTCTTGATTAAAATTGCCCACATCTTAATTTAATTCATTCTTTCCTCTAATGTCTGTATCTTTTACTATTTCTTTAAATTAATTGTTTAAGTAATGAGAATAATGAAATTTCTTGGTCACAATACTTAAAAGCTCAAATAGACATCTCTTGAAGTAAATTTTGAAGAAGATGAAAGGAAAATATGAAAACAATGATGTCTTTGTCATCTCCAGCACTTTAGGGAAGAAATTATTTCAATGAAAAGGAGAAGCCATTATTTTTAAAATTATGGAGAAATTTTTTCCTGTGTTATTTGCTGCACTTTGCAAATATTTCATGCTGCCTGCCCATTTAATGTACTGTTCTATCCTCTGTATAAAACCCTTGAATCAATGTTTTGCTAGGCTTGTAAGATGCTTTCTAATCTATACCACTTTCTTGATTGAATTCAGGAATCATAAGATGTTAAATCTTCCTGTAGATCCTTGGTGAGGAAAATCACCATCATTATAATCATTAAAATAACTCTTGTGATAAAATAATTATAACTGATGTCACTGATGGGATTCTTGTTCTTGGCCCACACTGCAGCTTTATTTCTCTCACAGCTGATCAGATTTTACCTTAAATTTAAAGAAACAAAAAATATCTAATTACCCAGCTGTTTTTTTTTATAATGTATGAAGAACATTGAAACTTGGGTCAAAGCTAGTGCTACAACTAAAATATTTGGGGATTTTTTATCAGAAATATATATGTAATTATGAAAAGTGTAACTTGTAGACAAAAAGGAAGTATGTTAAGTATCACAAAGGACATGGAATCTTCTAATAAGAATACTCTGCTAAAATAGTTGCTTCTGCACATTTTTACCTTTGTAGAAAGTAAAATGTCAGTATTAAATACTTCCCAGGTTTAAATCAATAATTTTTAAATGCTCCATTATAAAAATCATAACTTTTAATTATCTTGGGCTATGTGTCCAGTATTTTTGCCATTATCACAACACAGATCAAGCTGAACATAAACTCTTTTATTATTATTTATTATCATTATTATTATTATTAGATATTTTCTTTACTTACGTTTCAAATGTTATCCCCTTTCCTAGTTTCCCCTCTGAAAATCTCCTATTCCCTCCCCACTCCCTCTGTTCCCCAACCCACCCACTCCCACTTCCTGGCCCAGGCATTCCCCTATACTGGGGCATAGAACCTTCACAGGACCAAGGGCCTCTCCTCCTATTGATGATGACCAACTAGGCCATCCTCAGCTACATATGCAGCTAGAGCCATAAGTCTCTCCATGTGTTTTCTTTCATTGGCAGTTTAGTCCCAGGGAACTCTGGTTAGTTTATATTGTTGTTCATCCTAGGGGGTTGCATACCCCTTCAGCTCCTTGGGTACTTTCTCTAGCTCCTTCATTGGAGACCCTGTGCTCTGTCTAATGGATGACTGTGAGCATCCACTACTCCTTAGTCAGGCACTGGCAGAGCCTCTCAGGAGACAGCTATCAGACTCCTGTCAGCAAGCCCTTCTTGGGATCTTCAATAGTGTCTGGGTTTGGCAGTTGTTTATGGGATGGATCCCCAGGTGGGGCAGTTTCCTTCAGTCTCTGCTCCAAACTTTCTCTCTGTAATTCTTTCCATGGATATTTGTTCCCCCTTCTAAGAAGGATCAAAGTGTCCACACTTTGATCCTCCTTCTTCTTGAGTTTCACGTGTTTTGCAAATTTTATCTTGGATATTCTGAGCTTCTGGGTTAATACTCACTTAACAGCAAGTGTATACAATGTGTGTTCTTTTGTGATTGAGTTACCTCTCACCTCAGCCCCTTGGGTTCTGGGATTACAGGGTGGACAATGACACTGAGCCCACGCTTTTGGTCGTGGTGGTGGTGCATGTCTGTGTGAGTGTGTGTAAATGTGTGCAAATGTGGGTGTGTTCAATGTATTTTTAGAACCGGAGATTGAGCTCATGAAGTTGAGCATGTGAGCCTGGAATTCTACTAATTTGTATTTCAATCCCTATCCTTTTAATAACTTTACAGACAGGGTTTTTGTTAAATTTTTATATAATAAATTCATTTTCTACTTGTGAATACATGAAACATAAAGTAGATAGATTTTCTTAATTTTTGATTCATAATGGTTAACTCGTATAATAGTGTATAGCACCTTAATCTACATTCATAAGACCTGTACTCACAGAGAGACACATGTACATACACTCATCACACAAACACACACACACATCATATCAACACACATATATACACATGTATGCATCACACATTACACTAATTTCTTCTGTGAATCAATAAAAAGAAGTAAGAGGATATTAAATAAGCTTATAATTAATAAAATATTGATGCATTGAAACTAGATTGAAATAGTAAATTTGTTGTTTGGATGAACAAATAAGAGCTTGCTCTGATTAGGTCTGTCACATGTAATATACCTGACCAAACATAATATTCACAGATTTGGTTTAGAATATAATTGCTTCTGCCAAGTTTCCTTTAGTATAGAGTACAAAGAATTCTTACAAGATGCACAATTTCTTTTTCCCCTCCCTCTCTCCTCTCCTCCCTCCTTCCCTTCCTCTCCATCTCCCTGTCTCTGTCTCTGTCTCTCTCTGTGTCTCTGTCTCTCTGTCTCTCTCTCTCTCTGTCTTTCTTTTATATGGCAAATAGCCCGTCTTCACAAAACACTGAAATAGTCAAACCTGTGTTCTTAAAATATCTTCAAAGTTCCTTTGATTAATCTGAAACTCGTGGACTATAAGGGGAAGGTACATTATAAAGTGATAAATGTCTTTGTCTGTTATGAGACAAATTCTATAAGGAGTAAGCAAGAATAAGCACAAATCTAGTTGTTTTTAGAACCTGCTGAGATGCCATTTCCTGGAAGCAGATCCAGGAGAATTGTGCAGCAGAATAAATATCCTATTTTCCTTCTTGTACCTGGAGATTGCATTCATTGAATAGGTAACTTCATCATTTTCTCATACTGTTTGTAAGTCTAGGACAATCGCTAATGGCATTTTTTTCTCAACTATTCTTAGGCATCAATTCAATTTGTTTACACACACAAAAAAAAAATGGCAGGAAATAGTAACTTACCACCCAGTGCCAACCTTTCTCCTTGGCCAAGGTGACTCATTGGAAGGTAAAGATTTCTTCCTGTGGCATTAACATAAGGTTGTCAACATTCATCACTTCTAATGCAAGTAGAAGGCATGCTCATCAGGGAACATGTGAGAGGCAAACATGAACTGTTTAAAACAGATCTCTAGGTCAGTATTTACAATTCACCAGGAATATGTGCAGACAGATGAAATTGCTTAGAATTTGTGAGTAATCTTCTATAGTGTCCATCTGTAGACCAACTGTATCTTTGTAATTTGATATGGCCAATGCAACATGTTCGGTAGTTTGACTTACTTTATACAAGCAGGTCAACAGCTTTCTCTTATAGCTCAGGCTATGTTTAAACTCAAGATCCTCAGCCTCATGGGTCCTGGAATTTCAGCTGTGCACCAATACAAAGCCACAATGGAGCAAGTTAAGCAAATGAAAACACATTCACTCTGAGGCTCAGATAGGTAATTGCATCCCCCTCATCATTGTTTCCACAAGAAAAGTTGGTTAAATTCTGCTTTGGTGCAAAATGACAATAAAAATATATCTGGCCTTCATGTTTTCTCATAGAAAGAAAGCATGGTGTAGAGATTGAACAAACATTTCTACTTGGACATTTTTAGTGGAAGATTCATTTATTGAACAGATATAAGGAAGGTAGCATAAAAACATTAGTGAATTCCCATCCATCCCAACGCTTGCTTACATAAAAACAAGAAACTCCAGAAACCTTGGATAACAAAAGAAAGAAAACATTAACAGCAGGACAAAATAGCATCTTTCTGCAAGAAAGAAGTGAAAATGTTTAAAACTTAATAATGCGGATACCAAAAGGAGACAGAAGGTTTCCTTTTTCGCCTAGGACAAAAAGAAAATCTATAGATTAAATCCTCAGGAAATTGTTTGATAGAGAAGAGCAATTCCAATGCTGTCACACGGTTTTTAAATAGTATTAGATTAAGAGAAGCACCAGAGACTTTTCATGGTACGTTTTTCCATGTTAGAAAAGTCATCTCAGCTCTGTAGGCAGGCCAAATGACTTCACAAACCACATCCTCATTACCCAGAACTAGATTCCACTTTTCAGTATTTCAGTATTATTAGCTCAGTCCCCAATTTCTTCCGTTGAAACCACTGCATGTGTACTTACTCGCCCAGTGACCACCACTGATGCTAATCAGACCTCTCATTTTCTTAACTAGGGATGTTTAACATGAAGTAGGTCAGAGAAAAGGAGGAAATTATAGGTGGGGAGTAGGCCAATGTGTGCTAGAAATATTAAATTCATACATACGCATGGGCTCTTCTATTATAAATCCGCTATTCAAGTAGCATTTGAAATACTTGTCTGATTTCCTGGTTCTAATCTCTTAATGATATGTTTGCAGTGCTGATGAATTCTTACCATTTTGATACTCCCAGAGCAGTTCACAACCCTCATACAAGCACCTCTTGCTTAGGGTCCTGTCTGTCGTAGATATATGACTTACTAGATTTGAGATGCAAAAGAGGCTGTCACTCATTTAGACAAAGGATGAGAACGGAGTCACTTCATGAAAACAAGGACATCCCTCTTCTTCTCTTGCTCACCTAAAACATGTGATGTTCCCTCATCTTCCTTTCCTTGCATAAAAGGCAAGTGTTTCAAAGTCTGCTGGAAGTTTTTTCATTCAGATTCAGGATGTCACCTGTTATTTCAGGGTGAATGCCTGTCTTGTCTATTTTTACTAGTAGTCTCTGTACTTCCATAGTGAGGCAACAACCAACATAGAAGCAAATTTCTGGTACCCATTGCTCTAGCTACCACACCCTACTTACTTACTTCAGTTGTTCCCATAACATTTATTATGTCTGGATCTTTATTAATGATACCAAAGTATAAAAGGACAGTTTCTACTCATAAAGCTATTTTTAAATGTTATTTCTGCCAAATGTTCACACAGAACTGAGGGATTCATGAATAAATAAAGGCAAACTTTTAGATACATTGTCAAATGAACTCTGGGTGTATTCTATAAACAGTAAGAGAAAGGAAAATAAGTTTTTATTTGATACTAATAATAAGGCTATGCACCTAATAATTCAAGATACCTTTCAAATGACCTTTAAAATGATCTGTATTAAGTATGTTTATCACTGCAATGCTTACATCTTAGATATTAAGCATATGGAAGGGAAGTAAGTGTGCTGTGCCTTCATTCCTTGGTATAGAGAATCTCTTAAACAAAGATTCACACAGATAAATGACTAAACATTTTAAATTTAGACATCACAAATCATACTTTAAATGTGTTATTAAAACAATTTTAACTACATCTTTCTCCAAGATATCTTTTCACAGGCCTTCCAACCCCTACCCCCAGATGAAGCCTAATCACACATTCAGCTCTCTGAACAATTCTGGCCAATCTTGCCCTAAGCACAAGCAACCTTTAGGCTTCCATTCTGTTTATCCCAGAACTACCTCCAGCCCTCCTATGTTACACTCGGTCTCTTCAATCAAACCCTACATGTTATTTCCCAGAGCCTATCTTGGTGAGTCCATCTAATTTCCCCTCATGCCCTCTCTCCTAACTCCCGATGTACCCCTAAATTCCAGACTTGGGCCAGAATGTATATATCACCTCAATCCCTTGTGTCCACATGACTTCATTTTACCCAAGCAAGATCACCCTGTGGGCTCAATGAATCCATGAATCTTCATTTCTTCCTGAAGAGTCTATGCCTGTACCAGATAAGACTAAACAAAGAACTTCAAATACCCAGATCTCATTGACAAAAACACAAGATTATAAAAGATCAAACCAATATCTCCCTCCCTAAACTTACACATTCTATACAAAACTTTGCCAATAAAAAATCATATAGATGAAGCTTGGAACACAGAATTAAAGAAAAATCAAAAACTTCATCAAAGGATTAAGGGAGTTTAAAGAAGGCACAGCAAAAAATCTCAGTGAATTTAAAAGAATGAACTTAGAGAGAATAAATTCATGAGTGATGACCATGAAAACACAAGGCTGATGGAAATGGTAAAACACAATCTAGAATTTGAAAATCAAATTCAATTAAGGAATAAAAACATTATAAAGGATTCAGCTGAAATTAAGAAGGAAACAAACAAACAAAAAATCCCAACTAGAAAACTCAAAGGACAGCTTTACAAATAGAATGAAACAAGAAAAAGATAGGATATCAGGACTTGAAGATAATGGAGATAATCTAACAAAATAAACAAGGACTGTAAAAAACATTTTAAAACTCACAGTAAATCAACATACAGGAAATGCAGAATATCATAAAAAGATCAAACCTCTGCATTTTAGAAATAGATGAAAGTGAAGACTAGCAGATCAATAGACCAGGTCCTGAACAAGATCATTATAGAAAATTTCATCAAACCAAGGAAGGTCATACCCATAGAGGTACAATAAGTACACAGAATACCAAATAGAAAAACACAAGAAGAAACTGCAAAAAGGTTTAAGTATATAAAGATTATGTAAATGAAACTGCTACAAAATTAAATAATGGAAAAGACAGAACGCCAATTGGTCATCTCTTGTCACCAAATGAAGCCTACAGTTCTTGGATTGTGTAATATGTAATTGAGTTATTAGAAAAGGGATTCCAGGGGAATTCCTAATCAATCTGGACTGCTATCAAAATTACAGGTTGCTCTTCAGAAAAGGGCACCGAGGCCCCAGGATAACACCTAAACAACACATTGAGCATGGAGATAGCAAACTAGTTACCTTTACGGAACCTTCATCTTGATGTTCTAGCATCTTTGGTAAAGGAAGGTACTCTACATGCTACCAAAAGAAAAATGCAAACATCAAAACAACCACAAAACTTTTGATCTATGGTTTCCTTTCTGAAAGATGCACTAGGGCAATGGTGACACAAATCACATGGGAGTAACCAATCAATAACTTATTTGACTTACATTCTCTCTATAAGAAGGAATCCATACCAAACACAGCTTAGGTGACCAAGAATTAAAGAGCAGATAGCCCAGGGACCTACCAAATACTATTTATCTAAAAAAATATGTAGTAGCAGATGATTCCTAATGCATTCTGCTATATTAATAAATCAGTGCATTGCTCAGATATTATCAGAAAAACTTCCACCTGTGGTAGCTACTGTTTTATATTGTCTATTGTTTTATGTTGTTGTTGTTGTTATCCCTTAGAAGCCTGTTCTCTGCTAATGAGAGATAGAAAGCAAGTAAATCTAGATGTGAGGGGAGGTGAAGAGAAACAGCTAGAATTAAAGGGCTAGAAAACTGTCATCAAGATACATTGTGTGAGAAACAAAATTATTTTCAATAAAAAAAGAAAATTAAAACTCCAGAACACGTAAGTGACTCAATGATACAAGCCAAAAATTTGAATAAAGAAGAACAAACTAAATCCAAAACCAGTTGTTAAGAAAAAATTATTGAAGCAGAAATTAGTGAATAAAAGACAATGCAAAAATCAACAAATCTATGTGCTGTTTTTCTGAGAAGATAAACAAGATCAACAGACTTTTAGCCAAATTAAATAAAAGAGTGAACCCACATCAACAGAATCAGAAGAGGGACACATTACAACAGATGTCAAAATAAAAACACAAAGAAGAAGATGAAGAAGAAGATAATGATGAATAGAAAAAACAAGAACAAAAACAATAAGAAAAAAAAACTAACACAAGAGAATACTTGAAAACCTGTACTCCATTGAATTGGAAAAACCTAAAAGAAATGGATCATTTTCTAGATTCAGTCAAGCCACCAAATTTAAACCAAGAAGAAGCCAAAAACCTAAACAGACCAATGACAAATGACAAAAAAAAAAAAAATCCCCAAATAGTAACAAAACCTTCATTCTAAAATAAAGCCTAGCCCCAGATGGATTCCCAACAGAATTCAACCAGAATGTCATAGGAAAAAATAACCTTTTTAAACTACTAAAAAAAGATATAGAAGGAATATTTCCATACTCCTTCCATGAAGCCAGTAATACTCTAATACCAAAACCATGTTTAAAAAAAAAATTAAAACAACAAAAAAATTATAAGTCAATAACCCTAATAAACGTGTACTAAAACTGTTTAATAAAATCCTTGCAAACTGAATACAGATATGAATCAAAAGATTACCCAAGATGATCAGGATGATTTTACCCATGAGTTTCAGGGATGGTTTAACATGCACCATTCAATAAATGCAATAAATCACATAAATGGACTTAAAGACAAAAGTCACATGATCATCTCAACAAATGCAGGAAATGACTCTGAACAACTCTAATATCTTTTCGTGAGGTAAGTCCCAGAGTGTATAGGACTAGAGAAAACACCCCTCAACACAGGAACATCTGTATATGAGAAACAATCCTGAGCAAAAAGAAAAAAAGTTACTGTGACCAACATTTCAGGTCTCAAGGTAGATTACAGAACCATAGCAATAAAAATAATATGGCAATGGCTTAAAATAGACATGTAGACCAATGGAACAAAATCAAAGTACAGAGCAAAACTACATGTAAATTCAGCCATTTAATATTCTATAAAGGTGCCAAAAACATACACTGGAGGAAAGAAAGAATCTTCAGCAAATGGTGCTGTCAAAACTAAATGTCTGTGTGTAATAGAAGAAAATTAGAGCTGTATTTATCACCTTGCACAAAATCTAACTCCAAACAAGAAACACCAAAACTGCTAAAAGCAAAACAAAACAAAAATACCCTAAGTAACTACGATGAAAGAGCAATAGGCCATGATTTGAAAGAGATTAAGGTAGGATGCTTTAGTTTGGGTTTCATTGATGTGAAGAAACACCATGACCAAGACAACTCTTACAAAGGCAAGCATTTACTTGGGGCTGGCTTACAGTTTCACAGGTTCACTCCCATTTCCATCATGGTGGAAAGCATGGCATCATGTAGGCAGACCTGGTGCTGTAGGAGGCAAGAGTTGTCCATCTTTATGTACAGGCTGCAGAAGGGGACTGTCTTTCACAGGTAGCCATGTGGAGACTGTCTTCCACACTGATCAGAGCTTGAGCACTAGGAAACCTCAGAGCCCACCTGCACACTGACACACTTCCTCCAACAAGACCACACCTCCTAATAGTGCTACTTCCCCCTAGCCAAGCCTGCTTATATCACCACATAGGAGTACATCAGATGCTTTGGAGGGAGGAAAAGGAATGGAGAAATTATGTAACTATAATTTCAAAAAGTAAAAATAGATCTTAAAATGAAAAAATATTAAAAATAGGATAAGACAATAAATGACCACATAAATCACAAGGCTTAATACTTATTGAGAATTTTCCACATTTACTCACTATCAGTGTCTGCTACAAATGCTCTCCTCTCTTCTATTTATGAAAATTACTCTGACTCTGGCTCCGCCCATCATTTCACTCCTATGTGCTTCTGAGCATTTCTAAAATCCATAAACATCTTCTAATAGTTCTTAGTGCTATTATAAAACATAAGACAATAATAATTACTCTATAATACCCAATGCACATCCAATTTATCCAGCCTTTCTCCAAGTTCATTTACAGTTATTTTGTTTGAATAGGATCTTAGCAAAGTCTTAATGCAAATACTGCTACATTCATTAATATATTTTTAAACATTAAATTAAGGGTCTAGCATAGTGGCACATGCCTGTAGTCCTCCAGAACACCTCATTCATGAGGCAGAGGTAGATGAATCTGTGTGAGTTCAAGGTTATCCTGGTCTACACAGTAAATTACAATCACTCTGGGATATATATAGAGGAAACCCAGTGTCAAAAATCAACCAAAAACTTTATTTGAATTAATATCTGTGGTACAGCTCAGTGATGCTTTGTTTAATACAGGTGAAGCCCTGGGTCCAATCTTTAGCAAAATAAAAACCACTGAATTAAAAGCTTTTAGTTGTGAAATAATATCTTCCTAAGGCTTTTCCCCTTCTTTTCCCTGAGAACTCCCCCTCTCTGAAACATCACCATTGATTTTTCCAGTTACTCAGTGTTGGGGCCAGCCTGCGGCTCTCATGTCCTGGTTTGAGCCTTGAAGGGTTTGAGCCTGCAAGGCATCTTGGAACTGGAAGAGAAGAGCTTATGCGGGTTGAAAAATAATGGAACCAAGACAACTAGTCTGCTCAAGGTTCAAATTTTTAATGGCGGGCACGCTTTATAAAAGAGGGAGGAAAGTCCATTCCCACCAATTCATCCTTGGAGCCTAGAACCAGCTGCAGGTGATGAGGTGCAGGATAGGGCATAGTCTCAGGAATAACTCCGGGGGGCCTCTCAGCAGGTAGCAGTCTATTGAAGAGGAACAGCGACATTGGCTGAACAATAGAGTAATCTAGGGAGGAAGGCTCCACCCTAGATAATCTCCTTAGTGGCAGCCAGGTCAAGTTCTGGCTCAGCCTACTTCAGGCTTGTAGGAGGCTACACCTCAGTCTAAGAAGATTCCCAACAAGATAGAAATGGAAGAAAAAAAACAAAGCACAGAAAGACATGAGAAAGGAAAAAATATTTTAGAACATGATTTACAAGCAAAAAAAAATGTTATTTAGAAAAAATATGACGTTCTAAAAATACAAGAAGGCAAAGAAGATAAACTGATCATCTACGTTTGCTATTTCTCCAGTGTTTTTTCTTATAGAGCCAGTTAAGTTGGAGCATTTAGCATTTAGCTAATCTCTGTAATAAATGTGTATACCATGCTTATCATATATACATAGACATACCATACAGGTATTGATTGGATAATGAGAAGACACTAACTGACATCATTGATTTATAATAGATTTCATCCCAACAAAATACACCCTAAGTCAAAAATCCTGTGAGTCAAAATTCATTTGAGTAACTTAATCAACCAAACACTCTTGCTTAGCAACAATGTACACTGCAGTCTCAGCACCAAGACTGGGCCTCAAGAGAAGTGCATAGCACATACATTTACTCTACAAAGGATTAACATTCTAAGTATGATTTTTTTTAATTGAGTCTCATTTTGTAACATCATTGAAGTTGGCCAAGTATTAGATATCATGAGCTTAATAAATTGATGAACATTATGATTTAAAAAGCCATGAAAATATTTTACTGATACATAGAGTTTTCTCCAAGATTTCTTCCCTCTGATCTTTGTAATACCCTCTGCTTGAACCCTAACATATAATGTAATAGTTACTCTTTAGGAACCTATGTTACAGTGGAAATAAAGATGCAAGATTCACTACCATTATTATTTTACAGAGATTGTTCACAGTTATGTGCTTCTTTGCTGACAGGAAGGAAAAAGAAACTCCCATTCACCTTCAGAAGTGCCTACAGAGATGCCAAAGCAAAAATAATTCCCACCTCTAAGATATGGGAGATTTCCCTGCCACTCAACAATAAAATGAGCACCCTGTTCCTATACCAATCAGGATTCCAAGCCCATGATTGTAGTCATTTGAGGCCCTGAGCCAAAGGTCCAGCCTGTCTAATCCCCTGGTCCATGAAAACTGTGAGATCGATAATGAATATGCATTGCCCACAGAAGTTAAGCTTGTGGTAATTTCATAAATTGCAGTTAAATTACTACATAGTATGCGTCTAGGTATATGACAAGAATAGTAAATGCTAGTCAGCCTTGAGCCAAGAGATAGGCATTGTCAGAAGCAAAGTAAGGAATAACCACTTGCTTAATGAAGGGAGCAGAGTGGAGAGTCCCCTTTGATGTCTAAATTATAGTCTTTGTCTTCCTTATTGCTAACAAACCCTTGATTATGTTGAACATGTGGGTATGTCCAGGCAGCAGCCTTAGAAGGTGGGTTTCCTTGGATCAGTCATTATGGCCTCATGATCTTACCTGTGGGTACAATGAAGTTCTAAACAGTGAGAAGGGAAGATGACTGAGTTCTCACTGTCAAAGACACATGTGAGGAAATAGTCCTTTTCTCTTTGAGATGACCTGACTGTGGTGGCTTCTGCTGCTGTGGGCAAGACATATAAGAAATGTATAAGAAAACTATCTAAAATGATGAGCTAGGTAGAATACTTTTGAAAAGTAAATAAAAAGACTTGACGATGTCATTGACCTCATTAATTAAGAAAGCAGTAAGTTACCTTCCCATAACAGTTATTGCTGTTTCAGTTAATAAAGAATAAAGTAAGACATTTAACTCCCTTTCATGTTACTTTAGTGATAAAAATAACTTAGTACTTAAATATTCTCATTGAGACTTTTGTGCAGAATGCTACACGGTGTGTGGAGAAAGAATACATACTATATTAGTATTTATTAAGAGGTCAAATTATCATACCTCTGCCTTGATCAATTTAGAACCATGGTCAGTAACTGACATTGGATTCAAGTAGACTAAAGGGACTATATCACTGAACATGTAGTTGGGTCGCCTTTGCTTAATGTGTACACACACACACACAGACTTTCTTCCTAATTCCCAATAATAGCCTTTCAGTGTAAACATACTTAAACCTTCACAATTTTGATTGAAATCTAAGGCTCATCACAAATATATACACACATCAAATATTTCATATATAGTCCTATATATGTAAAGAATGTACTTTTTACCATTAACTGAAATCTGATTTGTTTCTTTGGAGTGTGCTTTCTTTAAACCTTCTCAACATTTATATTTAAAACCCACTGGCAACAGAGTGGCCATCCAGCTCAGCTGCACTGCTGTTCTCGGGCCAGGCTCCTGATTGAGACCCCATGGGACATATCCTCTACTATTTGTTTCCTCACAATTTCTAGGCTTCTTCTTGCCTCCTTCTCATTTTCTCTTGCTCTTCATGACTCACTATCATTTCCAAACTACTTGTCACTTAAGTCTTGGTACGCATACAGGTAATTCTTCTGACATTCTAGCTCTCAAGCTTTCTTTTCTTTCATTCTGCTCTTAATCTTATCGATATGGAGCTCATCATCATCAACAGCCAGCTACTGCATAATGTCAGTTGCATGAATTCCTTTTTCTGAGCCCTGCATTCTTCCTGCTCACTGCATCCTATCTGCTCACTTCCTCTAGCACTGCATTTCAACAGTGCCTACCAGAACTTTCTATACATTAATACAATCTGTTTTCACTGTCTCAACTGCATTAGCTCTTGACTTCTTTCCTCATCCAGATGACAGTCCATAGACAAATCATTTTAAATATCCCAAGTATAGTTACCAAAAGCCTCTGCTCTTCACAGTCTTTTTTTGACAAAGCCACAAGTGTGGATTAATCCAACCTCTCTCTCTTGGTTGCTATATAACCAAATTGCACACTTAATGGAGAGGCCAACCTTGGGAAAGGTGCATACTGGGCAAGTCTCCACACAGGTAGGCTTCTAACTTGTGAAATGAAAAGTTTTCTGCTCCCAGAAAACAGAAGCTACAACAAATATAATTCAAGTGTACAAGGTTCCATTCAAGATAGCAGTTCAATATGGCAGCATCACCTACATGATACTTGTGGATCCACGTCCACCCCACCACTGGGTACAGCTTCTTGGAGAGTTTGACTACACTTATCCCAGGCCCCCACGTGCTGGACTGTAGGGAAGCACCAAGATACTGTTCTGTGTGTGGAAACATAGTCTGAGATGTAGAAAAGCCCGAGCTAGTTCAGGGTACCCAGGCCTGAATCAAGGCCAGAGCCTTTGGGGTCTCTGACTCTTGGCACTGCTGGAAGTCACAGAAAAGCAAGGAACAGAGTCTGGGTCCTGCAGGCTGGAGACAGGGTCTAGACCAGGACTGGGGGAAAGGGTAGCTCTGGCTTATCTTAGCAGTGATTGTTCTTAGCTTGGTGGAGGCAGGCTGGAAATGTAGAGAGACCTTCTGTGGAAGATTTAGCTATGGCTCTGTAGGCTAAGGCCTTCTGCATATTCCCCATGGTGGTGGTAGGTGAAAGAAACAATCCATATCATTTATTGACTATTCATTGTGGGAAATGGATGCAAACCATACTGTACCCACTTCTCAGTGTGGACGTGAGATTAAATACTTTTTACAGGGAGGTATATCTGAGAGGGGAAGCTTATTGGCTAAGCTTCAGGGCCTCTATGTACCTCATTAGCATGGAGAACTCTGTTCTGAGCCTATGTGACCACAGGTCACATTTCCTTATGTGGGGAGTATAGCATGTGTTCCAGGCCAGGAATCTGGCAGGGAGCAGGGAGTTGTCTTAATCTCATTGTGTGCCCACCAAGTCTGTAAGTCCCAACCTGCTCTACCTACCAAGCTTTCTGGCACGGTTTTACTGTTCATCCATACTGGCTTTGGAGGCAAGAAGAATGCAAGAGTGAAGGGTTCATGAATTCTTTCTTTGTTCTTCAAAGAGTCATTAAAGTCAGGCAATTTGTGGCAGTGAAGTTTCCACATGTGGAGGCTGACAGAGTCTATTTTATAAATCTGTAAAAGGAAAGCATGAGTTACAGGGGGAGACCCTGAGATGGTAGAAATACCAAAGCCATAAGACATCTTCTAAGGAAAACTGTATAAAGTATGACCAGTCAAGAGATGTTTATGTATGGTAGGCAGCAAAGCCCTTTGAAACCAAAGACTCGGTTAATGGACATGAAGATACAGAATTTGGTAATTGCCTTGCTGTGTTTCTTCCTTGCAATAATCCTATCTTCCCTTTTTCTATGAAAATGTATGTTTTGAATTATTGCATGTTGAAAGTTTTTAATTTTCTTCCTCATTTTACAGGGTGTTATAGTTAAGATATTGCTTGGATTATCAGGAGACACACTGATCTTTGGAATTTTGGAAATTAGTCAGACATCTAAAATACTTTTAAATTTGGTCTAAATACATTTTGCATTATGATATGACCATGAGCCTATGGGGTCCAGAGAATGGAAGATTGTTGCTTAAATGAGAAACTTCCCGAATAGACTCATGTACTAGAACACATATTTCTGGCTAGCAGCATTGTTGAGAATGTTGAAAACATTTGGAAGTGTGGCCTGGCTGGGAGAGGTACAACATTGGCACAGCTTTGAGCACTCCTAGCCTTAGTCTAGCCTCAGTTTCCTTTCGTTGCTTTATGTTTATGGTTGGAGATCTGATCTCTCAGCTTCCTGCTCTCACCACCAGATGCAATGCTCAGATAAACTGTTCTATGAGTCAGTTTTGGTTAATAATTAAGCACAACAACAAAAAGTACTTAATAAAGTATGTATTACTTAAATCCCTCAAAATGGATTAGATTATACAGACTGATGTTGACAGATGCTTTCCAGATGCAAACCTATATCCTCTTAAAGGAAGATATCACCTACAGTTTTTTTAAATATTATATACTGCCCTGACCTGCAGGACTTAAACAACAAGGTTCTCAAGGGAAGGGTGCTACAACAACAAATTTTGGGATCAGAAGGCACAAAGGAAGGAAGCAAGACAAAAATCCTGTTCAAGCCTCATTTGCTCTTGGGAAATGGAGGGTTTATAAAGCTGAAAATTACAGATAGTATTTGCCTAGGTGCACAGGCCAAACCAGAGCTAAGTAACACATTAATGTCAAAGGAATGTCCCATTGTAAAAGGTCCAGAAAGGAGTGCCCTCGTTGTAAAGGGAAAGGAATGCCTCAAAGCAAGATAGTGGAAGAAGCAAAAGAGTTTTAGATGATGGCCCAGAGACAAGAGGCTGAGAGTCCAGGGAATTCCAGGCCCCAACAATATACAGTGTTTATCATGTAATAAAATGCATATTAAGAGAGAAGGTCATGTAAATAAAAGATAAAATAAATTCATAGTAAAGCCACCGAGCAGTATTACCAGGCATGAAATATTGTAAAAGCCTTCCGGTCCACAGCAGCACCTCGGTTCCTTGCGCACAGAGACTCTGAACACCCACAAGGTCCCCACAGGACCCTCCATGGAATCTTAAGACCTCTAGTGAGTGGAACACAGTGTCTGCTCGAATCTGATCACACAGGACCTAAGACTGCATTAATTAGGGAAGCAGAAAACCCAGCCTGATTAGAGGCACAAGTCCCTTCCGATCCACACCAGCACCAGGGTTCCTTGCACGTGGAGTCTCTCCACACCCACAACATCTCCACAGGACCTCCCTCGGGATCTTAAGACCTCTGGTGAGTGGAACACAACTTCTGCCAGAAGGCAGGTTCAAACACCAGATATCTGGGCACCTTCCCTGCAAGAGGAGAGTTTGCCTGCAGAGAGTACTCTGACCACTGAAACTAAGGAAAGAGCTGGTCTCCCAGGTCTGCTGATAGAGGCTAACATAATCACCTGACGAACAAGCTCTAACCAGAGACAACTATAACAACTAGCTCCAGAGATTACCAGATGTTGAAAGGCAAACAAAGAATCCTACTAACAGAAATCAAGACCACTCAGAACGCAGCACTACCACCCCACCAAGTCCTGGTCACCCCAACACACCCGAAAAGCTAGACCCGGATTTAAAAGCATATCTCATGATGATGGTACAAGACATCAAGAAGGACTTTAATAACTCACTTAAAGAAATACAGGAGAACACAGCTAAACATGTAGAAGACCTTAAAGACGAAACACAAAAATCCCTTAAAGAATTGCCAGAAAACACAACCAAACAGGTGATGGAATTGAATAAAACGATCCAAGACCTAAAAAGAGAAGTAGACACAATAAAGAAATCCCAAAATGAAACAACGCTGGAGATAGAAACCCTAGGAAAGAAATCTGGAACGATAGAGGCGAGCATCAGCAACAGAATACAAGAGATGGGAATCTCAGGTGCAGAAGATTCCATAGAGAACATCGGCACAACAATCAAAGAAAATACAAAATGAAAAAAGATCCTGACTCAAAACATCCAGGAAATCCAGGACACAATGAAAAGACCAAACCTACGGATAATAGGAGTAGATGAGAATGAAGATTTTTCAACTCAAAGGGCCAGCAAATATCTTCAACAAAATTATAGACGAAAACTTCCCAAACCTAAAGAATGACATGCCCAGGAACATACAAGAAGCCGACAGAACTCCAAATAGACTGAACCAGAAAAGAAATTCCTCCCGACACATAATAATCAGAACAACAAATGCACTAAATAAAGAGAGAATATTAAAAGCAGTAAGGGAGAAAGGTCAAGTAACATATAAAGGCAGGCCTATCAGAATTACACCAGACTTTTCACCAGAGGCTATGAAAGCCAGAAGATCCTGGACAGATGTGCTACAGACACTAAGAGAATAGAAATGCCAGCACAGGCTACTATACCCAGCCAAACTCTCAATTACCATAGATGGAGAAACCAAAGTATTCCACGACAAAACCAAATTCACACATTATCTTTCCATGAATCCAGCCCTTCAAAGGATAATAACAGAAAAAAAAAAAAACAGAAAAAAACAATACAAGGATGGAAAACACGCCCTAGAAAAAGAAAAAGTAAGAAAGTAATCCCTCAGAAAACCAAAAAGAAGACAGCCACAAGAACAGAATGCCAACTCTAACAACAAAAATAAAAGGAAGCAACAATTACTTTTCCTTAATATCTCTTAATATCAATGGACTCAATTCCCCAATAAAAAGACATAGACTAACAAACTGGCTACACAAACAGGACCCAACATTCTGCTGCTTACAGGAAACCCATCTCAGGGAAAAAGACAGACACTACCTCAGAATGAAAGGCTGGAAAACAATTTTCCAAGCAAATGGTCTGAAGAAACAAATGGTCTGGAGTAGCCATTCTAATATCGAATAAAATCAACTTCCAACCCAAAGTTATCAAAAAAGACAAGGAGGGACACTTCATACTCATCAAAGGTAAAATCCTCCAAGAGGAACTATCAATTCTGAATATCTATGCTCCAAATACAAGGGCAGCCACATTCATTAAAGACACTTTAGTAAAGCTCAAAGCAGACATTGCACCTCACACAATAATAACGGGAGACTTCAACACACCACTTTCATCAATGGACAGATCCTGGAAACAGAAAATAAACAGGGACACAGTGAAACTAACAAAAGTTATGAATCAAATGGACTTAACAGATATCTACAGAACATTTTATCCTAAAACAAAAGGATATACCTTCTTCTCAGTACCTCACGGGACATTCTCCAAAACTGACCATATAATTGGTCACAAAACAGGCCTCAACAGATACAAAAATATTGAAATTGTCCCATGCATCCTATCAGACCACCATGGACTAAGGCTGATCTTCAATAACAACATAAATAATGGAAAGCCAACATTCACATGGAAACTGAACAACACTCTTCTCAATGATACCTTGGTCAAGGAAAGAATAAAGAAAGAATGAAAGACTTTTTAGAGTTTAATGCAAATGAAGCCACAACATACCCAAACTTATGGGACACAATGAAAGCATTTCTAAGAGGGAAACTCATAGCTCTGAGTGCCTCCAAAAAGAAACTAGAGAGAACACACACTAGCAGCTTGACAACACACCTAAAAGCTGTAGAAAAAAGGAAGAAAATTCACCCAAGAGGAGTAGACGGCGGGAAATAATCAAATTCAGGGGCGAAATCAACCAAGTGGAAAGAAGAAGAACTATTCAAAGAATCAACCAATCAAGGAGCTGGTTCTTTGAGAAAATCAACAAGATAGATAAACCCTTACCTAAACTCATTAGAGGGTACAGGGACAGCATCCAAATTAACAAAATCAGAAATGAAAAGGGAGACATAACAAGAGGTCCTGAAGAAATCCAAAACACCATCAGATCCTTCTACAAAAGGCTATACTCAACAAAACTGGAAAGCCTGGACAGAATGGACAAATTTCTAGACAGATACCAGGTACCAAAGTTAAATCAGGATCAAGTTAAATATCTGAACAGTCCCATAACTCCTAAAGAAATAGAAGCAATCATTAATAGTCTCCCAGCCAAAAACAGCCCAGGACCAGATTGGTTTAGTGCAGAGTTCTAACAGACCTTCAAAGAAGATCTAATCCCAGTTCTGCACAAATTATTCCACAAAATAGAAGTATAAAGGTACTCTACCCAACTTATTCTATGAAGCCACAATTACTCTGATATCTAAACCACAGAAAGATCCAACAAAGATAGAGAACTTCAGACCAATTTCCCGTATGAATATCTATGAAAAAATACTCAATAAAATTCTCGCTAACTGAATCCAAGAACACATTAAAACAATCATCCATCCTTACCAAGTAGGTTTTAATCCAGGGATGCAGCGATGGTTTAATATACGGAAATCCATCAACGTAATCCATTATATAAACAAACTCAAAAACAAAAACCACATGATCATCTCCTCAGCAGGGAAAAAGCATTAGACAAGATCCAACACCCATTCATGATAAAAGTCTTGGAAAGATCAGGAATTCAAAGACCATACCTAACCATGATAAAAGCAATCTACAGCAAACCAGTAGCCAACATCAAAGTAAATGGTGAGAAGCTGGAAGCAATCCCACTAAAATCAGGGACTAGACAAGGCTTCCCACTTTCTCCCTACCTATTCAAGATTGTACTTGAAGTCCTAGCCAGAGAAATTCGACAACAAAGGGAGATCAAGGGGATAAAAAATGGAAAAGAAAAAGTCAAAATATCACTTTTTGCAGATGATATGATAGTATATATAAGTGACCCTAAAAATTCCACCAGAGAACTCCTAAGCCTGATAAACAGCTTCAGTGAAGTAGCTGGATATAAAATTAACTCAAACAAGTCAATGGCCTTTATCTACACAAAGAATAAACAGGCTGAGAAAGAAATTAGGGAAACAACAAACACAAATAATATAAAATATCTTGTTGTGACTCTAACTAAGGAAGTGAAAGATCTGTATGATAAGAACTTCAAGTCTCTGAAGAAAGAAATTAAAGAAGATCTCAGAAGATGGAAAGATCTCCCATGCTCGTGGATTGGCAGGATCAACATTGTAAAAATGGCTATCTTGCCAAAAGCAATCTATAGATTCAATGCAATCCCCACCAAAATTCCAACTCAATTCTTCAACGAATTAGAAAGAGAAATTTGTTGAAGTCTCCCAGTATTATTGTATGAGGTGCAATGTGTGCTTTGAGCTTTACTAAAGTTTCTTTAATGAATGTGGCTGCCCTTGTATTTGGAGCATATATATTCAGAATTGAGAGTTCCTCTTGGAGGATTTTACCTTTGATGAGTATGATGTGCCCCTCCTTGTCTTTTTTGATGACTTTGGGCTGGAAGTCGATTTTATTCGATATTAGAATGGCTACTCCAGCTTGTTTCTTCCTACCATTTGCTTGAAAAATTGTTTTCCAGCCTTTCATTCTGAGGTAGTGTCTATCTTTTTCTGTGAGATAGGTTTCCTGTAAGCAGCAAAATGTTGGGTCTTGTTTGTGTAGACAGTCTATTAGTCTATGTCTTTTTATTGGTGAGTTGAGTCCATTGATATTAAGAGATATTAAAGAAAAGTAATTGTTGTTTCCTATTATTTTTGTTGTTAAAGTTGGCATTCTGTTCTTGTGGCTGTCTTCTTTTAGGTTTGTTGAGGGATTACCTTCTTGCTTTTTCTAGGATGTGGTTTCTGAGAAATCTGCAAATTTATCTGGAATAACAAAAAACCTAGGATAGCAAAAACTCTTTTCAAGGATAAAAGAACCTCTGTTGGAATCACCATGCCTGACCTAATGCTTTACTACAGAGCAATTGTGATAAAAATGCATGGTACTGGTATAGCAACAGACAAGTAGACCAATGGAATAGAATTGAAGACCCAGAAATGGATCCACACACCTATTATCACTTGATCTTCAACAAGGGAGCTAAAACCATCCAGTGGAAAAAAGACAGCATTTTCAACAAATGCTGCTGGCACAACTGGTGGTTTTCATGTAGAAGAATGCGAATTGATCCGTTCCTATCTCCTTGTACTAAGGTCAAATCTAAGTGGATCAAGGAACTCCACATAAAACCAGAGACACTGAAACTTATAGAGGAGAAAGTGGGGAAAAGCCTCGAAAATATGAGCACAGGGTAAAAATTCCTGAATAGAAGAGCAATGGCTTGTGCGGTAAGATCGAGAATTGACAAATGAGACCTCATGAAACTGCAAAGCTTCTGTAAGGCAAAAGACACCGTCAATAAGACAAAAAGGCCACCAACAGATTGGAAAAGTATCTTTACCTATACTAAATCAGATAGGGGACTAATATCCAATATATATAAAGAACTCAAGAAGGTGTACTCCAGAAAATCAAATAACCCCATTAAAAAATGGGGCTCAGAACTAAACAAAGAATTCTCACCTGAGGAATACTGAATGGCTGAGAAGCACCTGAAAAAATGTTCAGCATCCTTAATCATTAGGGAAATGCAAATCAAACAACCCTGAGATTCCATCTCACACCAGTCAGAATGGCTAAGATAAAAAATTCAGGTGACAGCAGATGCTGGCAAGGATGTGGAGAAATGGAGCACTCCTCAATTGTTGGTGGGATTGCAAGCTTGTACAACCACTCTGGAAATCAGTCTGGTGGTTCCTCAGAAAATTGGACATAGTACTACCTACCGGAGCATCCCGAAATACCTCTCCTGGGCATATATCCAGAAGATGTTCCAACTGGTAAGAAGGACACATGCCCCACTATGTTCATAGCAGCCTTATTTATAATAGCCAGAAGCTGGAAAGAACCCAGATGCCCCTCAACAGAGGAATGGATACAGAAAATGTGATACATTGACACAATGGAGTACTACTCAGCTATTAAAAAGAATGAATTTATGAAATTCCCAGTCAAATGGTTGGACCTGGTGGGCATCATCCTGAGTGAGGTAACCCAATCACAAAAGAAATCAAATGATATGTACTCACTGGTAAGTGGATATTAGCCCGGAAACATAGTATACCCGAGATACAAGATACAATTTGCAAAACACATGAAACTGAAGAAGAACGAAGACCAAAGTGTGGACACTTAGCCCCTTCTTAGAATTGGGAACAAAACACCCATGGAAGGAGTTACAGAGACAAAGTTTGGAGCTGAGACAAAAGAATGGACCATCTAGAGACTGCCATATCCAGGGATCCATCCCATAATCAGCCTCCAAATGCTGACACTAGCAAGAGTTTGCTGAAAGGACCCTGATATAACTGTCTCTTGTGAGACTATGCTGGGGCCTAGCAAACACAGAAGTGTATGCTCACAGGCAGCTATTGGATGGATCACAGGGCCCCCAGTGGAGGAGCTAGAGAAAGTATCCAAGGAACTAAAGAAATCTGTAACCCTATAGGTGCAACAACATTATGAACTAACCAGTACCCCAGAGCTCTTAACTCTAGCTGCATAAATATCAAAAGATGGCCTAGTCAGCCATCACTGGAAAGAGAGGTCCATTAGATATGCAAACTTTATATGCCCCAGTACAGGGGAATGCCAGGGCCAAAAACTGGGAATGGGTGGGTAGGGGAGTGGGGGGGAGGGTATGGGGGACTTCTTTGGATAGCATTGGAAATATAATTGAGGAAAATACCTAATTAAAAATATATTTAAAAAAAGAAATATTGAAAAAATATACTGTTAGTTTAAAAAAACAGAATTACAACAGAACACTGCAAACTACAAAGTTTAGTAACAAAATTTTAAACCTGAAAAATATAATGTCCAAAATTTCCAATTCAGAGGGTAAGTTTAACAGCACATTAAACAGTGTTGATAATAATAGTTTTGAACCAGAAGCTTGGCAAAAGGAAAAAAATCTTTACATATCTCTAAAATATAAAGATACATATCTTTAACAAAATTATTGAAAACTAAGAACATAGAAAATATTATAATTTTAGAAAGAGCAAAAGAGAAATCTAAAATTTCCAAGACCTGAATTTCCTGAGAAACATGAATAACCACAAGAAACAAGAGAGATTTAATTGTGTCACACAAAATAACAAATATGTGGTTTCAATTTTAGGAAAAAAAATATAACTATGCTACTGCCATGTTAGTAGATGTTTGAAACTATTTTTAAAACAATTCAAAATATTGAAACAAAGAAGAGAGAAACAAAACATGCAATGGCTGGAAAATGTGATGCTTAAGTTTAATTATCAAATAATTGAATTAAGAAATGCCTAGGACACTGATGAAACAGACTGTCAGATATGTAAGTGGGGGTGTTTCCAAGTAAGCTTAGCAAGGTAGAGAAGTCTCCCCCTGAATGTATGCAGCAATGTGCCATTGGACTAAATAAGCAGAGAAAGGGAGAAAGCCAGATAAGAAAGGACACTCTCCTCTCTCTGCCTCCTGGTCACCACCACAGAGGAAGCTACATGCACAATTCCTTCAATGCCATGCGTCTGTGTTCCTCTGAACAAAAAGTCAAATATTTCATCACTCCAATGAAAAAAAATGAACTAATGCAAACAGGACAACACATTAAACCCCAATACATTATTAGCAATTTACAATACTGACTAAATAACTCTGCTCCTTTTTGTCTCTAGGCCAAATTAATTCTGAGAAGGAAATATTTATAACATGACCATCTGCAAAATTTACCAAAATAATATTTTGTAATGTGACTGTAATAGTTGTAGCTGATTTCCATCATGAAGATCTATAGATATCTGATTAAAATCTGTTGTCTTAGAAGGATAGCAATGTCTGGCATGCTTTGAGTCTGATTTTGTAGCTCAGGCAAAGCAGATGGAACATTACCAGAATGATTAGGAACACAAACATGGGGTCCAATTTGATGACAGCATAAATGCCCACTGTGTGGCTGGGAAGGTGTCTAAAGCCATATGGTTTTGCATAATTTTTTTCTCATCATTTGGACTTTAGAATCAAAAAGAAAATTTTCCTGAACATGTATTTTAAGCATTTTGAGTATATTTTCTAAGAGTTACAGTATGCCAACAAATGCCCTCAGGTCCTATAAATGAAATACAATGCAAGCTCAAAGATGACACTGATGGAAAACACTTGAGTTTTATTGCAACAAAGAAAGGTTAATTAGCAAGGTGGTCTACAGTTCTTCTCTTGAGTATAGGAACACAGAAGCAAAAGCCTTCCTAGGACCAAAGACATACATGAGGCAGAAAGAGAGAGTAAAACTTTTATTTATCTATTCATTTGCATCGGTATTTAAGGCAACTCAGATGTAGACTTCCCCAAGATTGTTTCCTCTCAAGGGTCACCTTTGTAAGGATTAACTTGGGAATGATTGATTTACCTAGCAATTTCTAAAAACTCCAAAGCTCTAGAAAAATGTAAAAGCACATTTTTTAAGGTTTCCAAAGAACCAATTAGATTGAAAAGAAGTTCATCTTGCTTTTCTAACAAGGTTTTCTTGTTTTTTAGGGAAGCCTATTGCCAGAAATGTGGAATGAAATATTTGGTGGTGGAAGTTCCATCCCCAACAAGTCGGAGGCCAGCTCTTCTGAATCTCATGTTAAAACAGAGAGTAGCAGAGAGAACTTATGATGTTACCATGACTTCTACATCTTTTTGAGGCTCCATTCTATCAATGGTAATGATTGAGTTAGCTGTCAATTGGAACACAGAGTTTCCTCATCATAGGAACACCTGAGTTTCTGATATGGAGGCACATTTGTCCTTCATTGTCCTGTTGTGTTATACTGATGTGACAGAACAAGTATTGAAAGAATATATAATATTTGAACAATTTATTCTAGAGACAGGGCTTCTATTTGTCACTTTCATTGCTCTAGGGAAAAAAAGGAATCATTTGGGGATCTCAAGTCACAAGGGAAGTCTGTAAGAAGTTCTACATGGTTTTTCCTCTCTCTCTCTCTCTCTCTCTCTCTCTCTCTCTCTCTCTCTCTCTCTCTCTCTCTCTCTCTCTCTCTCATAGAATCTTGAGCCTATATAACAACTCCCCAACTGTTTCTGCCTCTTTCACATACCCACAATACATTGCCTTACTTCCTTTGTTCTGTAAATCTATAAAACTTCATGAAACTGTTTTAAGATTAAAGCATAGATTTAGGGTAATCTAGATCTGTGTTCATGCATCATAGCCAAACAAAATGGCCCTAGAGTGAATTATCTCTTATTCCCTTTTAGATGAAAGCCATGGATTTGGCAGCAACAGCAGCTAAAGGGCCTGTGATCTAATAAAAACATGATAATATAATTATAACCAAGCAGGACTTGTTCCAGAAATGCAAAAGCAGTTCAATATTTATGGATAAATCAAATTCATATTTTGTTGTCTTTTATTGTTACATGAAGTAGCCTTAGAAGTCACTGAAGATGAACCTGTTCCTCTTGGACCTCACCTTCCAATTCCCTGGCAATTCCAAAACAAGGAAGCATCACAGCTTAAGATGTAAATCACCATATAAAAAGTTGGCAGTTTCAAGACTTTGATGAGGAACATTAGAGGAAATCTATATCCCCTTGATCAAAAGAATAGAATGTCATTCCTACCTCTGGTTCTGGGTGGACATAAGACATTCTGGTCTGCTCCAACCATTAAAATGCTATACTATTATCTTCTCCCTTAAGAGTTAATCCAGCTGACCCTGTCAATGCACTGGCTAGCATATCATCCCACAGAAAAGCTGATTTATTTGAAGACATGTGAAGAAGATGAGAAGAATAATTCTCCCCTGGATGAGATTCCTTTCAATAATGGAAAGACTAATCAATACTGTGGAGATGTAAAACTTCTAGGGTGATTAGTATAAAGGCAGGCTGCCTCTCTAGTTCTGATTCTACAAGCAAAGTTCTTCGTTTTCTTTTGTGGGTGTAAGTGTGTGTGTGTGTGTGTGTGTGTGTGTGTGTGTGTGTGTGCGCGCCTCATTTTTAAATTCTGCCCAAAGCCTTGCTTTTCCTGCCACTTTGGACTGTCTCACTTCTCTGAGGCTCCTGCCCCTTTCTACACACAACTGCATGCTGAGCTCCAGTGAACATGTGCTGAACATGCCCACATTCTTGGACCCAAGATCAAAATGCATATCTTTCTCTCTTCCTCTTCTCTACCTCCCTCCTGGCAGCTAAAGAGAATTTTCACTTGCCCTCCCTGTTATTTTGCCTAATAAAAAATTGTTCTTGAGCTTTATTCTAAGGCTGTTTTTAAAATCTTTTATTAAGGAGGCTAAAGTCAACCCTTATTTCACTGATAACAATTTCAGTCATCAAGATAGAAGATATTTATGATGTGCTCAATGAATTCTTGTCAATGTGACTGATTTAACATCTGCTGTCCATTACCTTCAAACAAGTATGCATATATATATATATGTATATATATATATATATACACATATATATGGTCTATGTGTGCATACATATGTTTAGTATATATTACATATAAGAATACATTTAAATAATTCAATACATAAATTGGATAAAAGATAAATATAACTTGGATATCCTGAAATGTAAGGAAATGGCAGTTAATAAATTTCGGGCACACAATGAATTCAAAGTTCAGTAAACTAATATGAGAAGAAAATCTTTAGCCAAGAGCCTACAATGAGCTTCATACATTTTCACCAAAGGAAATCTACTACTGAAGGGTGTGTGTGTGTGTGTGTGTGTGTGTGTGTGTGTGTGAAAGGAATCTAAATGTAGACACCAAATAACAGGTGAGACAAAATGCCCCAGCTAGACACTTTAATCCAACAAGCAAAATGCCTAGCACCAGGAATGTGTTATATTTTTTTAAATCATTGACCAAAGGGTTCAACGGAACCACACAAACATCACATGTTATCTCTATGGCTACTGGTTACTCTCCACAATAAGGCCCTATTGCTGAACACAGTACTTACTTAATATCATTGGAAATGGAGAGAACAAGCTGGTGCCTAACTAGAAGCTTTACCATACAGATTGCATGACACTGGTAAGTATACTACATGCTACCAGCAGAGGAAGGCCATCATCAATATCGCCCAGCTGCAAACCCTGTGACATATAACAGGGAACAGCTGTAAGATATACAGGTATAATAGTGACACAAATGTTATGGGATTAACCAATCTCTTTTTAAATGGAATTCAAGTCGTATTCCATGAGATGGAACCCTACAGAGACCAAGAACCTGAAACTAGATAGCCCAGGGGTCTAGAGTAAAAGCACACACTACCATTCAAAAGACAAGAATTCCTAATGATATGCTGCTATACTTATAATTCAGTGCTTTATTCATCCATCATCAAAGAAAAATCCTTCTACAGGAGACAGGAGCAAATGCAGACACCCACAGCGAGCCAGAAATTATGCAGAGAGTAAGATAACTTGGGACAATGAGCCCTAAAAACAGACGTCTCCATCAAATCCCTCCCCTCGGGGTCCAGGGAACACTGGGGAAGAGGAGGTGAACAGAATATTTGAGCCAGAGTGGATGGAGATATCAAGTGAACAAGTCCCTCTAAATCGACATGGCCAAAGTTCAGATGAACTCTCAGAGACCAAGGTAGCATGCACAGGACCTGCACACATCTGCATCAAGTCCTGTGTGCACATACTATGGCTTCTGGTTTAGTGCTTTTCGGAGATTCCTGAGTGTGTGAACAATGGGTCTCAGACTCTTGGGACTCTTTTCCTTCCTTCTGTTTTTGGTTGGTTGGTTGGTTGGGTTTTGTTTTTTTGTTTGTTTGTTTGTTTGTTTGTTTGTTTGTTTTTATCATTCCCATGTGTTAGTATTTTTCCTATTATACTTCATTTCACTATTAACCCTTAGAAGCCTGCTTGTTTGTTTGTTTGTTTGTTTTTATGAGAAAGACAGGGGGTGAATCTGGATGGGCAGGAAGACAGGAAGGCCCTAGGAATAGTAGAGGGACAACAAACTACAATCAGGATACATTACCTCAGGGTGGGGGTGGGGGTGGGGGTTCCATTTTCAAGAAAAGGAAAAAAATAAGAGTAAAGTAGCAATTGGAACTGCACATCAAGTAGTCCTCCACTATTAAACGTATCAGTCTGTTGTTTCTTTAGTGGCAGTGTTGGAAACTCCAGGATTCTTTCTCCTCTACTCACATTTACTTCCTTCTATCTGAAGCAGTATGTCTTTCATGAAGGTGAGAAGAAACCTCACAGCAGCTTGCCAATACAGCATTCAGCATAATTCAAAACTAAGTTGTTAATATTTTATTTTTTGCTGACAGACATGATTTTCCAACTTTAACATTTTTACAGAGGCTGTTTAGTATCTTGGACTTCAGAGAATATTTTAAAACAAATTTTAATGAATCAAATGGAAATAAATCTGAAATATGCAAGTTGGAAGACTATAAGGAGAAAATTCTAAATGAAATGTGCTAAGGAAATCTTCATTTGAGACCATTTTTGAAACAAACTCACTCCAAAAGTGACTTTCAACATGTATCTGTTAACTGGAAATAAAAGTAAATGCTTATTTGGGTGTTGTGGGGGCGGTAACTCTGACAGGAGCCAGGGTCCAGGAGATATGAGAGAACTCCTTCCATCCCATGTAAGTGAATTATCACTACTGGGTCCCGGGGTTCAAGATCTATCCTCAACTGGAAACCAGGCTGTCTGTGCAGAACCCATTGCCCCACATCTTGAAGGTTAGTTGCATCATCTCTGAATGAACACAGACCCGGCAGTCCTCTCCTGTATGTGTTTTGGGGGCCTCTTATCAACTGGTGTATGCTGCCTGTTTTGTGGTCCAGTGTCTGAGAAATCTCCGGGGCCAGATTAATTGAGACTGCTGGTCCTCCTACAGGTTCGCCCTTCTCCTCAGCTTCTTTCAGCCTTTCCCTGATTCAACAGTAGGGGTCAGCTGCTTCTGTCCATTAGTTGAGTACAAATATCTGCATCTAACTCTTTCAGCTGCTTGTTGGGTCTACCAGAAAAATGAAAATAGACCCATATTTGTCACCGTGTACAAAGCCCAAGTGCAAGTGAAGTACCTCAACATAAAACCAGATACACTCAATCTAATAGAAGAGAAAGTGGGAAAAAGCCTTAAACTCATTGGCACAGGGGGACATTTTCTAAATATAACCCCAATGGCTCATGCTCTAAGATCAAGAATTGATAAACGGAACCTCATGGAACTGGAAAGCTTCTGTAAGGCAAAGGACAGTCAATAAGACAAATCAGCAACCTTCAGATAGGAAAAAATTCTTCACTAATCCCACATCAGATAGAGGGCTAATATCCAAAATATATTTTTAGAAAAACTCAAGAAGCTAATCACCAAAAAACTAAACATCCCAATCAAAAAAAAAATGAGATATAAAACTAAACCAAGAATTCACATGAGGAATCTCAAATGCCTGAGAAGCACCTAAGGAAATGTTTAAAGTCCTTAGTGATCAGAGAAATGCAAATCAAAATGACTCTGAGAGTCTACCTTACACCAATCAAAAATGGCTAAGATCAAAACCTCAGGTGACAACAGCATGTGGAGAAAGAGGAACACTCCTCCATTGCTGGTGGGATTGCAAACTGTGACAACCACTCTGGAAATCATTCTGGAGGTTCCCCAGAAAATTGGAATTAGATCTACCTGAAGAACCAGCTATACCACTCTTGAGAATATACCCAAAAGATGCCCCACTATGCCACAGTGGCATGTGTTCCACTATGTTCATAGCAGACTTGTTTGTGATATCCAGAAGCTGGAAACAACCCAGATGTCTCAAGACAGAAGAATGGATACAGAAAATGTGCTTCATTTACACAATGGAGTATTATTCAGCTACTAAGAATGGAGTCATCCTGAGTTTTGCAGGCAAATGGATGGAACTAGAAAATATCATCCTGAGTGAGGTAATTCAGACCCAAAAGGACATGTATAGTATGTACTCACTAATAAGTTGAATTTAGAAAGAAAAAGTGCAGAATCCCAAGATACAGTCCAGATAACTCAAAGTAAGGACACCTCACTCCCACTTGGGCAGGAGAAGAAAGGAGTCACATGTGGGAAGGGAGGAAGGGACCTGGAGGCAAAGTGGATGGGGGAAATAGGGACAGTTAGGCAGAAAGAGAAGCCTGATCTGGTATTGGGTGAGGGAAAAGGACTAAAGACCTGAAGGCCAACAGAAAAAAATGGAAACATATAACCTCAGGAGGTAGGAGGTTGGAGGGACCCTCCAGAATGCACCAGAGACCTGGGAGGTGAGAGACTCAGGAATCAAAGGGAGGGACCTTAGATGAAATGCCTGACAGTAGGGAGAGGGAACGTATAGAGCCCACCTCCAGCAGGAAGACAGGGCATCAAATGAGTAATGGGGTTGCCATCCCATAGTCACAACTCTGACCCATAATTGTTCCTGTCTGAAAGAATTACATGGATGGAAATGGAGAGGAGTCTGAGGAAAAGAAGGTCCAGCAACAGGCCCAAAGTGGGATCCAACTCAAGGGGAGGGCCCAAGGCCCTACACTATTACTGAGGCTATGGGATGCTCCCAAAAAGGGACCTAGCATGACCACACTCCAGAAGACCCAGTAAATATATTTTTTAATGGAAAATAAGCAAGCCAGAGACAGTGAGCCAGTAATCAGCATTCCTCCATGATGACTGCTCCAATTCCTGCCTCCAGATTCTTGCCTTGATTCCTGCCTTGTCTACCAGGGACAATGAACTGCTATTTGTAAACTCAAATAAAGCCTTTTTCCCAAGTTGTTTTTGGTCAGTGTTCTATAACAACAGCAAAATGCAAACACAGACATTATCTAAACATAAGAAGCTATAGCCAAGACACAAGGGTACAAATACTTATTCTCCTATAGTTTAAGGCTATGATGTAACACTAATTAAGACATATTATTAGTAAGAAAATAAATGGTCAAAGTAGAATGCCATGAAATCTGTTCAGTAATGTATGGATGTTCATTTTAGGGCTAGTGAGATGCTTCAGACATCTGAGAAGGATGGATCATTTTTCATAAATGGCACTTAAAAATTTGAAATTTCATATGAAAAAAGAAGTTAACATTGACCCTATCTTACATCATACTCAATTCCAGGTCAATTATGGATGAAACTGTGAGCAATCCTCAATACAACTTTTAGATGATAACCATCTCTAGTGAGAACTGGGAAGATTTTTCTCATAGTATATAAAAAATTCTATATACTAGACAAAATTGACTTTTTAAAAGAAGGATTTTATTAAAATTAAAAACTCACTTCCACAGGTTAGAGTGAGGACCACAGAGGCAGACAGCTTCTGGGACAGGCAGGAGCCACAGAGCCGATGAGGCAGCACCCTTTTGGGGCCGCAGACATCCGGCACCCTCCCAGTCGGAGGACAGTGACCTGCCCTGCAGGGAGCGCCATCTTGGCTCCGGGACTCCGCCGAGCTTAGTCTGTACAGGTCAGAGTGAGGACCATGGGGGCAGACGGCTTCTGGGACAGGCGGGAGCCACAGAGCTGCTGAGGCAGCACCCTTTAGGGGCCGCAGACATCCGGCACCCTCCCAGTCGGAGGACAGTGACCTGCCCTGCAGGGAGCGCCATCTTGGCTCCGGGACTCCGCCGAACTTAGTCTGTACAGGTCAGAGTGAGGACCACAGAGGCAGACAGCTTCTGGGACAGGCGGGAGCCACAGAGCCGCTGAGGCAGCACCCTTTTGGGGCCGCAGACATCCGACACCCTCCCAGCCGGAGAACAGTGTCCTGCCCTGCAGGGAGCGCCATCTTGGCTCCGGGACTCCGCCGAACTTAGTCTGTACAGGTCAGAGTGAGGACCACAGAGGCAGACAGCTTCTGGGACAGGCGGGAGCCACAGAGCCGATGAGGCAGCACCCTTTTGGGGCCGCAGACATCCGGCACCCTCCCAGTCGGAGGACAGTGACCTGCCCTGCAGGGAGCGCCATCTTGGCTCCGGGACTCCGCCGAGCTTAGTCTGTACAGGTCAGAGTGAGGACCATGGGGGCAGACGGCTTCTGGGACAGGCGGGAGCCACAGAGCTGCTGAGGCAGCACCCTTTAGGGGCCGCAGACATCCGGCACCCTCCCAGTCGGAGGACAGTGACCTGCCCTGCAGGGAGCGCCATCTTGGCTCCGGGACTCCGCCGAACTTAGTCTGTACAGGTCAGAGTGAGGACCACAGAGGCAGACAGCTTCTGGGACAGGCGGGAGCCACAGAGCCGCTGAGGCAGCACCCTTTTGGGGCCGCAGACATCCGACACCCTCCCAGCCGGAGAACAGTGTCCTGCCCTGCAGGGAGCGCCATCTTGGCTCCGGGACTCCGCCGAACTTAGTCTGTACAGGTTAGAGTGAGGACCACAGAGGCAGACAGCTTCTGGGACAGGCGGGAGCCACAGAGCTGCTGAGGCAGCACCCTTTTGGGGCCACAGACATCCAGCACCCTCCTAGCTGGAAGACAGTGGTCTGCCCTGCACAGGAGCCCTCTGCCTCAGGAGCAGGGAGCACATCTTGGATCCAGGACTCCACTGAACTTAGGAACTTAGTCTGCACAGCTGAGAGTGTGTACCACAGAAGCCTACAGCTTCTGCGACCTGCCAAAGCAACACAGCATCTGGGAAAGGTCCTGTTTTCCGCCTTCTTCTTCGGCCAGGAGGAGGTCCAAACCCCAGATATCTGTACACCTTCCCTTTAAGAGGAAAGCTTGTCAGCAGGGAGTGCTCTAACCACTGAAACTCAGAGGAGAGAGCCTGTCTCCCAGGTCTGCTGACAGAGGATACTCAGAATCCCCAGAAGAACAACCTCTGAACAGAGACAACTATAACAACTCCAGAGATTACCAGATGGCGAGAGGTAAAGGTAAGAATCTTACTAACAGAAACCAAGACCACTCACCATCATCAGGACCCAGCACTCCCACTTCGCCCAGTCCAGGGCACCCCAACACACCTGAAAAACTAGACCTGGATTTAAAAGCATATCTCATGATGATGGTAGAGGACATCAAGAAGGACTTTAAAGAACTACAGGAGAACATGGCTAAAGAGTTACAAGTCCTTAAAGAAAAACAGGAAAACACAACCAAACTGGTAGAAGTCCTTAAAGAGAAACAGGAAAACACATCCAATCAGATGATGGAAATGAACAAAACCATACTAGACCTAAAAAGGGAAGTAGACACAATAAAGAAAACCCAAAATGAGGCAACACTGGAGATAGAAACCCTAGGAAAGAAATCTGGAACCATAGATGCAAGCATCAGCAACAGAATACAAGAGATGGAAGAGAGAATTTCAGGTGCAGAAGATTCCATAGAGAACATGGGCACAACAATCAAGGAAAATGGAAAATGCAAAAAGATCCTAACTCAAAACATCCAGGAAATACAGGACACAATGAGAAGACCAAACCTACGGATAATAGGAGTGGATGAGAATGAAAATTTTCAACTCAAAGGACCAGCAAACATCTTCAACAAAATTATAGAAGAAAACTTCCCAAATCTAAAGAAAGAGATGCCCATGAACATACAAGAAGCCTACAGAACTCCAAATAGGCTGGACCAGAAAAGAAATACCTCCCGACACATAATAATCAGAACAACAAATGCACTAAATAAAGATAGAATACTAAAAGCAGTAAGAGAAAAAGGCCAAGTAACATATAAAGGCAAGCCTATCAGAATTACACCAGATTTTTCACCAGAGACTATGAAAGCCAGAAGATCCTGGACAGATGTTATACAGACACTAAAAGAACACAAATTCCAGCCCAGGCTACTATACCCAGCCAAACTCTCAATTAACATAGATGGAGAAACCAAAGTATTCCACGACAAAACCAAATTCACACATTATCTCTCCACGAATCCAGCCCTTCAAAGGATAATAACAGAAAAAAACCAATACAAGGACAGGAACCACGCCCTAGAAACAACAAGAAGGTAATCCCTCAACAAACCTAAAAGAAGACAGCCACAAGAACAGAATGCCAACTTTAACAACAAAAATAACAGGAAACAACAATTACTTTTCCTTAATATCTCTTAATATCAATGGACTCAACTCCCCGATAAAAGACATAGACTAACAAACTGGCTACACAAACAAGACCCAACATTTTGCTGCTTACAAGAAACTCATCTCAGAGAAAAAGATAGACACTACCTCAGAATGAAAGGCTGGAAAACAATTTTCCAAGCAAATGGCATGAAGAAACAAGCTGGAGTAGCCATTCTAATATCTGATAAGATTGACTTCCAACCCAAAGTCATCAAAAAAGACAGGGAGGGGCACTTCATACTCATCAAAGGTAAAATCCTCCAAGAGGAACTATCAATCCTGAATATCTATGCTCCAAATACAAAGGCAGCCTCATTCATTAAAGAAACTTTAGTAAATCTCAAAGCACACATTGCACCTCATACAATAATAGTGGGAGACTTCAACACACCACTTTCACCAATGGACAGATCATGGAAACAGAAACTAAACAGGGACACAGTGAAACTAACAGAAGTTATGGATCAAATGGATCTGGCAGATATCTACAGAACATTTTACCCTAAAACAAAAGGATACACCTTCTTCTCAGCACCTCATGGTACCTTCTCCAAAATTGACCACGTAATTGGGCACAAAACAGGACTCAACAGATACAAAAACATTGAAATTGTCCCATGCATCCTATCAGATCACCATGGACTAAAGCTGATCTTCAATAACAAAATAAATAATAGAAAGCCAACCTTCACGTGGAAACTGAACAACACTCTTCTCAATGATACCTTGGTCAAGGAAGGAATAAAGAAAGAAATTAAGGACTTTTTAGAGTTCAATGAAAATGAAGCCACAACATACCCAAACTTATGGGACGCAATGAAAGCATTTCTAAGAGGAAAACTCATAGCTCTGAGTGCCTCCAAAAGGAAACTAGAGAGAGCACACATTAGCAGCTTGACAACACACCTAAAAGCACTAGAACAAAAGGAAGCAAATTCACCCAAGAGGAGTAGACGGCAGGAAATAATCAAACTCAGGGGTGAAATCAACCAAGTGGAAACAAGAAAAACTATTCAAAGAATCAACCAATCAAGGAGCTGGTTCTTTGAGAAAATCAACAAGATAGATAAACCCTTAGCCAGACTCACTAGAGGGCACAGGGAAAGCATCCTAATTAACAAAATCAGAAATGAAAAAGGAGACATAACAACAGATCCTGAAGACATCCAAAACACCATCAGATCCTTCTACCAAAGGCTATACTCAACAAAACTGGAGAACCTGGATGAAATGGAGAAGTTCCTAGACAGATACCAGGTACCAAAGTTGAATCAAGATCAGGTTAATGATCTAAACAGCCCTATATCCCCCAAAGAAATAGAAGCAGTCATTAATAGTCTCCCAACCAAAAAAAGCCCAGGACCAGATGGGTTTAGTGCAGAGTTCTATCAGACCTTCAAAGAAGATCTAATCCCAGTTCTTCACAAACTATTCCACAAAATAGAAACAGAAGGTACTCTACCCAACTCATTCTATGAAGCCACAATTACTCTGATACCTAAACCACAAAAAGACCCAACAAAGATAGAAAACTTCAGACCAATATCCCTTATGAATATTGATGCAAAAATCCTCAATAAAATTCTTGCTAACCGAATCCAAGAACACATCAAAACAATCATCCATCCTGACCAAGTAGGTTTCATCCCAGGGATGCAGGGATGGTTCAATATACGGAAATCCATCAACGTAATCCAGTATATAAACAAACTCAAAGACAAAAACCACATGGTCATCTCGTTAGATGCGGAAAAAGCATTTGACAAGATCCAACACCCATTCATGATAAAAGTCTTGGAAAGATCAGGAATTCAAGGCCCATACCTAAACATGATAAAAGCAATCTACAGCAAACCAGTAGCCAACATCAAAGTAAATGGTGAGAAGCTTGAAGCAATCCCTCTAAAATCAGGGACTAGACAAGGCTGTCCACTTTCTCCATACCTATTCAACATTGTACTTGAAGTCCTAGCCAGAGCAATTCGACAACAAAAGGAGATCAAAGGGATACAAATTGGAAAAGATGAAGTCAAAATATCACTCTTTGCAGATGATATGATAGTATATATAAGTGACCCTAAAAATTCCACCAGAGAACTCCTAAGCCTGATAAACAGCTTCGGTGAAGTAGCTGGATATAAAATTAACTCAAACAAATCAATGGCCTTTCTCTACACAAAGAATAAACAGGCTGAGAAAGAAATTAGGGAAACAACACCCTTCTCAATAGTCACAAATAATATAAAATATCTTGGCGTGACTCTAACTAAGGAAGTGAAAGATCTGTATGATAAAAACTTCAAGTATCTGAAGAAAGAAATTATAGAAGATCTCAGAAGATGGAAAGATCTCCCATGCTCATGGATTGGCAGGATCAACATTGTAAAAATGGCTATCTTGCCAAAAGCAATCTACAGATTCAATGCAATCCCCATCAAAATTCCAAATCAATTCTTCAACGAATTAGAAAGTGCAATCTGCAAATTCATCTGGAATAACAAAAAACCTAGGATAGCAAAAACTCTTCTCAAGGATAAAAGAACCTCTGGTGGAATCACCATGCCGGACCTAAAGCTCTACTACAGAGCAATTGTGATAAAAACTGCATGGTACTGGTATAGTGACAGACAAATAGACCAATGGAATAGAATTGAAGACCCAGAAATGAACCCACACACCTATGGTCACTTGATCTTCGACAAGGGAGCTAAAAACATCCAGTGGAAGAAAGACAGCATTTTCAACAAATGGTGCTGGCACAACTGGTTGTTAACATGTAGAAGAATGCGAATCGATCCATTCCTATCTCCTTGTACTAAGGTCAAGTCTAAGTGGATCAAGGAACTTCACATAAAACCAGAGACACTGAAACTTATAGAGGAGAAAGTGGGGAAAAGCCTTGAAGATATGGGCACAGGGGAAAAATTCCTGAATAGAACAGTAATGGCTTGTGCTGTAAGATCGAGAATTGACAAGTGGGACCTCATGAAACTACAAAGCTTCTGCAAGGCTAAAGACACCATCAATAAGACAAAAAAAACACCAACAGATTGGGAAAGGATCTTCACCTATCCTAAATCAGATAAGGGACTAATATCCAATATATATAAAGAACTCAAGAAGGTGGACTCCAGAAAGTCAAATAACCCCATTAAAAAATGGGGCTCAGAACTGAACAAAGAATTCTCACCTGAGGAATACCGAATGGCAGAGAAACACCTGAAAAAATGTTCAACATCCTTAATCATCAGGGAAATGCAAATCAAAACAACCCTGAGATTCCACCTCACACCAGTCAGAATGGCTAAGATCAAAAATTCAGGTGACAGCAGTTGCTGGCGAGGATGTGGAGAAAGAGGAACACTCCTCCATTGTTGGTGGGATTGCAAGCTTGTACAACCACTCTGGAAATCAGTCTGGCGGTTCCTCAGAAAATTGGACATAGTACTACCGGAGGATCCAGCAATACCTCTCCTGGGCATATATCCAGAAGATGTCCCAACCGGTAAAAAGGACACATGCTCCACTATGTTCATAGCAGCCCTATTTATAATAGCCAGAAGCTGGAAAGAACCCAGATGTCCCTCAACAGAGGAATGGATACAGAAATTATGGTACATTTACACAATGGAGTACTACTCAGCTATTAAAAAGAATGAATTTATGAAATTCCTAGCCAAATGGATGGACCTGGAGGGCATCATCTTGAGTGAAGTAACACAATCACAAAAGAACTCACACAATATGTATTCACTGATAAGTGGATATTAGCCCAAAACTTAGGATACCCAAGATTTAAGATACAATTTGCTAAACGCATGAAACTCAAGAAGAATGAAGACCAAAGTGTGGACACTGTGCACCTTCTTAGAATTGGGAACAAAACACCCAGGGAAGGAGTTACAGAGACAAAGTTCGTAGCGGTGATGAAAGGATGGACCATTTAGAGACTGCCGTATCCAGGGATCCATCCCATAATCAACTTCTAAACGCTGACACCATTGCATACACTAGCAAGATTTTGCTGAAAGGACCCAAATATAACTGTCTCTTGTGAGACGATGCTGGGGCCTAGCAAACACAGGAGTGGATGTTCACAGTCAGCTATTGGATGTATCACAGGGCTCCCAATGGAGAAGCTAGAGAAAGTACCCAAGGAGCTAAAGGGATCTGCAACCCTATTGTTGGAACAACATGATGTACTAACCAGAACCCCGGAGCTCTTGTCTCTAGCTGCATATGTATCGAAAGATGGCCTAGTCAGCCATCAATGGAAAGAGAGGCCCATTGGACTCGCAAACTTTATATGCCCCAATATAGGGGAATGCCAGGGCCAAAAGAATGGGAATGGGTGGGTAGGGAAGTGGGGGGCGCTATGGGGGACTTTTGGGATAGCATTGGAAACGTAATTGAGGAAAATATGTAATAAAAATATTAAAAAAATAAATAAATAAAAAAAAGTTTAAAAAAAAATAAAGTAAAAAAAAAAAAGAAAGAAATATTAAATTTTCTTTGGTAGGTTTATGCATTCAGCTCTGATCTTGCAATTAATGTATATAAAATTATCTATCACATTGAAATTAATCAACATGACTGATATAGCAACAATATTAATATGCATCTTCCTGATACTTATTAAGCAGTGTAATGATGTGTTAGTAATTTTATTAGTTACAACTAAAACTTAGGTTAGAGTTATTAGGCAGAAGAAATTTTTAAAAAATTGTTTTAAATGTACTTAAGTTGAATTGTTATACTTACTAAATAATTATAACCATTTTCTCCTAAAATTTAAATCATTTTCCTTCTTAACTTATTTACAAAACTTATCTATGTATCTCTGTCTATCTCTATCTACCTATTTATCTATCTATCTACCTATCTATCACTGTAGCACCAGTTCTCTCTCTGCCTTTATGATTCCATATGCCCAGTATCTCACATAATAACTTCCATTATAAAAAGTATTATATCTATTTTATATTGTTGAATGGAAAGTTCTTGACCAATCATTTTGTAGCAATAAAACTATAAAAATATATTGATGATGAATTGAAAAAAAAAATAAAAATAAAAACTCACTTCCTCATTAGAACTGTTAACAGAGTTTAAAGGTGGATGACAGACTGTAGAAACATAATCATCAAACATTAGAATTCAGAGGTTCCTTCCAAAAGGATCCTAATTTTCTATGTCTCCATACAAGGTTTTGACCAGGGGCACACAATTACAGCAAAAGTAAAGACAATTTACTAAGAAAAAGATATACTTCCAAGGGCAGAAGCAAACCAGAGCAAAATCAAAGTACAACTTTAACAGCAATGCTATATAAGAGCACAGGTTTTGTATCACGTCATGGGGGCTTTTCAGGTCATTTGTAAAGGACAGAAGTTTCTGCTGATGCTCTCTCTACATGTGTTATATACACAATTTCAGACATTATGTCTAATTAGCTTCTTAAGTCTGCACAGAGGGGTCTGCATTTTAGTATTATAATTAGACATGGGGGTGTTACTTAGGGTTTCAATACTGTGAACAGACACAGTGACTCTTACAACTCTTATAAGGAACAACATTTCATTTGGGCTGGCTTACAATTTCTGAGGTTCAGCCCATTATCATCAGGAAAGAGTATGGCAGCATCCAGGCCGATATGTGGCTGGAGGAACCAAAAGTTCTATATCTTGATGCAAAGGCAGCAGAAACAGACTGTCTCTTCCATACTAAGCAGACTTTCAAAGCCCGCCTCTACAGTGACACACTTCCTCCAACAAGGCCACACCTACCCCCTAACAAGGCCATACCTCCTAATAGTGCCACTCTTTGGGCCAAGCATATTCAAACCACCATATTCTACTCCCTGGCCCCCATATGCTCACTTAAAGACACGAGTCTATTAAAAGCCATACTTAGCCCTAGCATAATGCAAAATACATTTTGTCCAACTTCAAAAATCTTCATAGTCTACCACAGTTTCATCAATGCTTAAATGTCCAAAGCTTACAGTCTTTTAACTATAATCCACTATTAAATCAACATCAAAAATCAGATTACATACCTTCAACATTCACAGGTTATAGTGAGGAAATACTGGTTTAAAGCAAGTCCAAACACCAGCTGGGCAAACTCCAAAATCTTCATCGCCAGGTCTGATGTCAATGTGCTGTTATATCTCCAACTCCTTTCTACTTTATGGACTGTAGCACAATTCTTTCTTTTTGAGTTGTTCCACTTCCTGATAACTGCTTTCCTCAGCAGGTATCCTATGACTCTGGCATCTCAGACATCTTGGGGTCTCCGAGGTGACTTCAACATTACAGCTTCTTGTTCCAGTGTCTGGGATCCACACATAATCTTCTCGGTTGAATCACACCCAACTCTGCTCTCTGTACCACTCCAGGCTCTGGGTGATGACACTCCACTGCTGCTGCTGCCTTAGTGATCATCCCATGGTACTGGCATCTCCAGTTCTCTGAAGGCTTCTTCTGTAACTAGGCTTCACCAATAGCCTCTCATAGGCTTTCTTCATGGTGCCAAGCTTCAACTTTTTTGAATAACCCCTTTAAAACTGAGGCTGCACCTTCACCACTGGCCTTCCCTGGCCTTTCACAGAACGAAGACTTGGCTGCTCTCCATGACTCCTTCATGCCTTCAAAGCCAGTACCATCTGGGTAATTCTTAAACATTACCATGTTGTGGACAGCCGTGTGGCTAATTTTATTTGATGTTAATTCCATTCTCCTGTGAGGGGCTTTTCGAAGCCCCTTGATTAAGGAATGAGTCGTCATCACTCAGGTGATTTCCTGTAAACCTGTTTCCCATCTTAATTTGTAAAATAAAGGAGAGTTGATGCTTGAGCAGATAAAGGGAAGGTGGATCAAAAGGTGGGGAAAGAGAAGAAGGAGAAAATGGAAGAGAGAGTGGATGCAGAGGAGGATGAATAAGAAAAGTGGAGCAGAAGCACATGGCCTGGAGAAACCATAAGTTCTAAGGGGTCTCATATATGGAGAAGATGGTCATGTAGTGGTAGATCTGCCCAATCTAGGTGCACAGCATGTATTCATTAATTGAGTTGTGTTTTCATTGCCAGGGAATATTTTGGTGAAGATTTACCACAATATTACCAAGTGAAGCTACAGCATGAGGTACAACATTAGTTATCTCTGGAACACAGTTTCTTTTTGATCTCAGAAAACACTTCCCAAAAGATTTCACCTTAGTGATGGTGGTCTCTTCATAATCACCACTATTTTCTTAGCTTCGGGTAACCAGAATCAATTACCCCAGAGCTCTATTTCTACTCTTGATTCTAAAGCCAGAGTCACAGGACTAAAACTGTCAAGTTCTGTTGCTTGCTGGAACTGGAACTGGAACAGTTCTTATATTACATTATATTACATCCCCCTTCTTATATTACATTATCACCAGCTTTCTATTTTCCAATTCCTTCATCCTAAGCTTGGCTCTCCTGGAACTTTTTCTGTAGATTGACCTTGAACTCAATCTGCATGGATGTGTCTCTAAATGCTGGGATTAAAGGCATATACATAACACCATGCCCGGGCTTAAGCTTTTCATGGCCACCATTTCTCAAGATATAGATCAAAAGCCTGTGTCCTCTATTTCTAGACCGTAGATCATTAAAAAGTCCAAATGAAAACAATAACCAGGTAATAACACCTAATATGACATAACTATTCCTTATTCAACAACAAAGATATAAACCATAAGATTCGCTGGGTGGTATCTTACCCCCCGGGTCACCATTTTCTTAATCTATTTATCTCCTTGAACACAGGATTCAGCTCCATTCTACTTCTTGGTGCTCCTTTATACTTTGAACAAACATTTTATATTTTTTCTTTCAAAGTTTGCTATATTTTGTAAGACTATTATTATGATAGTAAACCAGAGGACAAAGTCCATGCTGAGCTTTTTTGAGACTTCTTTTGACAATGCAATTAATCCATTTCCACCTTAGCCTAACGCAGACTTTCCAAGTGACAGAAAGCAGTCACATTCTTCATAAAAGCATCACTAGAGCATTCTCCAAGCCACATACTAAAATCTTCTCTGAAGCCTCTTGAACCAGCAGACCTCTACAGTTCAAATGACCCTCAGCATGACCATCTCCCACATTCCTAACTAGAATGACCTATTAAGTCCAACTGAAAGCATTCTACTGCTTCCCAAATCTAGTCTCCAAATCCACATTCTTCCAAATAAAAGCATGGTCAAGCCTATCACAGCAATACCCCAGTCCCTAGTACCAACTTCTGTATTAGTTAAATTTCATTACTATGAACAGACACCATGACCAAGGAACCACTATAAGGGACATTTCATTGGGGTGGGCTTACAGGTTCTGAGGCTCAGTCCATTATCCTCATGGCAGCATTCATGCAGATGTGGGGCTGCCAAAAGTTCTACATCTTGCTGCAAAGGCAGTCAGGAGCAGACTGTCTCTTCTGCCCTGGGTTGGGTTTTAAAGCCCAACCCCACAGTGACACACTTCCTCCATGAAGGCCACACCTACTCAAACAAGGCTATGCCTCCTTGGGCCAAGCATATTTAAACCACCACACTTGGGTTATCTTCAGACACCGAAGTATCTGCAGACTTGTGCCAATGGCTGTTTGGGTTTATTGGGTGTGGAAAATAATGGATTAGCTTTCTTGTATTCTAATTGGTTATTTTCATACAAAAAGTTTGCAATATTTATGCAAGGTCTTCAAGATTTCATTCTGTGTCCTATTCTCCCACTACAAGAGAACCTTGGTAGCATATACAACCAGCCAAGGACTCATAAGTAGAAAATGTAAGTAACATATTTTGATAGGAAGTATAAAACCTAACTGAAAAATGACAGGAAACCAAGAAACTTGAGAGGCTGTGCAGGATAGCTCTGAATGATCAACTTACTAGTTTACTAAGGAAACAAAATTCACACTCACTAGAAAGTTTTAAATTGAAAAAAAAAAACCTAATAGCTTTGGAAAGATGGGAGCATCTACATACTACTAAAGAAATTTCAAATAATACAAATAAATGATAAGAATTGACTTTCTGTCTCAGAATTGAATACGGCACACCTGTTGACCCAGAAATCAATTCCTAGAAATACATTCAACATAAAAGGCTCCCTATTCTTTTACAATAAAGTTTATGGAAGACTAAGAACTCAAAACTGGAAACAATTCAACTGCCTGTCAGCTGCAAAATGGAAGATTAAATTACATACTCTTGAGGCAGAATTCTCTATAGAAATAGAGAACAATTATAATATAGCCATGTTCAGCAAAGGAAGTGAATTCTTATGTAGAGATGTTACTGAAATTCAAATCTAAATGGCAGCATTATAATTGTAGGTGGGATTACTCTAGAAGAGAGAACATGCCTGCCGAAAATGATGGAAAATGTAAAAGGTCTGGGAGACATATGACATTGCACTGTCTGACCAATACAATAGTACACCATCTTCTTTGTATGACAACCCATCAAACTGCACATTGACATTCACTCTTTCCTTGTGAGTTATTCCTAACTTCAAAAGAGGTTGCAAAGTGCAGAGTAAGCAGAAGGTAATATTCAGATGTATATACATTTATTACAGACTACTTAGTCATGAAGATACCCATGTAGTCTGAATGCCATTGCTGATGTCCACCCCTAAGCCTTGCCTTAAGTATCATCCACTCCCAGCCCATCAAAGGCATTGTGCTACAAATTCTGTTTCTCCACTGATATATCACTTTCATTAATATCATCTCAAACAAAAATTACTTTTTTACTGGAAAACTATGTGAACTTGACACAAATTCCCCCACCAGCTAATGACCCGTCTTCCCTACTATGTATAGTATATTTCCTGTAATTAGTTACATATTCTTCTTATCCTTTCACACACACAGACACACACATACACATAGAACTTTGATCATATTTTCCCCTATTATCTTCTTTTATTTCATACCAATGCCCCTCACTCTGCCAAAATGTTTCCTTTTGTTTTCATGTCTACATTGTTTGTGACCTTAATTAAGATTGTCTGTATCAGCATGAATGAAGAGCTGTATATTCTTGTTTTACCCACTTTTTCTCCTCTTGTTAATAAAAGCCCTCCCTAGCAGCCTTTCTCCTTATAAAAATTCTTTGTCAATGCCATTACTGACCTACCTAATGACATTAAAATGACAGTCACCCTCACCTCATCCTATCCTCACCACTGGATAGAATCAATCTGAAATATTTTCTTTCTTTTACTGGCTTCCAATCACTTCATACATCCCTACCCATGTACTATGATTTTCAATACTATCCATATATAGAAATTATCTCTCAAACTTAAGTCTTTGGCTTATGCCTGTTTCCTGGACTTCAACAATATAGCTTCAACTTCATATCTTCATTGTATGTTTTTCTAAGATACACATGTATTGTGTACATTTGCATATAGGACAACTTTGGCTGTCCTCCTTGGAAAGCCATCTATCTCCTTAGACTGGGAGAAAATGTGCCTAATCTAGCAGACACTTGATGTGCCAGGGTTGGGGGAAAAGCAGGGGACCCAACCTTACAGAGGAGAAAGGGAGATGCCAAGCCTGGTATGGTCCTGGTAGGGACAGAGTGACATGGTTCCTATCTCTGGGAACAGGGCCTGGTATGTGCTTCCATGAATGTCATTGGCTGCTATGGGCATAAAGCTTGTTTGCAGAATAGTGTACGTATTTTGCATTCCTCCTCCGAGGAATATCCTTTCTGCTAACACTAATGGCTCTATGATAATCTGAGACAGCATGAGTCCAGGAGCTGAAGGTGTGGCTAATGTCTTAGGCAATGGTAAACACTAGGACATTCAGGACAGCCCTTAAGGGTGTGGAAAGAACTCTAAAAACAAACACCCCTCCATTGCTGGTGGGATTGCAAGCTTGTACAACCACTCTGGAAATCAGTCTGGCACTTCCTCAGAAAATTGGACATAGTATTACCAGAAGATCCAGCAATACCTCTCCTGGACATATACCCAGAAGATGTTCCAACTGGTAATAAGGACACATGCTCCACTATGTTCATAGCAGCCTTATTTATAATAACCAAAAGCTGGAAAGAACCCAGATGTCCCTCAACAGAGGAATAGATACAGAAAGTGTGGTACATTTACACAATGAAGTACTACTTAACTATTAAAAACAATGAATTTATGAAATTCTTGGGCAAATGGATTTATCTGGAGGATATCATCCTTAATGAGGTAACCCAATCACAAAAGAAGTCACTTGATACACACTCACTGATAAGTGAATATTAGCCCAGAAACTTAGAATACCCAAGATACAATTTGAAAACACAAGAAAATCAAGAAGAAGGAAGAACAAGGTGTTGATACTTCATTCCTTCTTAGAATAGGGAACAAAACACCCAAGGAAGAAGTTGAGACAAAGTTTGGAGCTAAGATGAAAGGATAGACCATCCAGAGACTACCCTCCCCAGGGATCCATCCCATAATCAGCCACCAAACACAGACACTATTGCATATGCCAGAAAGATTTTGCTGAAAGGACCCTGATACAGCTGTCTTGTGTAAGACTATGCCAGTGCCTGGCAAATACAGAAGTGGATGCTCACAGTCATCTATAGGATGGAACACAGGGCCCCCAATGGAGGAGCTAGAGAAAGTACCCAAGGAGCTGAAGGGGTCTGTAACCCTATAGGTAGAACAACAATATGAACTAACCAGTACCCCTAGAGCTCATATCTCTAGCTACATATGTAGCAGAAGATGGCCTGGTCGACCATCATTGGGAAGAGAGGCCCCTTGGTCTTGCAAACTTTATATGCCCTAGTACAGGGGAATGCCAGGGCCAAGAAGTGGGAGTGAGTGGGTAGGGGAGCAGGGCAGGGGGAGGGTTAGGGAACTTTCGGGATAGCATTTGAAATGTAAATAAAGAAAATATCTAAATAAATAAATAAAATTTTTCAACTATATAAAATATAAGGATCCTTCAAACCCACTTCCCTACCCAGAGCAGATCAGCAGCCTAGCTTATGCTTGCCCAAACACTGCAGCCTATATGCTTCCCAGGAGGTCCGCAGTGATCAAGGACACCAGTGAGATTTTCGCCCAAATTTCCACACAGCCCACCTAATGCAGGAACTACCCCCTCCTTCTCCCACCCTCCAAGCTCCACTTTCCTTCCAGCCCACTTTCCCACCTAGACCAGATCTTCAGTGTGGCAGAAGCAGGCCCAAATGCTGTAGCCTGCCAGCTTCCCAGGAAGTCTGTAGTAACCAAGGGCACTTAGGTCCATAGTAACAAATGGACACAGGAGGCCTGCTCTAACCAGAGACATAGGAGGTCAACACTAACCAGAGACAACACTGTCAGCCTCCAAGGAGACCAGTTCCAGTCAGACACACTCAGGTCATTTAACACCTGAGAGAACCAGATGATCAGAGGCAAGCACAAGATCATAAGCAATAGAGCCCTGGTCAACTTAACACTCATGAAAAGCAAGGTAATGATCTAAAATCTCATATCATGAAGATGATAGAGGCCTTTAAGGAGGATATAAAGAACTCCCTTGAAAAAATACTGAAAAACACAGGAAAACCAGAAGAAGTGCTTAATGAAGAAACAAATAAATCCCTTAAGGAAATACAGGAAAATACAATCAAGCATGTGAAAAAATTGAACAAAATGGGCCAAGAACTAAAAATGGAAATAGAAACAATAAAGAAAACACAAAGAAAGGCATCCCTGGAGATGGACAGCCTACAAAAGCGATCAAGAGCTACAGATGCAAGTACCACAAACAGAATACAAGAGATATAAGGGAGAATATCAGATATAGAGGATACCTTAAAAAATATTGACAATTTGTCAAAGGAAATACAAAGTGTAAAAATGTTCCTATCCTAAAATATCCAGGAAATTCAGGATACAATGAAAAGATCAAACCTAAGAATAATAGGAATAGAAGAGGATAAAGAATCCCAGCTCAAAGGGCCAGAAAACATCTTCTAAAAAATCATAGAAGAAAACTTTCCTAACCTAAAGAAAGAGATGGAAATAAATGTACAAGAAGCCTATAGAACATCAAATACATTTGAACAGAAAAGAAAATCCTCTTGTCACATAATAATCAAAACACTAAATGCATAAAGCAATGAAATGATATTAAAAGCTATAAGTTAAAAAGATAAAGTAACATATAAAGGCAGACTTATCAGAACTACACAAGACTTTTCAACAGAGACTCTAAAAGCCAGAAGATCCTGGACAGATGTCATCCAGACCCTAAAAGAACACAAATGCCATCCAAGGCTACTATATCCAGAAAAACTCTCAATTACCATAGATGGAGAATCCAAGATATTCCATTAAAAAACCAAATTTAAACAATATATTTTTAATAATCCAGCCCACAGAGGATACTGGAATCAAATGTCTAACATAAATAGTAACTACATCCAAGAAAACACAAGAAACTAAACAGGTCACAACAAACCCAAAAGAAGAGACTCATACACCCATCATACTACCTCCAGCAATAAAAATAACAGGAACTAACAATCATCTGTCTTTAATATCTCTCAATCCTCCCCCCCCCCCGCAAAAAAAAGACACAGGCTAACAGACTGGATCCCTAAATGGCATCCAGCACTTTGCTGCATACAAGATAGACACCTCAGTGACAAAGACAGGCACTACATCAGAGTAAAAGGCTAGAAAAAAGTTTTCCAAGTAAATGATCCTAAGAAACAAGCTAGATTTGCCATTCTAATATCCAATAATATGCAATAGAATTTCAAACAAAAGTTATCAAAAAAGATAAGAAAGAACACTTCATATTAGTCAAAGGAAATATCCACCAAAAGAAAGTTCCAGTCCTGAGCATCTATGCCCCAAATTCAAGAGCACTCACATTTGTAAAAAGAACTTTACTATAGCTCAGAACATACATTAAAAACAAACCAAAAAAAATACATTGAACTTCACACAATAATAGTGGGAGACTTCAACACTCCACTCTGACGAATGGACAGGTCATTGAAACAGAAAACAAACAGAAACACAGTGAAATTAATGGGAATTATGAACCAAATGAATTTAACAGATATCTACAGAACATTTCACCCTAAAACAAAAGAATATACCTTCTCAGCACCTCACAATAACTTCTCCAAAACTGACTATATAATTGGACATAAAAACAAGCCTCAACAGATACAAGAACATTGGAGTAATTCCATGCATTCTGTCAGATCAACACAGACTAAGGCTAGACTTCAATAGCAACAAAAAACAACAGAAAGCCCACAAAATCATGGAAAACGGAACAACTCTCTGCTCAATGAAAGTTTAATTGGCTAAGATCTTCAGGCCTTTTGGTGTCTCATGGAGATCTATCTGTCTTGAGGCCACGTGATCTGTAGTCAGGTCCTCTACCTATAAAGGGACTTGGGACATTACCCTATGTGGCTGACGGCCCCAGAATTATGGAGAGCTGAGGCCTTGTGTCAGGAGCCTGGTGTCTAGGATCCTGGCAGGAAAATGTCCTTTGTCCCTTGTAGTTATCTGTTGAGTCTCCAGGGTTTAAACCTAGCTTGACCAGAAAACAGGCTGCCTTTTACAGTCCCACAAGGATGGTTCAATATACAAGAATCCATCAACATAATACACTATGTAAACAAACTCAAGGGGAAAAAAAACCACAGAATCATTTCATTTGGTGCTGAAAACCCTTCAATGAAATACAAGACACCTTCATGTTCAAGGTCCTGGAGAGATCAATAATTCATGGCACATACCTAAATATAATAAAAGCAATCTATAGCAAACAACAGCTAACATCAAATTAAATGGAGAGAAACTAAAAAATATCCCACAAAAATCTAGGACAAGACAAGGTTGCCCACTCTTTCCCTAGCTATCCTATATAGTACTTGAAATTCCAGCTAGAGCAACTAAACAAAAGGATATGAAGGGAATAGAAATTGGAAAGAAGAAGTCAAAGTATCACTACTTGCAGATGATATGATAGTATACATAAGTGACCCCCCAAATTCCACCAGAGAAGTAGTACAGCTGATAAACAACTTCAACAAAGTGACAGGATATAGAATTCATAACAGGACTCTGGAATGGCTGAGAAGCACTTAAAGAAATGTTTAAAGTCCTTTGACATTAAAGAGATGAAAATCAAAACGACCCTAAGATTCCATCTCAGACCAATCAGAATGACTAACACCGAAAACTCAAGTACAGCACAAGCCGGTGAGGATATGGAAAAAGAGGAACATTCCTCAACTGCTGGTGGGTTTGAAAGCTAATACAACAACTCTGTAAATCAATCTGGTGCTTCCTCAGAAAAATGGAAATAATTCTACCTGAAGACCCAGCTATATCACTCTTGGTCATATACCCAAAAGTCGCCCTACCATACCACAAGGACATGTGGTCCACTACATTTATAGCATTCTCCTGGGATGCTGATTCATAAGATAAGATAATCAAAAGGAAAACTTGGAGCAAATGACTGGATTGATGTTGGGAGCTATTAAGACAACACAATTGTCCTGATCTCTGAATTGGGCCTCTCACCCAAAGAAGAAAAGGGGGTCAAAAGCGGGGCACCAACGCACCGCTCTGAGAACAACCACAGAATGTTCCAGCCCGAAGTCAGCGCCAGATGTCCTGACCACAAGATGGACCCTGATACCACCAAGTTCCTGCTTCCCGGTGTAGCTGCCAAAAGAAAAATTTCTACTGCCCCACCCCTCCTGCTGAGCAGTATTTGTACTTCCTCTTTTGCTTGTGCATTTCCACTGCCCCACCCCTCTTGCTGAAAAGTACTCCCCCTTTTGCTTGTGCATTTAAGCCTTGAGCCTTGCTGAATACAGTGACACCTTGATGCTAATCAGACTGGTTCCGTGTCATTCCTCGCACTTGGTGTCCGTCTTTCTCTCCCCTCATTTGGTTCTTAGGAGAAGGTCCCCTCAAGACCCTCGAATAACTGGACCTGCTGGACAGGTCAAGTGGCACCAGACGTGGTGCACGAGGTAAGACCACCCTCTGGACAACAGATTCAAAAGGTACCGTGTAGACAGTGAGACGGTTCCCTGCTACTTCGCTTGAGTGTCCCGGACATCGAGAGGTAAGCCTAGGCATAAAATTGTTGTCCCATTCACCATGGGGAATGTTCTGTCCAAAGAGACAGTTTTTATTCAAGAGATGAAGGGGTCTCTTTAGGAGAGAGGGATAAGAGTTAAGAAAAAGGATTTAATAAAATTTTTTGTTTTGTGGATGAGAGATGTCCATGGCTGGTATTGAATGGTCCTGAAATACACCCTTTAACTTGGAATAAAGTAGGCAAAGATATCAATGCTTTGATAAAACAAGGAGAAAGTGTTCCTGAGTCCTTTTATAGTTATTGGGGAATCATCAGAGACCTCCTTGAGCAGGCAGAAAAGGGCAGAGAGGGCGCTCGCCTCCTAGCCCTTACTGAAGATTTTTTAGGAAACTCCCGATCCGCAAAAGTCTCACAAAAGTGAAACTAAGCCTCCAGCAAATCGTCCAGTCTCAGCCGTCATCGATTAGCGATGCCCTGGTCCCTAAGGACTCCCTGCCTTCCCCTCTTTCTCCCCAAATTACATTAGATTCTAGAAAAGGGGCTACTGCTCAACTCCCTGTTAGACCAAAAAGGATTTTATGTAAAATAAAAGATTGAACCTGTGTTCTGCTGGAAATGAGTTATCCAGAGCGTTTTTTCTGATTAAAAAAGAGAGAACTGTGCACGCACGCACACGCGTGCACACACACACACACACACACACACAAGCAGGACATGAACAGAGAGATCTCTTAGAATACCAAGCAAGCATATTATGGACAGAGAAATCTCCAAAGAGAAAATAGAGCATAAAGAGAAACAATCTATAAAAGTTGTATTAAGCAGAACACAGGTCGTCCTCATCCGACTGGACCCACGATCTGACTTCTTCTTTTCACTGCTTCCACACACCCTTTCTCTCTGGATCCCTCCCCAAGCCAAGGCTGGTCCTGGGCAGGGAGGGAGATTAAGGGAGGGAGTCTGCGAGGGAGGGATTGGAAGGGGGAGCTGTGTTTTGGGATGTCAATTAATTAATTTAAGAAAATATATAAAGTCTCTAAAAAGTGCCATATCTCTCTATCCTCAACTCTTCTTCTCCCACAATGTCTCGCTGTTTGTACTCACACACACAGTAGACATGGATCCTCCTGGACTGTTGATCTTGCTCTTTCCTTCGTCAGAGCCACCAGTTTCCATTTCTATGTAATGGTTTCCCTCTCTCCCGTCTTACACTTACACCCGAGCCTGCTATTTCCAACTCCAAATTCTTCTGCCTTAGGTTCCTGCTTCCTTTAGCCCAAGTTTTATAGCACTGGGTATCTTTAAGATTCTAAATAATTGCATTCCTTGTGGTATTTTGCCCATGTTTTCTGACTCTATTGGAACATAAGGCATGGGGCAGTGATTAAGTCTGTTTGGCTGATGCATACCAAGTAATGTTCAATAAATGCTTGTTAGATGAGGTAATTTATGTTGGACAACAAAACTTCCAAACCCTTTGTTAATAAACCCAAGGATGAAAAGAACCATTTTAAAATTGCAAGCCAGGTGTGGTGGTGCACACCCTTAATCCCTGCACTTTGGAGGCAGAGGTAGGCAGATTTCTGAGTTTGAAGCCAGCCTGATCTACAGAGTGAGTTCCAGGACAGCCAGGGCTACACAGAGAAACCCTGTCTCAAAACACAAAACAAAACCAAAATTACAAGAAAATTTATATCTTTCTAACCAAAGAATGAAAAATAAAATTCATATTGATTTTTAAGAATGATGAAAATTAACACTATATGAGCATGATGAGAGAGATGAAAAGCCCCCTTACCTCATGCCTGGAGAACACTTTCTATCCCCAACAAAATACTGTTCCACAATTGGTCAAAATGAGGAACAAATAAATACATTTAAATTTGGAAAAAATATAACATGACACAATTATATGATATTCAGTAAGCAGTGAGCAGTGTTCAGTCGTGTGGCTTTTAAGAAATTTGATAGCTCATGCCATGAAGCAGCCCTCATCCTTCACAGGCTGGAGCACCACAAGCCTGTGTCCTGAGCAGTGTGCTGAACTCACCTGCAGCCCCACAGCCTGATTGTACCAGTAAGATGCGTCATTAGCACACTTGTAAACATCATTTTTCTTAACTACAGAGTGTTGGCTTTTATCTGAAGCTTTCTAAATCTGACTTATTTTCCTAGAAATGTTCACACACTCTGTCATTACAGAAATGTAATGACAAGCTAATCTATGAAAGCATTTCCTCGCTGGCACTGGGTATTTGGAAGTAAATAACAAGATGCACACCAGTACCCAGCCATCTCACAAGCTCAGACCTCAAGCAGGCCGAGGCCACCTCATAAACCTGGCTTGCTTCAGGGCACTCTTTAATTTACCAAACAATAAGAATTCCCCCAGTGGCTGATTTTCTCAAGATCTTTACCTAAGATCTCTGGAACCAAAGCTGTGCTTTGATCAGAAATGGAGTGGTACAGCCAGGACTCTGCTGCGAAAATCAAAGAGAGACCAACATCCATCCTCCATGAAAAATGCATGAGCAGATCCATCTTTAACTCCTCCAAGAGAAAGTGAAGGATGAAAAGAGCCTGTTGCTCTAAATTTAAAAAGAAGTCTAAGTTAAGGCCACTGTGTTTAAAGAACAGAATGGGACCCACCTGTGCAGGCGTTTGATACCACCATCTACAGTGCAGAATCAAATTCCTAAGTGTGGCAGTGACGCCAAATACCGAACAGCAATTCCACCACTGATTTCTCTAGGAAAGGCTTTACCAGTATACTTCATGTAGTGTTTGAAATACTAGGTATAGAAATAAGTAATAATTTATCACCCATGTGATCAAAGAAGAGGTAAAACATTCCAGCTCAGAATGGGAAAGGTTGGGTTAACCTATCAAACACACACACATACACACACACACACACATACACACATACACACACACATACACACACATACACACACACATACACACACATACACACACATACACACACACATACACATACGCACACACATACACACACATACACACATATACACACACACACACATACACACACACACATACACATACGCACACACATACACACACATACACACACACACTTACACATACACACACACATACACACACACACACACACACACACACACAGAGGAAATAGAGAAAGAAGGAAATAGCAGTCACTCTGGAAAATTTCCAATTGCACATGAGGAGGATAGAGTCCCAAGCACTGTCATAGCAAGTTCTCTGCAGTTAGTCTTGGTGAGGCCTCCTTATGGAAAAGGATGAGATACACTGCTGGGAAAAGACAAGGACTTAATTTTCAACCTGTCATTTGCCAGACTTAGTGACTTATACTTCACCAAAGGGTAGGAAAAGCCAGTGATCAAAATCTACCCCAGGAATGCTATGACTTGGTTTGCACTGAATGACAGTGGGGAAATAGAGAGAAGCATGAACGGGCTAGAACTTATCTAAGAGAAGGAAGAACAACTAGGATGCTGAAATATTGGAGGTAAAATGTCATTTAAAAATAAATCAGCAACATACACACTTGGAAAGCTGAGCATGTGCCCTAAATGAGGCTGTAGGCAACAGACAGAACCGACTGCAGTAATTATGTGCACATGGGAAGGGACCTGGAGAAAGATGGGACAGAGGCTGACCTTAGCAGTCTGGATTAGGTACCTGGATGCCTAAGAAAGTACCTAAGTACCTAAGAAAATAAGATTTGGAGAAAAATATATAGAGTCCATTTTTGACAGGTTGAACTTGAAGGGTACCTAGGACAATGAGAAGGGGATGATCAGCCAGCTGCTGTTCAAATAACTGTAAACCTGTGAATTTTGCATAATAAATTAAATTAGGAGCCACCAGGTTTAGATATGTACACTACGGTGAGATGGTGAATACAGAAAATAAGTGTACTCTGGGGAAAGACTGACATATTGTGTCTGGACTGAAAAGGAAAAGTCCATCAGAACAGATTGATCTACATGGCAGCTCCTGTATCTATGGTTGTTTCAGGTGGAAAAAAACAGATACCAGGTGTTCTTCTGTGAAGCAGTCTTTCTTAGAAATGGATGTCTGGACTGGAACAATTTTAATATTAATCAACACATTAACTCAGAAGGGGGAATTTTTTTCAGGGACCCACTCCTAGACAAGAAACTAATGACTGCTGGAAAAAGGAGAATTATCCTTGAAGGGGTGAGCCCCATTATTGGTTGTCCTATGCAGGTCAATCAGCCCTGAAACCATATACACACAAACAACAGAAACAGACTCAGTAGGCTGTAACTATTTATTTGTATGCATGCACATGTGAGCACTTGCTCTCCCACAGGCCTCTCTCTCTCTCTCTCTCTCTCTCTCTCTGATGGGAGCAGTTCAGACGAAGGTAGTTGGGAGAGTCTGGAAGGAGGAAATGGAGGGAAAGGGTGAAGTTGAAATTGAAATTCTATTTCAATTAAAAAATAAGTTTTAAAAAATGAGCGCAACACCAGGAGACAAGAAACATGGCAGCCTGGGCTTGGGGGTGGGGTTGTGGGAGATAAAGTAAATCAGAACAGAATAGTCAGATATTTTTGGTTAGCTACAGGATGAAGCCTATGATAACTTTGATTACAGTAGTGAAGCGTCATGTACCTCCATAGAGTGCTGGGGAAAGAAGTTGGTATGCAGGGTACAGGTGATGGAAGTCAGGAGGGGAAAGGTGGAAGAAGCTGGCCTTGGCACATGGGAGAGGTGGCATAGCTAGTCCCAGAACATGTAATTTTACAATGCACTTTTATAATGGTTATGGAGTTTTAATATGGTTAGGGGAGTGTGTAGAAAATTTCTGAGGCCATTTATGTGCAGAATGAATGTCAGTGCAAAGTGACTACAAAGAGGCCAACTACTGAGTGACAAAGAATAAGGAAAGATGCTCACCCTAATCAACAATCACTGGGAAAGTGCATAGAACAACTTAATGAAAGACAGTGTACCTAATGTGATGTTTCCTTTGCATCTTAAAAACAAAACAAAAAAACAATGACAACAACAACAACAAAACAGAAATGAGTATTCCAATGGGCAATATGGGCAACTTAGTGATTGCAATGTGCAGTTGGAGAGTCAAGGCCACACAGCACCTACATCGAAGTGTCTGGTCCCAACCTATCCACAGACCTACAGGTCTCAGTCTTGTTACTTTTCACCCATTAGTACTGACTGTTGCTGAGACCACCCCTATATTTTTACCAAGTCAAGTCTGTGGCTGGAAACTTGACCAAAAGAACAGCAGAAAGGGCTTGCCTCCATCAGGGTGTGTCCCAGGGAAACCAAAGAAGCAAGGTTTGTCTTGCTGATTACCCTAATTGTCACACTAGGGGCACCAAAAAAAAAAAAAAGGAAAAACTCAGATATTCCCATTCCGGCTCCAGCATGTTTCTATCAGAGCAGGCTAGCAAGCTCAGAAGTCACTGGGTAGTGCTCAGCCCAGAGCAGCTTCCAGCCCTCCAGCAAGAAACAGGATCTGAGAGCTTGGCAGTGACTCCTCTCTGCTCCAGGTCCATGCAAGCGAATGTTTTCCACACTTGCTTTTTAAAATACCCCTATGTGTCTGCATTTTAATGTATAATTTACCTTTTAAAAAGCAGTTTCCCTCCCACCTTGTCAAATTATATGAATACATGTATATAGTCTCTGCATCAAATTGTATATATTTTCTACATATTTCATGTGCTATAAACAATTTCCCAATTACATAATACATGCTACAAGATAAGTAATTAGCTAAGCAAACTCGTGACTGAAAAATGCATCTTTCTCAAACAAATTAAATGGTGTTATTATGACTAATCACTGCCTTACAGAATTGTCTATTTCCAGCTGTATAGTTAATTTTCTGACTCACTGCTGTTATTGGCTTCACATTTTTTTCTGTCTTGAAAAAAAAAAAACAGAAATTAGATAAATTTGTTCAAATCTCTTGAGGTTTTTTTTTTCTTCTGACAATATTTCTGCCAAAAAAAAAAAAAAAAGTCATTTTCTCCTTCCTCCCACAATCCATTGGGCCACTAACATCAAGAATTCAGGACTATCACATAAGGTATCAGCATGTCATCTTAGCACTCAGTAGGCTGAACCAAAAGGACTGCACACTTGAAGTCAGCTCAGGCTGCACAGTTAGAACAGATCTTCCATGCCCTCCCCCAAAAAATAGCACTAAGGTTTTAAAACTTAACCCCTTCTTCCCTCCACACTTTTCTCTTTTCCATATTTCTTCCTTTCTTACAATGGATAACATGTGTGTTACCAAGAGCAGACAAGAGGAATGGTTAGACCCCACCATTGGGAAGCAAGACTGAGAATAGCCAGTAGCACCCTGAAGCATAGGCTAAGCGTGGTCAATAGAAACAGAGGGAAGTTAATAGCCTCTGATTTCTTTCATAAGAGTTTAAGAAGGACTGGTTGTGGTCCTTCTTTGAGTCTGGTAAAATTCTTCTGTGAATTTTCTGGGACTGGACTTGTTTTAGTTGAAGGTTTTGATTACTGCTTCACTTTCCTCCTGTGTTAGGACTGGATCTTAGTCTCTTCTTGCTTTAACTTAGTAGTTTGGACGAATCAGGAAATTCACTCTTTTCCTTTAAATTATCGGCTTAATAGAGTACAGGTTTTTAAAGCATTTCCATATAATGTTCTGAATTTCTTGGTGTCTATTGTAATGGCTGTTCACTTGTTCACTTCTTTTTCTATTATGTGGTTCCCTAGCTTCTTTTAATTAGTTGGGTCAAGAATTTGTTAATCTTGTTTATCTTTTCAAAGAGCCAGCTCTTAGATACACTGATTATTTATATTATCTTATTGTTTCTATTTCATTACTTTCTTCTTTTATTTTTATTTCTTGTCATGTACTTGAATTGAGTTTAGGTTGAACTTGTTTTTTTCTGAATTCTTTAGTTGCATTATTAAGTCATTTATTTGTCTTTAATCTAATTTTTTCTTTTTTCCATTAATTTATTTTTTATTCATTTTACATCCTGATCCCAGCCCCCTCAGTACTCACATGGCCCTCCCCCACACCACATCACCCCTTCACCTCTGAGAAGGAGTCAGTTGCCCCTGTGTACCAACCCACCTTGGCACCTCAAGTCACTGCAAGACTAGGTGCATTCTCTTCCACTGAGGTCAGACAAGACAGCCCAGTTAGGGGAAAAGACTCCACAGGCAGAGTTAGCGTAAGCTCGTGCTCCAGTTGTTGGGGGACACACATTAAGACCAAGCAGAATATCTGCTCGGTGCAAGGAGCATAGATCCAGCCCTTCTATCCTCTTTGGTTGGTGGTTCAGTCTCTGGGATCCCCCACAGGTCCAAGATAGTTGGCTCTGTTGGTCTTCTTGTTGAGTCCTTTCCCCATCCAGATCCCTTAATCCTTCTCGAAACTCTTCCACAAGTCCTCTGAGCTCAGTCTAATGTTTGACTGTGGATCTCTGCATCTGTTTTGGTGAGTGTTGGTTGGAACCTCCTAGACTACCATTATGCAAGGTTCCTGTCTAATAGCAAAACAGAGAATAAGTAATAGTGTCATGGACTGATTCTTTCACAGAGGTGACTCTCAAGTTAGGCCAGTCGTTGCTTAGCCATTCCCCAAGTATCTGTGACATCTTTGCCCCGGCACTACTTGTAGACAGAGCAAATTTTGAGTCAAAGGTCTTGTAGGTCGGTTTCCTTATCTCTCCACTGGGAGTCCAGTCTGGCTACAGGAGGTGGCCACTTCAAGTTCCATATCTCCCTCTGCTAGAAATCTCAGCTAGATTCACCCTCTTAGACTCCCTGGAACATCCTCATCCCAGATGGCTAGCACATTCTAGAGATGTTCTCCCATGCTGCCTTCCCCCATCAATTTTTGTTCACTCTCTCTTTTTAGCTCTACCCATATCTGATTCCCACACCCTCCCTATCCCTTCTCCTACCCAATTCTATCCCTCCACATACTTCCAAGGACAATTTTATTTCCCCTTCTGAGTGAGATCAAGCATCCTGCCTTGTTATTTACTTTCTTTGAGTCTGTGGATTGTGGTATGGTTATGCTGTACTTTATGATTAAATCCACATGTGAGTACACACCATGTTTGTCTTTCTGGGTCCAGGTTACCTCACTCAGTATAATCTTTACTAGTTCCATCCATATGTCTGTAAATTTCATGATGTCCTTGTTGTTAGTAGCTGAGTAGTACTCCATTGTGTAAATGAACCACATTTTCTTCATCCATTCTTCAGTTGTGGGACATGTAGGTTGTTTACACTTTCTGACTGTTACAAAAAAAGCTGCTGTGAACATAATTGAGCAAGTGTCCTTGTAATAATTGTGGAACATCTTTTGTGTATGTGCCCAGGAGTGCTCTAGTTGGGTTGAATATTCTCAATTTTCTGAGAAACCACCAAATAGATTTCCAGAGTGGTTATACAGAGTGGTTCCATCAACAACGGAAGAGTGTTCCCCTCACTTCACATCATCCCAGCATGTGCTAACACTTGAGCTTTTTATCTTAGCCATTTTGAGGGGTATAAGATGGAATCTCAAGGTCGTTTTGATTTGCATTTCCCTGATGACTAAGGATTTTGAACTTTTCTTTAAGAATTTCCTGGCCATTCAAGATTCCCCTCTTGAGAATTCTTTCTTTTTTTAATTTTAAAATTGTAGTATCTGTTTATTGATTTGATATATACATATAATGATTTTACCATTCAGGAGAGAAGAATGTGAACTTGCTACTAATGAGATGGATATGTTTTATTACTTATTTTTTCTTTTTTTTATTAGATATTTTCTTTATTTACATTTCAAATGCTATACCAAAAGTTCCCTAACCCTCCCTCTGCCCTGCTCCCCTACCCACCCACTCCCGCTTCTTGGCCCTGGCATTCCCCTGTACTGAGGCATAAAAAGTTTGCAAGACCAAGGAGCCTCTCTTCCCAGTGATGGCTGACGAGGCCATCTTCTGCTACATATGCAGCTAGAGACACGAGCTCTGGGGGTACTGGTTACTTCATATGGTTGTTCCACCTACAGGGTTGCAGACCCCTTCAGCTCCTTGGGTACTTTCTCTAGCTTCTCCATTGGGGGCCCTGTGTTCCATCTTATAAATGACTGTGAGCATCCACTTCTGTATTTGCCAGGCACTGGCATAGCCTCACAAGAGACAGCTATACCAGTTTCTCTCTGCTCAATTTTTTAACTGGGGTATTTGAGTTGATGGTGTCTAACTTCTTGAATTCATTATATATTTTGGATATGAGCCCTCTGCCAGTTGTAGGGTTGGTGAAGATCTTTTCCCAATCTATAGATTGCTGTTTTGCCCTCTTGATTTTTTTTTAACCTTATGGAAACTTTTCAGTTTCATGAGGTCCCATTTATCAATTAATGATCTTAGAGTCTGGGACATTGGTGTTCTGTTCAGGAAATTGTCTCCTGTAACATTCATTTAAAGATATTTTCCACTTTCTCTTCTATTAGGATTTGGTGTGTCAGTTTTATGCTGAGGTTTTTGATGCATTTGGATTTGAGTTTTGTGCAGGGTGATAAGTCATGGATCTATTTGCATTCTTCTATATGCAGACATCCAGTTAGTGAAGCACCATTTGTTAAAGATGATTTCCTTGTTTCCATTGTACAGTTTTGCCTCCTTTGTCAAAACTTAAGCCTCCATAGGCATGTGGTTTTATTTCTGGGTCTTCAATTCTTTTCCACTGATCAACCTGTTTGTTTCTATACCAGGTATATTCAGTTTTTTATTACTATTGCTCTGTAGTACAGATTAATCTAATTTTTCAACAGGGGTGGGGGTAAAAGAGAGGGTACCTGGGAGGAATGGGAGGGATAGAAATGATGTTATTTGTTTCCATATAGTATATTTTTTAAAAGGAAAAAAGAATTTTTTATGAAAAAGAGGTCATGAGTTTGAGATATAGCCAAGGTAATTCAATGGAGGGGTTGTAAGGGGAGAGGGAAAGGATGAAAGATGTGTTTCTATTATAGGCTCAAAAAAGAAACTTGCAAAAACAGAAAAATAAGAGAGAAATAGGGGAAAGGTGGAGGAAAGTGAGTGACTGAGGGAAAGATCAAGACAGCAGTACTGTAAGGGCTGTGTCTGGAATGATAACTTGATATGATTAGACAAAAAAATAAATAAACAAGAAGTACATTAATATTCACATTGATTAGTGTTAGCATCAGGATACTCCAAGCCCCGGCCTAACTATGTGACCCTTGACCTGCATTGCCAGGACAACGACCCTCAATCCCACAATCCACTTGGCTCATTTCCCACCCTCAGGTGTGACATCATTTTCCGTATAAATTAGGGGATCACCCCCTCCTTGCTCTCTTTTACTTCTCTCTTTCTTCTCTTTCTTCTCTCCCCCCTCTTTCTCTTTTTCCTCTTCTCTGCCCTTCTACTGCCCCTCTATCTCTGCACAATGAACCTTTCCCACTAGGAACCACCTTGGCCTGGTCTGCTGTTTGGTTTATCCGCTCAAAATATATAGATTAATATTATTTGATATTAATTAACAAATCAATTAGTACAAAATAACCCCAAATTGAAAATAATTCAAATGCTCATTACTTAATAAAGAACTAAATATAATAATAGTATTTCCTTTTGTGGAATATGCAGCACTATAAAAATGTGCCCTTGACACAAGCAGGGTGAACCATGAGATACTGCTTTTGAAGGAGGAAGCTGGTCACGAATTAGCATATGTTTATGAATTCACCTGCATTATATATCCAGAAGAATAATATATAGAAGCAGAATACAGATTAGTGTCCTGTATGGATACACAGGTATTGCCAAGGTATGAAAGCTTTATCTGATGAGATGAAAAAGTTCCAAGATTAAGCCCTAGCAATGTTTACATAGCCCCACAAATGTGCTGAAAACATTGCATTCTGAGCTTCACAGCCCGGAATTATCTGGTTTTTAATAACATGTCACTGGAATAGTTATTTGGGAGAACAAAACCTATGGCAGTGTACTTTAAATAAAGGGAAGCCCCTGGGCTGAAATCCTGTGAGGGAAAAGCACCATTCACCATCACCCAGGCATGTCCACAGATGCACGGCAGTGGAATGGCTGAGGGAAGTTTGCTCTCTGCCTTATCAGTAGTACTTAACACGGAGACAACACAAAATCCTCAGCAGGCTGAACTGTTATGACCAGGATCAGGAAAGTGTGCAGAAACTTGAAGAAAGACACAAAGAGGAAAATGGGCTAGTGACATAGAAGTGGGTCTGTGTCTGCTAAAGCCTACAACTGTCCCCACATAATGTTCTCTGAGTACAGGACAACATTTGCAAGGGTAAATGAGGTTATTTTAAACAAGGAATTCTAATACCTAAATGAACAGTACCTAAATGAATACCACACATTAGTCAGTCAACTACTTGAAAGACGCAATAGGCCTGTGACTCAGGAAGATTCTGCTGTAAATGGTCTGTGTCATTATCTGAAGAGTTCTAACCGTCTGCACCACTATTTACTCAGTTTCTGGGCTAGAAGATTCTTCTGGAACCTCTGCAGAGGTGGTTGGCTATGGATAATGACAGTAGGATGAAGAATATGCACAGAACACAGCATAGGACACCTTTGTCCCATAGCAGAGTCCCTCAAGTGTAGATGGCGAAGCACTCCATCCGCATCGATCCCACTTTTTGCATAGTTAAAGTAGAACTCTAGGTCCCTGCTGCAGAGCAATGAGTTGAGACTCCTGAAGATGAGGATGGTGATCTGTGAGGAAGTGAACCGGATGACTGCTGGCATTTCAATGCTTCAGGGACTCTTAGATGACTTCGGAAGGAAAGCGTGAGAAACAGAGCTGTCTACTGCAGAGACTTGTGCTTTCCATGTCACGCTAATCACCAGCAGAATCCATTCTCCAGTTATGTCTGCCAGGGATGGATGGAGGACCCCACAGAAATCCAGCCGAAGGTGTTCAGCTTCCTGATAGAAACTGAGGTTGGATCTAATGCCTTGTACAATGTAAAGACCAGGAAAATCGTTGTCAGGCTGCTGTTCCGGAATAATGACAAGTAACATTTCCTGTAGACTGCCACCACAGGTGCAGCCATTGTAGGCCTACCTATGGAGCCCATAGGTGGAGAGGGCTGCAGACATTTATTTAATGAATAATTGAAGCAGTCTGAGTATGTAGAAAATGATGTTTATACATATGAAATCAAACAAATTACTTGTATATATAGGCCTTCACTCCATAAAGATCATTTGCACAGGTCTCCCTTCATATTTTGTTCATTCTGATCTGGTTTAAAGTGGGCACACTGCCTGCAAGCTGAAGTACTTTTTTCCTCTGCTGAATTCAATGTGCAGCTCTCCTTCTGCAGCCTGAACACATTTGTCCTTTCTGAATAATAAAAGCAAGCATGCTCAGGAAGAAAGGGCAGCCCATTAGGGGAAAAATTGTATTTTCCTAACCAAGAACTGAATTTCACTGTGGAACTGTGAATAAATGAGCTTACAGCCGACTTGAGTGCACTGGAATTACAATTTGAAGTTTCTAGAACTTTCCAAGGAATAAGATGAAATTTATGATTTTTTTTAAACCACAGGTTGAACTTCAATCATGACCCTGTGCTGATCTTCCTTTGGAAAAGATTTTCTGAAGATCACTCGGTCCAATTCTTCACACATTCAGTATATACTTCTTAGATTGAGTAAAACCATTTCCAAAGTCACTTCCTGTATATACAGCAAAGACTGACAGACTCAGACTAATATATTTTCTATTCTGTCACATGATAATGTATGTTCCATTTCTAGGAGACTCTCGCCCCTTCAACAATACTCACATAAAGACCAGGGTCCCTGGTGTCGTGTTCACATAGTGCTCAACACAAAACCATCATGTTCCTGACAACCCTGAAGTTAATTCACCGTGTCCCATCCACTCTTGGTCCTTAGCACTGTATCACCTTGTCATAGGGCATCACGTCACAACTACCCACCATACACCTCATGCCACAACACTCTCTTTTTAAGATTCTGGCTGATCACTCAAGAAGCAGCAAAACAAGTGGTCTACCTAAGCCAGAACATAAACTACTTCCTAAGAGTGCTCTTAACCCTGTACATTTCCCTCAGCCTTTTGAACAAGGCCCACACTCATCTGGATGCAAGGCCTTTGTTATACAGCTCTTGCACAGGCTGGGATCTCTCACCTCCACAGTCTAACTCAGCCAGCAGTGCAGAGTGTTCCTGTTCCTCCTGGAAGTCTTGACTCTTCCTTGGCCTGAGATGAAAAAATAGCCTCTCCTGCAAGCTGCATCCTAAGGTTTGAGTGGCTTTGACAAGTTTTGTTCAGCAAAGATGACCACAGAAATTATGTTCATAGCCAGTGCTTTTTAATGACAAAGGGACATGATGTCCCCTCTCCTGGAGTCCAGACAAGCTTGTATCTCATTGGCAACCAACACATTTGGTAGGGTAATGTTTAGAAAACTTTCAAAGCTAACTTTTAATAGCAAAGTGATGCTATTTTTCTGCCACTGAGAGACTTCTGCAAGACAGCTTCAGCAGCTTAGGCCTATATTCCCAACTAGTCCAGAGGTGGAGGCAGAGTGGGTTCAAGACCAGTGAAACAACTTGGTGTGAATCTATCACTAGATAAAAAGTAAAAACGTTAACTGAGAGGTCACTTACCTAACTTGTGTGATGTCCAGTGTTGAAAACCACACATGCATACAAGCAGAAGGCATCCATCACTTAAATGTCAACATCTGCAGGAGACTTCTCATCAAAGTGATGCTCAGTTAGACAAGGTTAACTTTCCAGAAGGTTGAAGGGGTCTACAATTTCATAAAAATATTATGAATATTTTTAAGAACACAACTGATATAGGTTTAAAGAGAGAATTATACCCTATGTGATTTTTTTCCTGAGTCTATAGCCCTAATAAAAATTAACACTATACTCACCCCAGGTCTCTAGATGATGAAACCACCAGTGCTTACACCATCACCCATGTCAAGTATCTACCCCAGCCCCACATCAGTGCCACTAGGTCACATGTATCAGGGGTTTGCATCATTTTAGACATCCCTGCATAATTTATTTTACAAATGTATCCACTTTCCATTAGAATATAAATTTTTTGAAGACAGGAATCAATTTTACACATTTTGTTGAGAGAAGAATGGGTGGATGAATGGAAGGATAGATAAATGGCTGAATGGCTGAATGGCTAGATGGATGTTTTGATGGATTGATGGATAGATTAGCAGATGAATGGGTGGGTGTATGTATGTATGTATGTATGTATGGATGGGTGGGTGGGTGGTTTGATGGGTGGATAGTTTGATGGATGGATGGTTTGATGGATGGATGGATGGATGGATGGATGGATGGTTTGATGGATGGATGGTTTGATGGATGGATGGTTTTATGGATGGTTTGATGGATGGATGGTTTGATGGGTGGATGGTTTGATGGATGGATGGTTTTATGGATGGTTTGATGGGTGGATGGTTTGATGGATGGATGGTTTGATGGATGGATGGATTGATGGATGGATGGATGGATGGATGGATGGATGGATGGATGGATGGATGGTTTGATGGATGGATGGATTGATGGATGGATGGATGGATTGATGGATGGATGGATGGATGGATGGATGGATGGATGGATGGATGGATGAATGGATGGTTTAATGGATAGATGGTTTGATAGATGGATGGTTTGATGGATGGATGGATTGATGGATGGATGAATGGATGGTTTGATGGATGAATGGATGGATGAATGGATGGTCTGATGGATGGATGGTTTGATGGGTGGATGGTTTGATGGATGGATGGTTTGATGGATGGATGGATGGATGGATGGATGGATGGATGGGTGGGTGGATGGTTTGAAGAGTAGATGAGCAGGTGAATAGATAACTAAATGGCTGAATGGCTTCATATATTCTTTGTTAGATTACTTAACCTTTGATTGGGAAAAGTAACTTAGGTTCTATTAGTACTTCAGTAATTTAAAAATTAAAGGTGGTACACAATTTTTTACAAAGAAATTATTTTCTAACTGTTTCCCCCCCCCCCTGAAGAAAAAAAAACAGTTAAGTGGTACTGAATTAAGCTAGGTCCATCATGAATCTTCACTGTAATAAGACACTCGTTTTCTAATAGGATGCAATAATATACACACCAAAAACAAAAACAAAAAACTGCACCACTCCTGCAGCATTTCCCAGGCTTATTTGACATTAACTCCTTGCCTTCCCTCAGAACACTCTACAGGAGGAATGAAAGGTTTCTGTGAGAAATATTTGGGATTACACCGGGTCTTAAAAATGTTAGGCATTTTTATTATCCTACAATTATAATAATGGATCGTTAAATTGACATTACTTGAAGCAGAACAAATGAAGCCAAATTAGGTCCCCAAATCATGGTGACTAGAACGAGAGGGTTCAACGGATGTGAGAAGTTTTCTCTAACATGAATAAATTGCTGTTTGTATCCCATGTAGAATTCCAAGTCCATGAGAGAATATTCTATAATCTTTTGATATATGCATGATTCATCATGGTAGGAAATGCCTGCAGAGGAAACTTTCATTTTAATATCATTTATGCAAATAATAAATTAGCACTGCACACTGTAATTAGGTGTCCAATAAAGTCTTAACTTTGAAATAAATTCTGAACATTAGAAAAAAGAAGGGCATTTCTAGTTGCTTATGGTATCTCAAAGGAGATGTAAAAGTAACTAAGTCAGGGCTGGAGAGGTGGCTGCATGGGTAAAGATGTGCACTGCTCTTCCAGAGGATCTGTTTGAGTCTTAGTAACCATATCAAGTGACTCCCAAACACCTAGGGCTTCCACAGACCCTCCCCAGTACAAACATACACATGATTTAAATTAAAGAAACTGCGAACATTTGCTAAGGTCAGAGGACAATTACTAAAATCTAAAGGTGCTTCAGCACCAAGGTGTGCCAGATGCCATTTTAGACAAAGAAATAAGCTCCTCCCAACCTGTGCTTTGCCCACAGTGGGTCCTAACACTCAGATTTGATGTCAGGTATCCATTTGGTCAGCATCCACTCTTGTTAGAGGAGGAGAAGCTGCCCAGATCACATTTGAAACTCAATACAAATCTGTGCACTGTCTTCCCTCTAAAAGGAGAGAAACACACAAAAAACAAAAACAAAACACTGTCTCTTTTTATAATCTTATTCAAGGAACATTTAACCGAGAAAAATAAAATATAAAACCAAAAAGATTGGGATGCTTGTTCATATTTAGAGGAATTCTGGATTTTTTTTTCTTTCTACCCAAATATTGGGCTATTTTGTAGTCAAAGCCTGTATCGAAATTCTGGGGAATCTGAATCTTGTTGGCCAGATCTAATAGTAGTTAAGTGGATGGTGACTGAAAAGAAATCAATTCTTAGATTAACACGGGTGTATTTAATCAACAACTAAAGACTGTATTTTCATAGGACCACACATTCTAATTTTCAGAAACGTTTAACATCTATTCCTTTCTTATTTTATATATCTAATCATTGTCTTCCACTCAATAATTTTCCTAATTTATACTTATGCTCTGTCTTAGTAAAAATCAATTTTTTTCATTCAACCTTATTGAAGTATAATTAGCATATAATAAGTTTCACATTTTAAAAGTACAATTAATGAGTTTGACAAATGTGCTTTGGCTGCTATCCCAGGCAAGATGTTAAGTGTTCTTGGCAAATATTCCAGAAACTTCCCTGGAGCATCACCCCTCCCTCAATCCCACCACCCTACAGATCCTTCTAGCCTGGTTTACCACCAATAGACTCATCACAGAGAGTCCCAATCTGTATATTTTGGGTGTATTCCAAAAGCTCTAACATTAGAAGGTCTTCCTCCTCAAAGAGAGTAAATTACCTGGGTTGACTAAAAATCTCCATTTCACATTATTTACCAATTTCACACTTAAAGCACAGCTAAAAGCTAATATTGACACTGGTCACGTTCTGAGTACGTTCTTATCACTATGTAATAATAATAATAATAAAGGTCTAGATTTTAGGAATAGAGACACTTTAGCAGATTCATCATATATTGGGGGATGATAAGAAAAGACTGAGAGATTTTTATCATCCTATGAAACTCCCCGTGGGCCTTCTCAGGTAAGCTCTCTGACTCTGAGCTATGGTCCAGCCACAAGTATGATATTAATAAATAAATTAGCTCTGACTGCTCTCACACTTTCTATCAAGAGATTCACAACATAATTTTATTCTATTTTAACCTGTAAAAATTAATGCCACTCCTTGCTCTACTTCTACAATTAACAAGGGATTTTCATCATGGAAATTGTTGAATGCTCATAATATTTAACATATTTAAGTGTTATTTCTACCAGTGTGTTCTCTGACAGTCTAGTGCACCTGCTGCAGGTGCCTTACATGGAGAACATCTTCAAGTTCAACAGGTCAGCCAAGATCATTTAGAGGTGAGAAATCATCTAAATGCTTTTTCTCTTGTCCCTTCCAAAATTTGATCAAATTTTCTACTTCTCAGCCCAAAGAAATAACTATAGTAAGCATTTGCAAACTGCCTGAGTATGTGACAGTTAATGGGGGGGAGTATTATTATTATTAAACTTGAATAGGTTTCTTGTCTGACTTGTCCAAGCAGCCTGTAAGACCCTCCTACAATTACCCTGCCTCTATATTTGTAACGGTTCTTTTTTTAGCTTTGAAATTTTTCCGTCTGACTCATCTTATTAGCTTATTTTTCACAGTTGGGTTTTTTTTTTTTTTTTTTTTTAGTCTTTGGGGTTTTTTTTCACAGCTATACCAGTGGAAACTAATAACATGTTTCTTAAAATAAAAGATGCTGAAGCCCACATTCTACAGTGCATTCTGATAGGTTCACAGCAATTCACCTGCATCTACAAATAAGAAGCAAGTTGTGCAGAGAGGGAAAGTGAGAGAAGAAAGAAAGTGGATCTTCCACTCAATGTCAACAGAATCTTTCAGCCCTGAATTGTTTCAGGACTAGGGGTAAAAAAGACAAACAGCAATGCAGACACGGCTGTCAGTAGCACCGTCCAAATCGCTCCCATATGGCTAATGTGTGTCAACAAAGCAGTCCCTGTTTAAGCAACACGACATAAAACTCTAGAAAGATGCTGCCAAAAATCTCAATGAGTGCAATCTGCCCCCACACTTCAGGAAATTCAGAGCCTCCCTGAGCTTGTGAGTGGAATAACAGGGGCTCTGGGCCTGGGGATATCCCTGGAAGCCAGGACCATACCTGAGGCAGCAACATAGCAGTCAGCATGCTTCAATCCAGAGGCAGGAACAAGGAGAGTGCCAGAAAGGCAAGAGACAACAGTCATTAGAACACGGGTAACCTGATATTAACATCAGTCCATATAGGTGTCATTAGATAGACACTTCCTTATGATCGGTTGGTTACTACAAGACCAAGTTCAGCTCAACTTGCATTATCCCATCTCTCAAGGCAATTCCCACTCCTGGGGGGGAGGGGATCATCATCTGCCAGGCAGAGCACTAGGCTCCTTGAGCATAGTAAGCCTCTGGCTGGCCACTTAGTGTAGGTACTGCCACTATAACCTAATACAGAGAAACTGAAAACTTGCAGAGGTAAAAGGTGACATGATCGTTGAGAAACTGTTAACAAATGACCTAAGAGAATTCCATCCCAGGTATTCTGATTCCAAAGTCAGGTTCTTCTAGGAGACTGCATTGCTTCTTTTATACAACACAAAATCCCAGTGGTATATTACCAAGATATTCCTAAATGCAATGCATCACTTTAACTCTACCCAATCATTTGTTGTCAGGTAGAAAGGGACCCACCCCTGCTCTAGCTGGCTTTCTTTTAAAAAAAAAAATACTTATTTTTTATTAGATATTTTCTTCATTTACATGACCTAGTTTCCTCTCCGAAAGTCCCCTATATTCTCCCCCAGCCCTGCTCCCCAACCCAACCACTCCTGCTTCCTGGCCCTGGCATTCCCCTATACTGGGGCATAGAATCTTCGCAAGACCAAGGGCTTCTCCTCCCATTGATGGATGACTAGGCCATCCTCTGCTACATATGCAGCTACAGACAGGAGTTCTGGGGATACTGGTTAGTTCATATTGTTGTTCCTACTATAGGGTTGCAGAACCATTCAGCTCCTTGAGTACTTTCTCTAGCTCCTTCACTGGGGATCCTGTATTCCATCCAATAGATGACTATATTTGCCAGGTACTGGCATAGCCTCACAAGAGAAAGCTATATCAGGGTCCTGTGAGCAAAATCTTGTTGGCATCTGCAATACTGTCTGGGTTGTAGTTTATGGGATGGGTCCCAGGGTGAGGCAGTCTCTCGATGGTCATTCCTTCAGTCTCAGCTCCAAACTTTGTCTCTGTAAATCCTTCCATGGGTATTTTGTTCCCCATTCTAAGAAGGAATGAAGTATCCATACTTTGGTTTTCCTTCTTGAGTTTCATGTGTTTTGCAAATTGTATCTTGGGTATTCTGAGTTTCCGGGCTAATATTCACTTATCAGTGAGTGCACATCATGTGTGTTCTTTGTGATTGGGTTTTCTCACTCAAGATGATATACTCCAGATCCATCCACTTGCCAAAGAATTTCATAAATGTATTGTTTTTAATAGCTGAGTAGTACTTCATTGTGTAAATGTACCACATTTTCTGTATCCATTCCTCTGTTGAGGGACATCTGGGTTCTTTCCAGCTTCTGGCTATTATAAAGAAGGCTGCTATGAACATAGTGGGGTATGTGTCCTTATTACAATTTGGAACATCTTCTGGGTATATGCCCAGGAGAGGTATTGCTGGATCTTCCAGTAGTACCAATTTTCTGAGGAACTGCCAGACTGATTTCCAGAGTGGTTGTACCAGCTTGCAATCCCACCATCTAGCTGGCTTTCTATTGCATAAACAAACGTGACTTGGGGAGTTAAGGTTTTATTTAAGTTTACATGTATGTCCATTTTAAAGGGAAGTCGGGACAAGAACTCAAGATGAGAACCCAGACTCATGAGCACATGGAAAAATCACTGCTTAATGGCTTGTCTTGTCACTCACATGTCTTGTTCAGCCTGCTCTCTTATATACCCCAGGACTGCCTCCCCAGGTATGTCATCGCCCACAGTGGGCTGAGCACTTCCACATCTTCACTGGTCAAGAAGCTAACTATAGACCAAATACTTACCTTAAGACTTCACCTGCCCTCTACAGTCTTTTTATAAATGAATGTTCTCTGTAAGTTTGTGAGAGTTCCACTTAACATTCCTCAATGGAAAATGATAAACCATCATTGAACATGTTCTGCCACCTGGGTCTTCACTTTCTAGTGCTGTTCATAAACTCATGTGATTAGATGTTTTCCAAGGAACCGTTTGTATGCAACAGCAAATGATGTCAGGCCAGGAGCAGAGTTAATAATCAAAGTTTGCTGTCTTCAAAGTTAAGGGCTTCCACTGGACACAATGCCACACTAGTTAGGCCACCACTTGCCTAGGGTGGGAAGATCTTTCACTGAAAGGCAACCTGAGCCATATAGTGATATCCTGTCTCTAAACAAGGGCTTTGAATTTAAAGTCTTTGTAGCTTTGGAAGGAGAAATAGAAGACATTCTTGTGAGTGAGCATAGGGTTATCTATATTTAAATGTCCAAGTAAAGATTGTTTCAAAATGTAAAAGTGTAAGGAAATAGTCAACAAGTGCTTTGCAGAATACTAACCTGGATAAAGAATCTTGTGACTACTTAGAAGTACCTGAAGCTCTTGACTAATAAGCTAACCCTGGAAGCATATACCCAATGCTATAAACCCTGGAAGCATATACCCAATGCTATAAACCCTGGAAGCATATATCCAATGCTATAAACTGAAGTACCTTGGTGCCATTGATATTACCGGTGAGATGTCAAGTGTGTCCAAGCTTCCTTCATCATTTCCACTCTGCTTTGAACTCTGGGAAGAAAGGCAGCAGGCTCTGCAAAGGTGTACTTACTCTGCATTTTTTGCATATGTTCAGAATTGTGGTCCTGAACACAGCCCATGTTCCCCTGTGATTGGTGACAAGCCACCTCAGTTTGGATGATTAAAAACAGATGACAAAGGGCTAAAAATATTTCTAAATAATGCTAAAGCAGCAACAGCCCAGCTGAAGGCCAGCCAATTCATCAGATCTGGTAAATACAGCCGAGAAATATTAAAATAGTTTAACCTTTGGATCAGCTGACCTGAAATGCAATTTCATCAATCCAAGGCTTTTGCCCCAAACTGGAGGAACAAAGGGCAACCTTTGAATGTTCTCAAGATGCTCAAGGACAGGGAGTGCTTATCAAAGCCTTCCAGTTCTTCGAGCACATAGAAGGATATGATAGCAAGCTAGAACAATCAACTGTGCTTTCAACAATCATTTTTCAGTTAGAATCTTAATTTTTTTGCATTGCTCTTACCTGAATTATTCTTTTACATTTTCATAGGAACTAAATATGGGAAAGGAGTCCAAGAGTGGGTTTCTTCTGAAGCATTTGTACCTATTGTAAGAAGCCTCATCCTCAGGACTAGCTGCTGTATCACCGCATGGAATTGTTTCTACAGAAGTTAGGGCAGGGCTATCTCTGACCATTTTTCATCGGTAGTGAGAGATAGGTGAACAGAGATGACCACAAACAAGAGCAACAACAACAACAAATCAATATATCAGATCACAACTGTGGTTGAACTCACTGACTAGAAAATCAATGGCCTCCAGATAAGTGAGCAAGGGAAGCAACAGTACCCCTGACCATCAGGGAAAGTAGTCAGGGAAGGAGGGCCAACACTCCTCTCAGTTAATTTCTCCAGCTGAGAAGCTCGATTCGCTTTAACAAGATGACCTGGTGTGAGACAAGGGCTCCACTTATAGGGATACTGGTACAGAACAATCTGAGCCTTCCACCTTCTCAAACCTCAGGTCTGAAATCTCAGAAGTGCTGAGCCAATGTTCATGCCGGGTATTTCCAACAGTTATAGCTTGTGGAAGCCAATTCAGCTCTACAAAAGAAACTGCTGACTTGAATCCTGCAAGTGATTTGCATGCGCTTAGTTTTTAAAAATGAGTTTGTAATCTTATCTGAAATCATCCCGAGTCATCAGGAGACATACATCTTCTTCAGTTTGGGTCCTGTCTACTCAGTCCCAGAGTGTTTCTCTCTGATCTTATGCAAAGGTTAACAGTTTTGTCTAAGATACCAGGTACCAAAATTAAATCAGGATCAGATTAATGATCTAAACAGTTCCATATCCCCTAAAGAAATAGAAGTAGTCATTAATAGCCTCCCAACCAAAAAAAGCCCAGGACCAGATGGGTTTAGTGCACAGCCCTATCAGACCTTCAAAGAAGATTTCATTCCAATTCTCCTCAAACTATTCCACAAAATAGAAACAGAAGGTACTCTACACAGTTCATTCTATGAAGCAACAATTACTCTGATACCTAAATCACATAAAGACCCAACACAGAAGGAGAACTTCAGATCAATTTCTCTTATGAATATCGATGCAAAAATACTCTATAATATTCTCACTAACCAAATCCAAGAACACATCAAAATGGTCATCCATCATGATCAAGTAGGCTTCATTCCAGAGATGCAAGGATGGTTTACTATACGGATATCCATCAAAGTAATCCACTATGTAAATAAACTCAAAGACAAAAACCACATGATCATCTCATTAGAGGCTGAGAAAGCATTTGACAAAATCCAACACCCATTCATGATAAAAGTCTTGAAAAGATCAGGAATTCAAGGTCCATACCAAAATATAATAAAAACATATACAGCAAACCAGTAGCCAACATCAAACTAAATGGAGAGAAACTTGAAGCAATCCCACTAAGATCAGGGACTAGACAATGCTGCCCATTTTCTCCCTACCTATTCAATATAGTACTTGAAGTCCTACCCTGAGCAATTAGACAACAAAAAGAGATCAAGGGGATACAAATTGGAAAGAAAGAAGTCAAAATATCACTATTTGCAGATGATATGATAGTATATATAAGTGACCCTAAAAATTCCACCAGGGAACGCCTAAGCCTGATAAACAGCTTCAGTGCAGTAGCTGGATATAAAATTAACTCAAACAAAGCAGTGGCATTTCTCTACACAAAAGATAAACAGGTTGAGAAAGAAATTAGGGAAACAACGTCCTTCACAATAGTCACAGATAATAAAAAATACCTTGGTATGACTCTAACTAAAGAAGTAAAAGACCAGTATGATAAGAACTTCAAGTCTCTGAAGAAAGAAATTGAAGAAGATCTCAAAAGTTGGAAAGATCTCCCATGCTCATGGATTGGCAGAATTAATATAGTAAAAATGCCTATCTTGCCAAAAGCAATCTACAGATTCAGTGAAATACCCATCAAAATTCCAACTCAATTCTTCACTGAGTTAGAAAGGGCAATTTGCAAATTCATCTGGAATAACAAAAAACCTAAGATAGCTAAAATTATTCTCAACAATAAAAACTTCTGGTGGAATAACCATGCCTGACAGACCTCAAGCTGTACTACAGAGCAATTGTGATAAAAACTGCATGGTACTGGTACAGCAACAGACAGGTAGATCAATGGAATAGAATTGAAGATCCAGAAATGAATCCACACACCTATGGTCACTTGATCTTTGACAAGGGAACTAAAACCATCCAGTGGAAAAAAAGACAGCATTTTCAACAAATGGTGGTGGCACAACTGGCGGTTATGATGTAGAAGAAAGCAAATTGATCCATTCTTATCTCCTTGTACAAAGCTCAAGTCTAAGTTGATTAAGGAACTTCACATAAAACCAGAGACACTGAAACTTATAAAGAAGAAAGTGGGAAAAAGCCTCAAAGATATGGGCATAGAGGAAAAATTCCTGAATAGAACAGCAATGGCTTGTGCTGTAAGATTGAGAATCAACAAATGGGACCTCATAAAATTACAAAGCAATTTTAAAGCAAAAGATACTGTCATAAGACAAAAAGGCCACCAACAGATTGGGAAAGGATCTTTACCAATCCTATATCAGATAGGGGACTAATATCCAATATATATAAAGAACTCAAGATGGACTCCAGAAAATCAAGAAACCCTATTAAAAATGGGATACAGAGCTAAACAAAGAATTCTCAACTGAGGAATATCGAATGGCTGAGAAGCACCTGAAAAAATGTTCAACATCCTTAATCATCAGGGAAATGCAAATCAAAACAACCCTGAGATTCCACCTCACTCCAGTCAAAATGACTAAGATCAAAAATTCAGGTGACAGCAGACACTGAGGAGGATATGGAGAAAGAGGAACACTCCTCTATTGCTGGTGGGATTTCAAGCTAGTACAACCACTCTGGAAATCATTCTAGTGGTTCCTCAGAAAATTGGACATAGTACTACCGGAAGATCCAGCAATACCTCTCCTGGGCATATACCCAGAAGATTTTCCAACTTGTAATAAGGACACATGCTCCACTATGTTCATAGCAGCCTTATTTATAATAGCCAGAAGTTGGAATGAACCCAGATGCCCCTCAACAGAGGAATGGATACAGAAAATGTTGTACATTTACACAATGAAGTACTACTTAGCTATTAAAAACAATAAATTTATGAAATTCTTAGGCAAATGTATGTATCTGGAGTATATCATCCTGAGTGAGGTAACCCAATCACAAAAGAACTCACATGATATGCACTCACTAATAAGCAGATCTTAGCCCAGAAACTTAGACTACCCAAGATACAATTTGCAAAATACATGAAACCCAAGAAGAAGGAAGACCAACGAGTGGATACTTTGTTCTTTCTTAGAATGGGGAACAAAATACCCACGGAAGGAGTTACAGAGACAAAGTTTGAAGCTGAGATGGAAGAAAGGACCATCCAGAGACTGCCTCACCCTGGGACCCATCCCATATACAACCACCAAATCCAGACAGTAATGCATATGCCAACAAGATTTTGCTGACAGGACCCTGATATAACTGACTCTCATGAGGCTATGCCAGTGCCTGGCAAATACAGAAGTGGATGCTCACAATCATCTATCGGATGGAACATAGAGCCCCTAATGAAAAAGCTAGAGAAAGTACCCAAGTAGCTAAAGGGGTCTGCAACCCTTTAGCTACAATATGAACTAACCAGTTTCCCCCAGAACTATGTATCTAGTTGCATATGTAGCAGAGGATGGCCTAGTTGACTGTCAATGGGAGGCAAGGCCCTGGTCTTGCGAAATCATGTGCCCCAGTACAGGGGAATGCTTGGGCCAGGCAGTGGGAGTGGGTGGGCTGGGGAGTAGGACAAGGGGTGGGGGGAGGGTATAGGGAACTTTCAGGATAACATTTGAAATGTAAATGAAGAAAATATCTAATAAAAAAAGAACTGCCTGCCATGTTGTGTTTTGCTTAAAAAAAAAAAAAAACAGTTTTGTCTAATTCTCATCGTAGTTTTCATAGGTAACTCAATTCCCTTTTAATTGATGCTATTGCTGACCTTGTATCATCTCTCAACGGTCAGAGTTGGCTTTTCTCACAGTGTCTTCCAGTGTTTTTCTCTTTTGTTTTGTTTTGTTTTGTTTCTTTCTATTCAGCAATTAAAATGTTCAACCCTATGAAATCACTGTGACTATGGAAGCCGTGAATTTTCACAGGGGACAAAATCCCCCACAGAAGCAAAGGGTTCAGTGAAACTTATCCCAAATAGCTTTGTTAGACCATTTCTCATTCCATTGAGCCTTAAGCAATGATTTGACTTCAGAGGACCAGTCCAAATGCAGTTTTCCTTAAAACTGAAAAACTCTTATTTGAGTAATATCAACTGCTACAGATTTTGTCTTATGCCATATATGTGCTAAAAGATGAGAGACAGCATGGTTGGCAAAACACTTGCCAACTAAGCAAGAGGACCTAAATTGAGATCTCCAGCATCCACCTAAAAAGCTAGGCATGGCTGCATGGCTGTAATCCCAGTGTTGAGACGATCAAAGGGAAGATCTCAGGAGCTCAGTGGCCAGCCAGCCTACACAAAGCTTCAGTTCCATCCTCAAAAAGAAAGTGAAGAGCAATCAAGGAATGTACTAGACCTCAGCTTCTGGGCTCTAAACACACATACACAGATTCCCATATGCATATCTCTCTCTCTCTCTCTCTCTCTCTCTCTCTCTCACTCACACACACACACAGAGAGAGAGAGAGAGAGAGAGAGAGAGAGAGAGAGAGAGAGAACAGAGCGAGAGCAAGAATGAGAGAGAGAGAGGGGGAGAGCAAAAGAGAGAGAGAGAGAGAGAGAGAGAGAGAGAGAGAGAGTCCAGATTATGAGTTAAAGCAAAATTGTAAAAAGAGAAAGAATCTGCTCTTTAGGTCGTGCTCACAATTGAGGAATAGCAGCAAGAAAGAATTTCTGCTTTTGTTTCTAAACTAGCAGGATAAAGCACCCAGCGAACATATAACATGATTCTTAATGAGAAGCCTGTGTTTTTGCTCGCATTTAAATGTTTACTTGGTGCCCTGGGAAATGGTTCTAGAACGCCAAGGTGTTGACAAATTGCTAAGGACTGTGCTAAGCATACTCATTAGCTCAAGCTTGAAGTAACTCACTGAACAACCCCCAAGCTTCACAGTTGGTCGGCAGGGGATCTGTGCGCTACAGCTATAACTTTTCCCAGCCCAAGGCAAAAGCAGCTGGCAAGAGGCAAATGTGTGATGGCATTTGATCTGTGACTAAATTAAGCTTGATGGTGCAGCTGGGACTTTTCCAACTTGCAAAATAGTCAACATTTGTGGGAGCTGGGACTCTTCTTCTGGAAACATCCATGCCTGTAATAATCATGTCTGAATGTGTTCTACCCTAATGCCATCCTTCTGCGTGCTCCTCCAACTCTTATGTTGCTTCTGTAAAAATCGTTCCATTCACTAAGTCAGTAGATGGGCAGACACCATTTGCCAATAAAATATATTCATGTTACCTCACATTATTCTTCACACAAGCCTCAAAGCATCACTATCACATTTAATAAGGAAAACATTGAAGTTCACAAGCCTCAACCTCACCCACATGAATACTGCCAGAGATTAATTAGAATTACAGCTGACAAGCAAGTCTAAAGGTGTAAACTTAAAGTCAGTTGGACATGCTTTCACTATTCATATATAATAATTCATAATTCTCTGAGATTGGAGCATGGACCCAGTGATAATTATTCATGCTGTTCTTACAGAAGACTCGAGCTCAGTCCCCAGCACCCAATTCAGGCAGCTCACAAGTGCCTGTAACTCCAACTACAGGAGGACCTAACACTTCTGGTCTCTATGGACATTCACTCACATGTGCATACCCATACACATACACACACATAACTTAAAAATATACACACAGGCACACACCCACTAATAAACGAGTTACTCCTTTCAAATGACCTCATGAGAGCAAATAAGTTCGACGGAATGATTTTTATTGGGCAAGTATATGTCATGGTTAAGGCTGAGCTGACCTGACAGTGCTTGGCTTCAGTAGTTGTCGTTACACCCCAGTGAGGTGCTAGGTGAGAAAAAGAGAACCACTACATGATCTTCAGTGGAAGATGGGAGACTTGAAAACAATACATGGATCCTGAAATTGAATCATCACTTCACCATGGTGATATTAAGTGACCAAATAGTAGTTTATATAATCAGAAAGGATGTCGTGGTCCAAAGACAGCTATCTGTTCATCTCGCACATTCTCTGACCTGTGATGGCAGGCCAGTTGACTAAGGAATCTCATCCTTACCACCCTAGGATCGCCCACCTCAGATCCCTAACTCAGGCAGTTCTTAACCTCATGTCCTCTCTAGGTCTGGGACTTTGATTTCTGCTTCTCCTATCCAACTGAAGTTTTCCTGAGGATAGGAAAACTTCTTTTTATCTTTGGGTATTTTTTAAAGACTTATTGTGATGGCTGAAGCTCAATAGAATTTCCTAGAAAAGAGACCAAGCTTCAAGTTTCAAAGATCTAAAATAGTAAGACTTGGGTCACCTTAGATTAAGTGTGGACCCTGGAAATGGAGGCAACATTGTGAAAAAAGAAACACTGGCATATTCTCTGAAATTATTTTTTAATCATAATTATCAATTTTGAATTTTAGTGTCACAAAAGAGGACCATTAAATTTATCCTTGCTTTATTAAACTAGGGCAAAGAATGATTTAATCTCTCAGTGTAGAAATTTCATCATCCATTAAACAGAAAAAGCAGTCTTGCTGGCAAGGGATGAATAAGCTGGTATGTTAGACTTGTTTCATCACCTGGCACACAGTAGTTTGCAGAAGTAATTAATATAGTTGTTGTTGATATTGGAATGATACTATCATTATTACTGGTATTCTTTGAATCTTGATGACTTTGAATAACTCCTTGAGCTCTAATTTCTATCTCAGTTTCTCAAATAATGACTATATATCTATATCTAGATAGATAGTAAGATAGATAGATAGATAGATAGATAGATAGATAGATAGATAGATAGATAGATAGATAGATAGATAGATAGATTTCCTTCTGGATATTAACTTCTAAGATCTTTTTTTATTATTTACTTACTTACTTATTCACTAATATTTTTATATCCTGACCACATTTTGATGGTCTAGGCAGCCCAGTAAGAGGAAATGGTTCCCCAAAGCAGGCAAGAGTAAGAGACAGCCCCTTATTTCCACGGTTAGGAGTCCCACAAGAAGACCAATCTACACAACTGTAGCATATGGGCAGAGGGCCTCAGTCAATCCCATGCAGGCCCCCCAGTTGGTGATTCAGTCTCTGTGAGCCCCATGAGCCCACATTAGTTGGTTCTATGCATTTTCTTGTGGTGTCCTTGACTCCTGTGGCTCCAACAATTCTTCCTCCCCCCTTCAGCAGGATTCCCCAAGTTCCATCTAATGTTTGGCTATTCTGCATCTGTCTCCATCAGTTGTTGGGTGAAGCCTCTCTGATGACAAATGGTCTGGGCACCAGTCTATAAATATAGCAGAATGTCATTGCCTTTTTTTTTCTTTTTGACCAGCCAGTCATGTTTGGTTTTATCTTGGGTCTTTGGGCTATTCAACTTCCGGTCCTCCAAGCCCTGTTAGGGGTGGGCTCCACCTTGTGGCTTGGATCTCAAGCTGGACTAGTCATTGTGGGAGTCACCTTCTCATTCTGTGCCACCTTTACCACAGCACATCTTGTAAGCAGAAAAAAAAAAAAGTATAAGTCAAAGGTTTTTGTGGCTGGGTTGGTGTCCCAATCCCTCCACTGGAATCCTGCCTGGTTACAGGAGATGGTCAATTTAGGCTCAGTATTCCCCAGTGCTAGGAGTCTTATCAAGGGTCATCCTCATAGATTCATAGGAGTTTCTAGTGCACTCGGTTTATAGCTCACCCTAGAGATGGCTTGCCCTCATTCCATTTGTCTCTCAGAGTACTCTCTTCCATCCTAATCCTTCCTGTTCCCATCTCCACTTCCCCACTGAGGCCTGTTTCCCTATCCACTCTCAATGACTATTCCACTTCCTCTTCACAGTGAGATTCATTTGTCACCCCTTGAGCCCTCCTTGCTACTTAGCTTCTCTGTGCCGTGATCAAAAGCATAGCTACCTTCTACTTGATGACTAATACCCACTTACCTCAGTCAGGATGATCTTTACTAGTTCCATCCATTTGCCTGCAAATTTCATGATGTCATTGTTTTTAACAGCTAAGTAATACTCAATTGTGTAAATGAACCAAATTTTCTTCATCCATTCTTTGACTGAGTCACATCTAAATTGTTTCAAGATTCTGGGCTGCTACGAACATAGATAAGCAAGAGTCCTTGTAGTAGGATGGAGCATCTTTGGGATATATGCCCAGATGTTTTATAGCTGGGTCAGGAGGTAGATCTATTCTCAATTTTCTGAGGAACTCTCATATTGATTTTCAAAGTGGTTGTACAAGTTTGCATTCCCACCAGCGATGGAGGAGTTCCTTTTGTTCCACATTCTTATCACATGAAATGACAGTTGTATTTTTTAATCTTATCCATTCTGACAGGTGTAAAATAGAATCTCAGAATCATTTTGTTTTGCATTTGCCTGATGGCTAATAATGTTGAACATTTCTTTTTTTTAATTGGATATTATATTTATTTACATTTCAAGTGTTATCCCCTTCCATCCCCCTACCCAGAAACCCCCATCCCATTCCCCCTTCTCCTGTTTCTATGAGGGTGTACCCCACCTACCCACCCATTCCTGTTCTGCCCTTACATTCCCCTGCACTGGGGCATTGAGCCTTCACAGGACCAAGGGCCTCTTCTCCCATTAATGCCCAATAAGGCCATCCTCTGCTACACATTCAACTGGAGCCATGGGTCCCTCCAAGTGTACTCCTGGGTTGGTGGTTTAGACCCTGGGAGCTCTGGTTGGTTGATATTGTTGTTCTTCCTATGAGGTTGCAAACCCCTTCAGCTCCTTCAGTCCTCTCTCTAGTTTCTCCATTGGGGACCCCATTATCAGTTCAATGGTTGGCTGCAAGCATCCACCTCTATATATGTCAGGCTCTGGCAGAGTCTCTCAGGAGACAGCTATATCAGGCTCCTGTCAGCATGCACTTCTTGGCATCCACACTAGTGTCTGCATTTGGTGACTATATATGGGATGGATCCCCAGATGGGGCAGTCTCTGGATAGCCTTTCCTTCAGTCTCTGCTTCACACTTTATCTCCATATTTGCTTCAGGAGTATTTTGTTCCCCTTCTAAGAAGGACCGAAGGACCCACACTTTGGTCTTCCTTCATCTTGAGCTTCATGTGGTCTGTGAATTGTATTTTGGGTATTCTGAGCTTTGGGGCTAGTTAAAATCCATTTATCAGTGAGTGCATACCATGTGTATTCTTTTGTGATTGGGTTACTTCACTCAGGATGATATTTTCTAGTTCCATTCATTTGCCTAAGAATTTCATGAATTTGTTGTTTTTAATAGCTGAGTAGTACTTTATTGTGTAAAGTACATAAGTACATTTTCTATATCCATTCCTCTCTCTCTCTCTCTCTCTCTCTCTCTCTCTCTCTCTCTCTCTCTCTCTCTCTCTCAACAGAGTTTCTCTGTGTAGCCCTGGCTGTCCTGGAACTCACTTTGTAGAGCAGGCTGGCCTCGAACTCAGAAATCTGTCTGCCTCTGCTTCCCAAGTGCTGGGATTAAAGGCATACACCACCACCACCTGGCTCCATTCCTCCCTTGAAGGATATCTTGTTTTACATCCATTTGAGATCTCTGTTTACATATGTACCCCATTATAAATTGGATAATTTGGTTTGATGATGTCTAGTTTCTTGAATTCTTTATGTGTTTTTAATATTAGCTCTCTGTCAGATGTAGGGTTGGGAAAGAGATTTTCCTATTCTGTAGACATCTGTTTGTCCTATTGACAGTGTCCTTTGCCTTCCAGAAGCTTTTCAGTTTCATGAGCAGTTCATTAGTTATTAATCTTAGTGACTGTGCGTTTGTGATTGTTTTTCTGTTCAGGGAGTTGTCTCCCACACCAGTGCATTTAAAGCTATTCCCTGTTTTCTCTCTTATCAGATTTAGTGTATCTGGTTTTATGTTGAGATCTTTCCACTTGGACATGAGTTTTGTAACTTCACTTAATATTTTAAAATTTTAAACTTACCATGTAGAACATAAGAATTTCAGGTCCCTAATGTTGTCTTCTTTATATACCTTTATAGCTTTATATCATATACCTTTATACTTTTATATTCTAATGTTACATCCACAACTGTATATTATAGTGTATGTGGTATGTAATGGAAAAGTAGAAGCCAATTGAATTTTGTTCTTAAACCTTTTAAAGTAATAACCCAAGCCCACACAATGTAATAAAAAAAATCTTGTTTGACATTATACAGATAGTACATTAAGTTTGAAGAATATTTGAGTAGTTTCTCAGAAATGTAAGGTTTTCTCACCAATATTTATTGCCATCTTGAGGTATGTGAATTCTCTAACTTGTTATGATCTATAAACGAAATAACACTAAATTTATTTGAGAACGAAATATGTTGATATAAAAGGTAATTTTTCATCTATCATCATTCTCCTCTTATTCTTAAAATATTACATTTTAAGCTTATCTACTTTCAAATAGTCCAAGAATAATAGTTTTCTTTGACTGATTGATTATAGGAATCTTGCTCACCTACTACACCTGAAGTATGACATTTTAAATTGCATACTCCTTTCATTTACAATGCTTAAGGAAATTTTTATTTTGTTCTGCAATTTTTCATTTAGAGATGGAACATCATATTTGTATGGATTCCATTGATACCTGTGCAAATCAAGAAGCATTATCAGACTTGGCTCTGCAGCAACGATCTTAGATAGGCAAAGCAAAGACACACACAGGAGTTCCTCCCTGGTGTTCCAGGGTAGCATAGTGTGAGGATACCTGCTTCCGTGGAAGAGAATGTGCTCAGAGGACAATAATCTCTCCTGTTTCAACTCCTTGAACATGGCTTTTCTTACTCATCTTTATTTGTCCCTCCTCTTTTCTCATGAAACTGTGAGTTTTGGGAATCCCTACAGCCCAGTTCTGTCCTTTTGCTAATGTTAAACGTTCTCAACTGCTCCTAGTCTCTGCTACCACTTCCACAATGACATACTCTGATGCCATGTCCTGCACTTGCTCATGAACTACAGGTCTCTACATCCATTCACTTGTCTGAACCTATACTCTACCTTTCTTGGTTTTGTGACTAAACTCCTAAGAAAAGCAACTTAAAGAAAGAAGTGTTTGTCTTGGCTTCCTATTGGGAGATACAGTCCATCACAGTCATGAAATGGTGATACCAATGGCATGAGACAGGTGTTACATTTCATCTGTGACCAGGACAAAAAGAGAGGTGAATATTGATAATCAGCTTGCCTTTTCCTTTTTATTCAGTCCATGGAGTGGTGCCACCCACGTTTAAGGTAGGTTTTCCCACCTTATTTAACTTGATCTAGGAACTCCTTCGCATTCAGTACTCCAGTGTTCTCTCAGAACCCAAACAGATGCTGAGGTGCAGTAGCACCTCAATGAGGTTTTGTTTGTTTTGTTTTTGTTTTTGTTTTTTACACAGTTGCTATACAGCTGATTCTTTCAGGATTCCATAGCTAACCTTGTGGTACCAGGATACTCAAGACAGAAGGGTGCTTATTTCCTCACTCTCAGTCATCTAATATTTTCATCTTCCCTGTATCACAGTAACCCTCCTCACATCTGTATCCATACACCCACCATTCACAGGTCCCTTCTGCAGATGAGTCAGTCTTATTGAATAACTTACTGTATTTTTCATGCATGTACCTCTGCACTACTTGCCCACAAGGAACTCTGATGTACTACTCAGTTTTCCATCCCTGAAACTATATACTATGGACAAATTAAGCAGAACCAAGGTTCATTGTGAGTCACTGTTTCAAAGACTACCACCCTACCCCTCTTGCTGCTCATCTCATGGTGGCTGGCAAGAATATAGTGGGAATAGACTGTCCTAACACCTCTCTTAGGAACGTATCCTCAATAGCCCACCATCTCACTAGGCCCAGCCTTCTTTTTTTAAAAATGGGTTCTACCAGCTCCCAATTGGGTCAGCCTGAAGACTAAGCTTTTAACACATGGACCTTTGGGGGATATTTCAAATTCAAACTGTAATATCTGAAAAATAAGAACCATATTTACACTACTATTTCATTTTCTCTAAGAAATGAAGTGAGTTGTATTTTATTTCATTCTGTTCACCACATGATAAACGTTAGTTTCCAAATATTTGCCTACTGAATAGTAAAGGATCATTTTAGACGGTATACTAATTCCAAAATGATCTGTGGCTATGGCTGGCATAGGTACATCCATTTATATTAACTGTAGTTTCTTTACCTATGGTCCAAATACTATAAGTGAGATAGGACGTAAGATGAACGGCTAGCATGCCAGCAACCTGAACAAGAATACAATATTTAAGCTGCGAGACTGACTGGTGCCCTCTCACCCACTTCCTTTCTGACAGAAGTCCAGTAGCACCCCATGCAGTTAACTTCCTCTCCTGGTCGTTGCAGTGGAATGGAGATCCCATGCCATTCATAACAAAAGCTTCACTGGGGAAAACAGAACATCCCAGCTATTGTTAACACAGAGTGTTTAAAACAAAACACAGTTAACACTATTTTTGTCTAATAAAATTCTACCTCTGTCAAACAAGGAAGAAGGCATGTGCCAAGAAATACATACCCTGCCACTTTTACTTTTATGATTTTGGAAGCCATCAAGTAACTAGGAAAAAAAATGTGAAATGTAGCCAAGTAGGAGAGAAAGGGGTCTCTGTGTCTTTAAGCCAGGAAGAAAATGAAGGCCAATCATTCTGAATGTGTTGCTTTAGTCATCTGGTTTCATTCTATTAATGACCTTTAACATCTGCAAAAATATTGTGAAAAGCTAATTTTGTTTGTACTGAGGTGGTGCAGAACAGTTTCTGGCTGTCACTCTAGGGTATGCTATAAAATAAAATTGTCATTCTGGGAGTTTGACAAAAGCCTACTGTATAGATTCAGTTTATTTACAACATCCAGAAATGAAAAGAAAACAGAACTTTACAACACTCCAGCATTCGGAAAATGAATAGTGTGTGTATATGTGTGTGTGTGTGTGCTTGTGTGTGTGTGTGTGTGTGTGTGTGTTTGTGTATGTCTCTGTCTGTTTTCCATACCACATACAAATATATACAAATACCTTCCCATGGCCAAGGTTGTGTTTTTAAAATGTTTCAAGTCATATAACAGAAATTTTAACCAGCAAAGCTTCTTAATCCATGCTGTGCTGTTAAAATGTGAGTATCTTCAGCCAAGCAGGTTAGGTTTTCTTTAGGACCTCAAGAAAGGAAAAATAGCCTCCTTTCCTCATTCCGACAAACCTTAAGCTTCCATTAATTAAGTAGGAATCTTAGGGGAAAAGGCAGTGCCATAGAGGTTAATGTACTGGTTCTCCATCCTTAAAGTCCAGACTAAAATTATGCCAAGATGGCATGTAAAAGAATAAATGTGGTCATACTGGCTTCGTCTTTCGTATTCACCTATTCTCAGTTGCAGGGTCCAATTTTGTGATTGATTTGCTGACTCTACTACACAATTTTTTTCAGGTTTAAAGAATGAGGGGTTTCCTATGCAGAAGTTGGAGAGCATCATGTGCTCAACTCAGATAGCAAAACACTAATTCCAAACCAGGGCCTCATGGGTAAACCCTCGCAGCCACTTAGACAAAGCTCACATCTAATAATTAAGCTTCCTGATAAGACATCAACTATAAGGCCAAACACTGAATCATGATGACTTCTAAGGAGAGGTGTCTACTGCCTTCAACATCAGCAAACTATTTTGACAAAGGCTGACTTTTCAACCATCTTCAGACCTCAGCTTACAAGATTCTTCTTTGCTTTTTCCTTGAGGCCACAAAGACTTTTTTCTCTATTGTCTTTCTCTTTATACTTAAAAACAGGATAATATGTCCAGTTCCATTGACAGACAGCCTATGGCATGATGTACGACTCACCCACTGGCAAGCGTTAAGCAATTTATAAATAGAAGTATGGGGCAGGTCTGAGAAAGGAAACAAAACCAGAGAAAAGAGACAGATGATAAGTAGAGAGCTACATGTACTCAGGTATCTTAAAAATGACCAGAGCCCCTATAAACAATCCCCTCACTGTCTGGATAATTAATAGTTTGGAATTTAAAATGGGGCTCACTGGCTTAAGCAGAACTTCCAGCTAGATATCATGGGATCCACAGTGGAAATATTTTAAGGACCATCACGGCTCAGCCCTTCACACAATGTGTTTTAGTTTTTGAGTTATTCAGTTTGATTTCTAATCCTAATACTATCTCTGAGCACGTCGTCATCATATTCCTCTCCCAGCATCCTGTCTGAACCCCCAAAGCATTGGAAAGAAAAGAGAGCAAACTCTTCCCACCTAGCCTCAATCGCCTTTCTGCTCGCTAGCCTTCAGTCAGCCTCACTCTTCCCACCTAGCCTCAATCGCCTTTCTGCTCGCTAGCCTTCAGTCAGCCTCACTCTTCCCACCTAGTCTCAATCGCCTTTCTGCTCGCTAGCCTTCAGTCAGCCTCACTCTGGATTCTAATTGTCATAGAGGAAGCTTCCCTCAGTGGTGCTGAACCAAATCAGCTAATGTAGAATTCTGTGCCTGGCTGGGAAGGGACAGGAATCTGTCAGCAGCCTTCAAGGCAGTTAACATCCGCTCGTGATGAATACAGCTTCGTTTTAACCTTCCCTTTCTGGTGGCTGCTTCTTCCCCAACTCTGCTATCATAGCTCTGCTCTTCCACATCAGCACAATGAATGAATGAACTTCAGATTGATGTATTTTCTTTTCATCGCCAAATATGTACAGTACCATAATGGGCCATCTGTCATTTTGTGATTCGATGTAGACTACAGTGCCCTAAAGTTTTGTTGTCATAGCAACCACACCAAAGTCTCCAAAGCAAATGATAATGATTCTTGATCTAACGTTATGCTCAACAGGGGTATCAGTGAAATTTAAGTTTTTAATCATGTGTCCTCTTAGGATTAATGCTTAACCTGTACACTCCAAACTTCCACCAACCTCATTATGATATGATTTTCAAGAAAAGAACAAGAGTCTCCTATAAGCTGAGATTTTTTTTTCATGCTTTAGATCATTCAGAGGGAAAGCAAGTCTCCGTTTGAATTCTAGAGAGATGCTCAGATGTAGCAATCAAACCTTCCTTTTCACTTTCCTGAAGACCAATTTTAGAAGAAACGAGAAAAAAAATGAGTTCATTGTTCATATTCTTGTGTGTTATCTCTTCGTATTCCAGCGCCTCTGTGGTACATTACTGCAGGATAAAGAAACCATGAATATATTCTGTGGAGAAGAGAAAAGCAGGGCTTTTAATCTTGATTGGCTTCACTTCTTTTCTTCACAGACTTTCTTTTACTTATCTCTAGCTTCATTCTGCCCCACAGGCAGAGGCATGATGTGATTTCTGTTGTCTTTACTTTCAGGGTTTCTCTATTTGCACAGAAGGTATGTCTGCATGGCTCTGAGTTCTACTAGCTCCTCTACTTTACAAGTAACCCTTCATAGAACATCTTTACATTATTCACTTTGGATACTGTTATCAAGTCTAATTAACAGTTCCAGAATACAAAAACTGTATCAAAAGCAATTTATACCAATTTCATATTTTTTTCCCAATGGAGTTTAACTCTGCAGTTCAGGCTGGCCTGTAACTTGCTATGAAGCCTTGACTGGGCTTTTCTGGTCCTTCTGCCTTAGCATCCTTTGTGATTGATTACAGACAAGTGCCACTGTTCCAGGGTTTCATATCAATCCCTGTTTCTGCTCTCCAGTGACTGCTGTGTGACTGCTAGGATTTCAGGCCAAACACCACCCATCTGGGTGATTTGAAAATCTGAATCCCTCATGTGTTCTGCTGTTGCTCACGTATTCTTTTCTCTTCCTTTCTCTCTCAACTAAAAGAACAAAGTGGTTTTGGTATTTCCTCTTCTACTAGCTTTGTAAATATCCTATTTAAGAAATCCCTCACCAGCAATGGAGGAGTGTTCCTCTTTATCCACAACCTCGCTAGCATCTGCTGTCACCTGAATTTTTGATCTTAGCCATTTTGACTGGTGTGAGATGAAATCTCAGGGTTGTTTTCATTTGCATTTCCCTGATGGTTAAGGATGTTGAATATTTTTTTCAGGTGCTTCTCAGCCATTCAGTATTCCTCAGTTGAGAATTCTTTGTTTAGCTCTGTGCCACTCTGGAAATCAGTTTGGCTGTTCCTCAGAAAACTGGATATAGTACTACCAGAAGGTCCAGCAATACCACTACTGGGCATATACTAAGAAGATGTTCCAACTGGTAATAAGGACACATGCTCCACTCTGTTCATAGCAGCCTTATTTATAATAGGCAGAAGCTGGAAAGAACCCAGATGTCCCTCAACAGAGGAATGGATACAGAAAGTGTGGTACATTTATACAATGGAGTACTACTCAGCTATTAAAAACTTTGGCAAGTGGATGGATCTGGAGAAAGTCATCCTGAGTGAGGTAATCCATTCACAAAGAACACACATGATATGCACTCACTGATAAGTGGATATTAGCCCAGAAACTCAGAATACCCAAGATACAATTTGCAAAACACATGAAACTCAAGAAGAAGGAAAACCAAAGTGTAGATACTTCGTTCCTTCTTAGAATTCGGAACAAAATACCCATGGAAGGATTTACAGAGACAAAGTTTGGAGCTGAGACTGAAGGAAGGACCATCCAGAGACTGCCCCATCCAGAGACCCATCCCATAAACAACCACCAAACCCAGACACTATTGCATATGCCAGCAAGATTTTGCTGACAGGACCCTGATATAGCTGTCTCTTGTGAGGCTATGCCAGTGCCTGGCAAATACAGAAGTAGATGCTCACAGTCATCTATTGGATGGAGCACAGGGTCCCCACTGAAAGAGCTAGAGAAAGTACCCAAGGAGCTAAAGGGGTCTGCAACCCTATAGTAGGAGCAACAATATGAACTAACCAGTACACCCAGAGCTCCCTAGGACTAAACCACCAATCAAAGAAAACACATGATGGGACTCGTGTCTCTAGCTGCATATGTAACAGAGGATGGCCTAGTTGGCCATCAATGGGAGGAGAGGCCCTTGGTCTTATGAAGATTCTATACGCCAGTATAGGGGAATGCCAGGGTCAGGAAGCAGGAGTGGGTGGGTTGGGGATCAGGGGGAGGGGGGAGGGGGGAGGGAATAGGGGATTTTCTTCAGAGAGGAAACTAGGAAAGGGGATAGCATTTGAAATGTAAATGAAGAAAATATCTAAGTAAAAAAAATTCAAATTCGAGTCCAATCACGCGGGACCTGAGACTGCTCTGGTTGGGGAGAGAGAAATCCGGCCCACACAGGGCCACAAGCCTCTTCCGGTCAGAAAAGCACCTGAGCAGCTGGGGCGCAGGGTCTGCTGACACTCGCCAACTGCCCACAACACCCGCCACAGGATCTTAAGACTTCTGGTGAGGGGAGCACAGCTTCTGCTCCAATCCAATTGCGCGGGACCTGAGACTGCATTAGTTAGGGAAGCAGAAACCAGCCTGAGTAGGGCCGCAGGCCTCACCCGGCCGGATCAGCGCCAGGGTAGCGGGAGCGCAGGGTTGCCTGACACCCGCCAGCTACCCACGACCCCCGCCGCAGGATTTTGGGACTGCTGGTGAGTGGAACACAGCTTCTGCTCCAGTCCAATCACGCGGGACCTGAGACTGCTCTGGTTGGGGAGAGAGAAATCCGGCCCACACAGGGCCACAACCCTCTTCCGGTCAGAAAAGCACCTGAGCAGCTGGGGCGCAGGGTCTGCTGACACTCGCCAACTGCCCACAACACCCGCCACAGGATCTTAAGACTTCTGGTGAGGGGAGCACAGCTTCTGCTCCAATCCAATTGAGCGGGACCTGAGACTGCATTAGTTAGGGAAGCAGAAACCGGCCTGAGTAGGACCACAGGCCTCATCCGGCTGGATCAGCGCCGGGGTAGCGGGAGCGCAGGGTTGCCTGACACCCGCCAGCTACCCACGACCCCCGCCGCAGGATTTTGGGACTGCTGGTGAGTGGAACACAGCTTCTGCTCCAGTCCAATCACGCGGGACCTGAGACTGCTCTGGTTGGGGAGAGAGAAATCCGGCCCACACAGGGCCACAAGCCTCTTCCGGTCAGAAAAGCACCTGAGCAGCTGGGGCGCAGGGTCTGCTGACACTCGCCAACTGCCCACAACACCCGCCACAGGATCTTAAGACTTCTGGTGAGGGGAGCACAGCTTCTGCTCCAATCCAATTGCGCGGGACCTGAGACTGCATTAGTTAGGGAAGCAGAAACCAGCCTGAGTAGGGCCACAGGCCTCACCCGGCCGGATCAGCGCCAGGGTAGCGGGAGCGCAGGGTTGCCTGACACCCGCCAGCTACCCACGACCCCCGCCGCAGGATTTTGGGACTGCTGGTGAGTGGAACACAGCTTCTGCTCCAATCTTTAAATAGTGACAACGATAACAACTAACCCCAGAGATTACCAGATGGCGAAAGGTAAACGTAATAATCTTACTAACAGAAACCAAGACCACTCACCATCATCAGAACCCAGCACCCCCACTTCACCCAGTCCAGGGCACCCCAACACACCGGAAAAGCTAGACACGGATTTAAAAGCATATCTCCTGATGATGATAGAGGACTTCAAGAAGGACGTTAATAACACACTTAAAGAAATGCAGGAGAACACTGCTAAAAAGGAAGAAGACAATAAAGAGGAAGCACAAAAATCCCTTAAAGAATTGCAGGAGAACACTGCTAAAGAGTTACAAATCCTTAAAGAAAAACATGATAACATAATCAAACAGGTAGAAGTCCTTACAGAAAAACAGGAAAACACATCCAAACAGATGATGGAAATGAACAAAACCATACTAGACCTAAAAAGGGAAGTAGACACAATAAAGAAAACCCAAAATGAGGCAACACTGGAGATAGAAACCCTAGGAAAGAAATCTGGAACCATAGATGCAAGCATCAGCAACAGAATACAAGAGATGGAAGAGAGAATCTCAGGTGCAGAAGATTCCATAGAGAACATCGGCACAACAATCAAGGAAAATGTAAAATGCAAAAAGATCCTAACTCAAAACATCCAAGAAATCCAGGACGCAATGAGAAGACCAAACCTACGGATAATAGGAGTGGATGAGAATGAAGATTTTCAACTCAAAGGACCAGCGAACATCTTCAACAAAATTATAGAAGAAAACTTCCCAAATCTAAAGAAAGAGATGCCCATGAACATACAAGAAGCCTACAGAACTCCAAATAGACTGGATCAGAAAAGAAATACCTCCCGACACATAATAATCAGAGCAACAAATGCTCTAAATAAAGATAGAATACTAAAAGCAGTAAGAGAAAAAGGCCAAGTAACATATAAAGGCAAGCCTATCAGAATTACACCAGATTTTTCACCAGAGACTATGAAAGCCAGAAGATCCTGGACAGATGTTATACAGACACTAAAAGAACACAAATTCCAGCCCAGGCTACTATACCCAGCCAAACTCTCAATTAACATAGATGGAGAAACCAAAGTATTCCACGACAAAACCAAATTCACACATTATCTCTCCACGAATCCAGCCCTTCAAAGGATAATAACAGAAAAAAACCAATACAAGGACAGGAACCACGCCCTAGAAACAACAAGAAGGTAATCCCTCAACAAACCTAAAAGAAGACAGCCACAAGAACAAAATGCCAACTTTAACATCAAAAATAACAGGAAACACCAATTTCTTTTCCTTAATATCTCTTAATATCAATGGACTCAACTCCCCGATAAAAAGACATAGACTAACAAACTGGCTACACAAACAAGACCCAACATTTTGCTGCTTACAGGAAACTCATCTCAGAGAAAAGGATAGACACTACCTCAGAATGAAAGGCTGGAAAACAATTCTCCAAGCAAATGGCATGAAGAAACAAGCTGGAGTAGCCATTCTAATATCTGATAAGATTGACTTCCAACCCAAAGTCATTAAAAAAGACAGGGAGGGACACTTCATACTCATCAAAGGTAAAATCCTCCAAGAGGAACTATCAATCCTGAATATCTATGCTCCAAATACAAAGGCAGCCACATTCATTAAAGAAACTTTAGTAAATCTCAAAGCACACATTGCACCTCATACAATAATAGTGGGAGACTTCAACACACCACTTTCACCAATGGACAGATCATGGAAACAGAAACTAACCAGGGACACAGTGAAACTAAGAGAAATTATGAATCAAATGGATCTGGCAGATACCTACAGAACATTCTATCCTAAAACAAAAGGATATACCTTCTTCTCAGCACCTCATGGTACCTTCTCCAAAATTGACCACATAATTGGTCACAAAACAGGCCTCAACAGATATAAAAATATTGAAATTGTCCCATGCATCCTATCAGATCACCATGGACTAAGGCTGATCTTCAATAACAAAATAAATAATAGAAAGCCCACCTTCACGTGGAAACTGAACAACACTCTTCTCAATGATACCTTGGTCAAGGAAGGAATAAGGAAAGAAATTAAGGACTTTTTAGAGTTCAATGAAAATGAAGCCACAACATACCCAAACTTATGGGACGCAATGAAAGCATTTTTAAGAGGAAAACTCATAGCTCTGAGTGCCTCCAAAAGGAAACTAGAGAGAGCACACATTAGCAGCTTGACAACACACCTAAAAGCACTAGAACAAAAGGAAGCAAATTCACCCAAGAGGAGTAGACGGCAGGAAATAATCAAACTCAGGGGTGAAATCAACCAAGTGGAAACAAGAAAAACTATTCAAAGAATCAACCAATCAAGGAGCTGGTTCTTTGAGAAAATCAACAAGATAGATAAACCCTTAGCCAGACTCACTAGAGGGCACAGGGAAAGCATCCTAATTAACAAAATCAGAAATGAAAAAGGAGACATAACAACAGATCCTGAAGACATCCAAAACACCATCAGATCCTTCTACCAAAGGCTATACTCAACAAAACTGGAGAACCTGGATGAAATGGACAAGTTCCTAGACAGATACCAGGTACCAAAGTTGAATCAAGATCAGGTTAATGATCTAAACAGCCCTATATCCCCCAAAGAAATAGAAGCAGTCATTAATAGTCTCCCAACTAAAAAAAGCCCAGGACCAGATGGGTTTAGTGCAGAGTTCTATCAGACCTTCAAAGAAGATCTAATCCCAGTTCTTCACAAACTATTCCACAAAATAGAAACAGAAGGTACTCTACCCAACTCATTCTATGAAGCCACAATTACTCTGATACCTAAACCACAAAAAGACCCAACAAAGATAGAAAACTTCAGACCAATATCCCTTATGAATATTGATGCAAAAATCCTCAATAAAGTTCTTGCTAACCGAATCCAAGAACACATCAAAACAATCATCCATCCTGACCAAGTAGGTTTCATCCCAGGGATGCAGGGATGGTTCAATATACGGAAATCCATCAACGTAATCCAGTATATAAACAAACTCAAAGATAAAAACCACATGGTCATCTCCTTAGATGCGGAAAAAGCATTTGACAAGATCCAACACCCATTCATGATAAAAGTCTTGGAAAGATCAGGAATTCAAGGCCCATACCTAAACATGATAAAAGCAATCTACAGCAAACCAGTAGCCAACATCAAAGTAAATGGTGAGAAGCTCGAAGCAATCCCTCTAAAATCAGGGACTAGACAAGGCTGTCCACTTTCTCCATACCTATTCAACATTGTACTTGAAGTCCTAGCCAGAGCAATTCGACAACAAAAGGAGATCAAAGGGATACAAATTGGAAAAGAGGAAGTCAAAATATCACTTTTTGCAGATGATATGATAGTATATATAAGTGACCCTAAAAATTCCACCAGAGAACTCCTAAGCCTGATAAACAGCTTCGGTGAAGTAGCTGGATATAAAATTAACTCAAACAAATCAATGGCCTTTCTCTACACAAAGAATAAACAGGCTGAGAAAGAAATTAGGGAAACAACACCCTTCTCAATAGTCACAAATAATATAAAATATCTTGGCGTGACTCTAACTAAGGAAGTGAAAGATCTGTATAATAAAAACTTCAAGTCTCTGAAGAAAGAAATTATAGAAGATCTCAGAAGATGGAAAGATCTCCCATGCTCATGGATTGGCAGGATCAACATTGTAAAAATGGCTATCTTGCCAAAAGCAATCTACAGATTCAATGCAATCCCCATCAAAATTCCAAATCAATTCTTCAACGAATTAGAAAGTGCAATCTGCAAATTCATCTGGAATAACAAAAAACCTAGGATAGCAAAAACTCTTCTCAAGGATAAAAGAACCTCTGGTGGAATCACCATGCCGGACCTAAAGCTCTACTACAGAGCAATTGTGATAAAAACTGCATGGTACTGGTATAGTGACAGACAAATAGACCAATGGAATAGAATTGAAGACCCAGAAATGAACCCACACACCTATGGTCACTTGATCTTCGACAAGGGAGCTAAAAACATCCAGTGGAAGAAAGACAGCATTTTCAACAAATGGTGCTGGCACAACTGGTTGTTAACATGTAGAAGAATGCGAATAGATCCATTCCTATCTCCTTGTACTAAGGTCAAGTCTAAGTGGATCAAGGAACTTCACATAAAACCAGAGACACTGAAACTTATAGAGGAGAAAGTGGGGAAAAGCCTTGAAGATATGGGCACAGGGGAAAAATTCCTGAATAGAACAGTAATGGCTTGTGCTGTAAGATCGAGAATTGACAAGTGGGACCTCATGAAACTACAAAGCTTCTGCAAGGCTAAAGACACCATCAATAAGACAAAAAAACCACCAACAGATTGGGAAAGGATCTTCACCTATCCTAAATCAGATAAGGGACTAATATCCAATATATATAAAGAACTCAAGAAGGTGGACTCCAGAAAGTCAAATAACCCCATTAAAAAATGGGGCTCAGAACTGAACAAAGAATTCTCACCTGAGGAATACCGAATGGCAGAGAAGCACCTGAAAAAATGTTCCACATCCTTAATCATCAGGGAAATGCAAATCAAAACAACCCTGAGATTCCACCTCACACCAGTCAGAATGGCTAAGATCAAAAATTCAGGTGACAGCAGATGCTGGCGAGGATGTGGAGAAAGAGGAACACTCCTCCATTGTTGGTGGGATTGCAAGCTTGTACAACCACTCTGGAAATCAGTCTGGCGGTTCCTCAGAAAATTGGACATAGTACTACCGGAGGATCCAGCAATACCTCTCCTGGGCATATATCCAGAAGATGTCCCAACCGGTAAAAAGGACACATGCTCCACTATGTTCATAGCAGCCCTATTTATAATAGCCAGAAGCTGGAAAGAACCCAGATGTCCCTCAACAGAGGAATGGATACAGAAATTATGGTACATTTACACAATGGAGTACTACTCAGCTATTAAAAAGAATGAATTTATGAAATTCCTAGCCAAATGGATGGACCTGGAGGGCATCATCCTGAGTGAAGTAACACAATCACAAAAGAACTCACACAATATGTATTCATTGATAAGTGGATATTAGCCCAAAACTTAGGATACCCAAGATATAAGATACAATTTGCTAAACGCATGAAACTCAAGAAGAATGAAGACCAAAGTGTGGACACTGTGCACCTTCTTAGAATTGGGAACAAAACACCCAGGGAAGGAGCTACAGAGACAAAGTTCGTAGCTGTGATGAAAGGATGGACCATATAGAGACTGCTGTATCCAGGGATCCGTCCCATAATCAGCTTCTAAACGCTGACACCATTGCATACACTAGCAAGATCTTGCTGAAAGGACCCAAATATAGCTGTCTCTTGTGAGACGATGCCGGGGCCTAGCAAACACAGGAGTGGATGTTCACAGTCAGCTATTGGATGTATCACAGGGCTCCCAATGGAGAAGCTAGAGAAAGTACCCAAGGAGCTAAAGGGATCTGCAACCCTATTGTTGGAACAACATGATGTACTAACCGGAACCCTGGAGCTCTTGTCTCTAGCTGCATATGTATCGAAAGATGGCCTAGTCGGCCATCAATGGAAAGAGAGGCCCATTGGACTTGCAAACTTTATATGCCCCAATATAGGGGAATGCCAGGGCCAAAAGAATGGGAATGGGTGGGTAGGGAAGTGGGGGGCGCTATGGGGGACTTTTGGGATAGTATTGGAAATGTAATTGAGGAAATTATGTAATAAAAATATTAAAAAAAAAAAAAATTCAAATTCAAAAAAAAGAAAGAAAGAAAGAAAGAAAGAAAGAAAGAAAGAAAGAAAGAAAGAAAGAAAGAAAGAAAGAAAGAAAGAAAGAAAGAAAGAAATCCCTCAAGGGTTCCTGAATCCAATGGCTTTCTGATGAAAAATGATAAGCTTCCAGTGTGTCAGTGTCTGTCCTTCAGGCCATCTCCCTTGGTGACCTGCTACACACAGTCTCCATGGTACTTAGTAAAGTGGAACAATTCTTATGAAGGCATTTTTCCCTATTGTGGTTACCTCATGTTTTCTATATGAGCTAACCATGAAGAGAAAGCCAGTACGCAGCACCCCTCCATGACCTCTGCATATAAGGTGGCCTCCAGATTATTGTCTTGTTTGAGTTCCAACAACATAGAAGTATAAGCCAAAAGAACTCTTTCCTTTCCAACTTGCTTTTGGTCATAGTGTTTCATCACTGCACAAAAAACAAAAACAAAAACAAACAAAAACCCCTAATTACTAAGACAGTAAGGTAAAGAGTCAGTGAGAAAGGCACCCAGGACTGACTTCTGGCCTCCATATATACATTCATAAATATGCACATACACCGTCCTGTTCATTTACATATAACACATGTTCACAAATGCAAACACACAAAGTGTGTTGATAAATCCAATTCTTCCCAATATGGTGTGGTTTGTTTCCTACCTGTACCCAATATGGAGCACATGAGTTCCATCTAACCTTAGTGATACCACCAACAAGAACTAAGATGCAGGGTCCCAGAGATTACTGTATTTTTGTTTTCATGGAAACTATGTGCCATGGAGAGGCCTCTTTGTACTCCCTGTGCCAAGAATACATCTGTGGGAAGGCAAACACAGTTCAGCCTATAGCATAATGTATACTCAGAGGATGCATCTTCATCATTAAATGTGATTCATATAAGGTGGCACACACTTGTAGGCCCTTGGAACATGAAACTGAAGCAGAATGCTATGAGTTCAGATCAGCTAGGGTTATATAATGAAAATCTGTCAAAAATAATTTTTTAATTGTAAAAACAAATAAGGAAAAAGGATAGAGAATAAAGACTAAACATTGTCAGTACATTGAAAGCGTAAAGACTTAATTGGTATAAAATAGCTACTTCAGTAGACTGCGTAAGAAAATACTTGCAATTCGAAAATGTCCACTATCGTTTAAACATAAAATAAAGCTAATACCTGTTTTCGGTTTATTTTGGAAAATTCCAAGATGCTTTCTCTATTTTTACAAACTATTCAATGGAACACATACATCGTGAGTCTTAAACTCTTATGCATCTGAAATGAAGGACTACTTAAGAAAATCCCAAAGATTAAAGTTGCTTCTGACCAAGTTTGCCACCTCTGTCTTCATGCAGGTGTCCTTATTCACCCTGAACATCCCAGAATCTTCATACTGGTAGATGCTTGAAGTGATGGGCCTGCAGGCCACTAAGAAAGTGGGTCTTCCTACTCCATGGTGTGCATGTTCAGGCTCCTGACCATACTAGAAGAGGATGCTCAGAAAACAAAGCACACATTCAAAAGAAAATCTATATAATTTATATAACCAGTAGGTAAGTAGAGAAGAAAAATCTAATATTTGTGGACTGCTTATGTACCCTCAAGAGGAGAGATAGCTAAGGCCTCCATGTGACAGATGCTAGATTTTGCAGATTTCATAAGGATGAGAAGAGTGAACTAACAGTGGATTTCACGAAGAAAGTTATCTCTAAATTCTGTCACAGAATCCTAGAAAATTCCTTATTGTGAAGCTCTACAAGTCTACTCTCCTTCTCTGTAGAACCACTCTGTCACCTATCTATCTATTTATGTATGTATCTATTGATCTAGCTATCTAGCTATCTATCCATCTACCCATCCATACACACACACACACACACACACAATCTATCTATCTATCTATCTATCCACCTAACTATCCTCCCCCACTATAAGTCTAACACAGATGAGGCCATTCACTGATGCTGACACCAGAAGCCTTAGGATAAAATGACTGATATGCATTTGTATATGTTTATCTGAGCACCTATATTCAGGGCATGTGTAGGTGTGTGTGTGTGTGCAAGTGAAAAACCTCAGAAGTCACTCTTTTATGTAAATAAGCATGATTAAAATTAACAAAATGATGTAGGCATTCATCCTCTCCTTGGAAATTTTTGCTGGGAGAGGGAGCCATACACAGCATAAGACACCAGTTAACCCGAATACCTAGCTCTCCATTCTGAAAGAGAAAATAAAGGCTGCTTCACGCATTCAACTCGATGCCTCAATCACTTGAAGTAGATAATCAGCTTAGCGCTATGGGATGATGTTGAATGTGTTGATTTCTCTTTGGTATTGATTGCTGTGCTCTGACCTACTGTTCTCACTATTATGCACCAAGCAGCAGCTGGCTCCATTGTCTCTCTATCCACACATCAGGTGATCGGCCTTTTAATGTTTTTTTTTTCCTCATTGTATATAGTTCCTGGCACATATGTGTGAACTTCAAGCATGATTTATTGGCTTAAATAACAGTTCGTATTTTAAAGTACCATTTGGTTTAAAAAAAAATACTAGTGGTTTTGTACAGAAATTCCCCTGAAATGCAATGGCAGATCATTCTAGAGTAGTCAAGTGCCGTTTTATACTTTAGCTAACACTTCAGTTCTTTAGCAGAGAAATGTAAAATTGTCAGTATTAGGTGAACCATGACACAGATGTGGCAAGAAAAATGGATGTATGTGTTTGCTGAATAACAGTGAGAATAAGAACCGTTGTTGTTTGTTTGTGCAAAGGAACATACACCCATGGAAGGCTGGAAGGCTCGATTTCTGTCGACCCACCCACCTACCTGTCTGGCAACACAGGATTCCCAGGGAAACAAGCACAAAGCTGACTCTGTAACTGGGGCCCCAAGCCCAGGCCTCCATTTGCTGCCTCCAGCTTCTGCAAAGCTCCTAAGGAGGGCACTTTACAAATTTTATACTTGTGAACAGTACAATTCAAGCCAAAACTCTGACTGCAAAATGGCCCAACCAAATCCCACCCTTTGTAAGTGAAGGAGCCGTGCATGGCAGTCTGCTTTCGTGGTCTACACTTCATAAAACAATCGACTGAATGATGAACTGTTCACAATCTTTTGACGTTGCAGATCCCTTTAGCTCCTTGGGTACTTTCTTTTGCTCCTCCATTGGGGGCCCTGTGATCCATCCAATAGCTGACTGTGAGCATCCACTTCTGTGTTTGCCAGGCTCCGGCATAGCCTTACAAGAGACAGCTAAATCAGGGTCCTTTCAGCAAAATCTTGCTGGTGTATGCAATGGTGTCAGAGTTTGGAGGCTGATTATGGGATGGATCCCAGGATATGGCAGTCTCTAGATGGTCCATCCTTTTCTCTCAGCTCCAAACTTTGTCTCTGTAACTCCTTTCATGGGTGTTTTGTTCCCAATTCTAAGAAGGGGCAAAGTGGCACATTTCTTACTCTCTCATTTTACAGAGGAAGTTCCATTCTCAGTCAAAATGAACACACTCACAACTCGTCACTCAGCTTTGCATTTTGGTCTTGTGGGAAACAGAGTTATAAATCCCATCTTAACTAGCATAAATCTGCGGTTGGATTAATGATGATATCATCACAATATGTAGAAAGTGAGAATCCATAAAGTGAGAGGCCAGTGACTGAGAGGGCATATCATGGTTGCCCTTTTACTAAGTGAAATCGAGCATTTTGGAGAGTAAAGAGTCAGCTCCCACTCCCCCCCCTCCACCCCCCCAACCCCCACTCAGTCATCACACCAGCCCTCATTCCCTCTTGGCACTGTTAGCTTCTCATAATGCAAAACATTTCTTCATTTTCAGCAGATAATACTTCCAGTGAAAAGGTAATTTTTTTGAAGTCTATTACTGGCATTCTTAGTGAACAGCACAATGTAGCATTTTGTTCTAATATGCTATTGAAATTGTTTGAGTAGGTACAGCATGGAATCAAATACAGAATGTCAAAATGGTTTCCATTAACTATGCACATTCGCACCGCTTCCCCTAATGGCCACATTTTTGTTCTTCTTTCTCCATCTTTGCATCTATAAGATGAAGTGATTCAGTTGATGTAACTGAAAAGCACATGGGGAAGGGAAAGAGGAAATTACAAAAGCATCACGCCACAATTCCACCCACATGCTTTACTCTGTAATGAAGTTTAATAATGACAGAAAGTGTCTGCAGTTACACATCAGTCATCTCGGCAATTATAGTTAATGTGAGTATCTCATACTGAGTAATGTTTTATAAAAACATGGCAGGGACTGTGGTCTACATTGAGCTGAAATGTCATAATGAAATCTTAACTAGATACTATTATTATAATACATATTATGCTAAGAGAAATTTATTTCAACTTGAGAAGATCAAATAAGTGCCATGTTTCTTTCAATAATGTAAGTTCAGAGAAAAATCACTTTGCTTAGAAGAAAGTTTTCCCCCTATGGTATACATACCCATTACTTACAGTAAGTGTGCTGATGTGTCTTTGTAGTCAATATACAATGAAAAGAAAATTGTTGATTTTTTCCTTGATGGAAAATTATTTCTGGAAATAAATTGAATTTTTGGTCCTTATTTGGTAGAGTTCCTTACCTCCATAATCTGTTTTGAAGAAGAAAGGATATTCCTGCAGGGTAAAACTGCAGGGTAAGGTCTAGCTCCAACCCTTCTCCCGACCTGTGAGCAGAGTGTCCAGCTCAGATAGAACACTGGGAAGCCTGGCTCAAGCAGCCAAGTTTGCTGAGTCATTCTGTAGCAACTGGCTTGAATTCTGTTCCTGATGGTTTGGGTCTGCTGATGATTGCAAAGCCAAACATTCTCAGCCCTGAACATTTTCATCTTCTACTGCTTCTCAATTTCCTCCCTATCCCCCAGCAGTCACTGCCCACATCAAAAAGGCTTAGTCAGCCTTGTGAACCTGTTGTAATTTCAAAATCACATCATAAAAGAAAGATAGTGGAACATGTATTTTCACTTCTGATTATCCTATCTTTCTAGATGTAGTAGAAAGAAAGAAAGATTGAGACAACGCTGCTGCCCACAGCCCAGCATTTCCCCAGTACCCACAGCTCCTTAAAGAGTGATGCAGAGCTGGTAAGAGCAACAGACAGAAGTAAGAAATTCCTTTTGCTGTGTGTATATTTGGCTAACTTTCCTCCACCACTACCTCTCAATATTTTCCTTGCTAATGCTGGTTCCTGGGGTATTTTATATTTATATTTCAACATTTTTCACAAATGTTACTAAGCATATCTGAGTTCATGAAACATCTAGGACATTTAGTCTTGCCACCAGGTGGCAGTGGAATACTATTCAGATTTTACAAAGAAACAAATGGGCCCAGGAGACTTTGGATAAGTACTACCCACTACGCTATGCCCAGAAATGGGATGTCTTTTCTATGAATATTCAAGAACAATATATTTGTCAAAGGATCTATTGCTATAGCAAAAGATGTGTTTAGTTAGTACTGTTACGCTACAGCTACATATCAAAGCATAGGAACTGTTTGAATTCATGATTTATTGGCAATCACAGTTCCCTGAACTGATTTCTCACAGCTGGGATCTTCAGATATGACCTGTTACACAGGATAAAGGTGATTCTGTCCCTGTAGCTGCTTTTAGACAGGACTATGCCAAGAGGCTAGGGCTTCCAAGATGATCTCCCAAGTTCCCATGTGGCTCCCATACAAATTACAATGTTGCTTAGTAACCAGCTGATCATTTAAGTGTGCATAAGGCTTCTGTTTTCCTCACATGTGCGGATGTTTCATTAACCTAGCCACATCATGTGTGAGGGTAGAATGGAACATTCCAACAGATTTAGAAAAGGATCCACAGAGCCACAAACACAACATCAGAAATTCTCCAGATACAATAAACATAATAAATCTGTATCAAATTACAAACAAGTCAAATGGTTCTGACAAAGTTCATAAAATTCAGGAAAAAAAAAGAGCATTTAGCTTCTCATCAGATACTTTAATCTGTGCGTAGTAGGACACAGATCCCAGGTTCTGGCCTTATGACTTCAAGACTTAAAAGTCAATTTATTAACAATACTCATGATCAAACAATCTCAAGGGATAATTAAACTAACACAAGAAAAAGTCAAGGTTATGGTTGTAACTCAGTGGTAGGATTCTTCCCTACAAGGTCTTAGGTTCAGTTCTCAGGACTGCAAAATGAAAAAAAAGAGAGATGCCAGATGAAAGATCAGCAATTTACAAAGACAAACCTAGTGTATGAGTGAAAGCTACTTACCAAGTCAATCTTGTAAACAAATCCCCCTCCCACAAAAAAGTTATGAAGCCAGAGGTCCTTTTGTGAGCACGCTTCTGGAAGAAGGGAAGCTGGGTACTCTCAGGGGATGTTTCCATTAAGCCTAATGAAGTCCCCTTTGCTCATCGATAAGCATGTCTATCTTAAGAACTGCCTCCTTTCTTGCAATTCAGAATCATTGCCTCTCTATGAGTCCAGAGAAATGCCAGTACGATATGGATTTCACCAGAAAAGATTACAAATAAAGAACAAAAGCCAAAACTTTTCTCCACTTGCAACAAGTAGAAAATTACCAGTTGGGCAGTGTGGCGCACACCTTTAATCCCAGCACTTGGGAAGCAGAGGCAGGCAGATTTATGATTTCAAGGCCAGCTTGGTCTACAGAGCGAGATCCAGGACAGCCGGGGCTACACAGAGAAACCCTGTCTTGTAAAAAGAAGAAAGGAAGAAAAAAAAAATACCACTATTGCAACAAATCAGTAATTTTTCCTAAGATGATATTTATACTTAACATACTTGATTCTGAAAGCTCTGTTGACACACAGTGTTGATTCAGTAATGAGGGTACTTGCATTTTTGATCTGATAATTCTCATGGCTCACAGACTGTAGCTGTAGCTGAATTATGCTTTTGTAGTTCAGTTAACATTTGCCAGTGAATGAACCTAAGACTGGAATTCATCAACAATCCCAAATCCATTTCACAGCATTAAACCTAAACATGGCCTTCCATCTTCTGAGGCATTTTATTAGATCACTTACACACAAAATTGATCAACTATGCAAATGTAACGGATATATACTGCCATTAATTCTGGTCTGTTGGAGAACTAGAGACAAAATGGAGAAAGACATTGCTGACACTCACCAATAAGAATCTGTAGTTTTGATTGGATGCTTAATAGAACAAATGTAGGACCTGAGAGGTTAATTGTACATATGAATTGTGTAATTATAAAAGCCTTTAGCTCTTCCTTTCAAAATTCAACTTTTATAGAAAGAATGAAACTTTCTAAAATGATGTTTGTCCTCATGTACATGGCCTGAACTCAGTGTTCTATTAAATGAGAATACTGAAATATTCTCATGTTTAGTTGGGGAGGGAAGTAGTGTTTGTCATATTAAACCAGATTTATTTCTTTAGTACTAGATATCTCATGTGTCAATATTGAAATGTCACTTCTCTGAAACATTGCGAGGCTATTTACACACTAATTGATTGTCAAAACTGACTATATTTTGAATCACATAATTCATTTTAGGAACGCAACTCTAAATTTATGTTTCACAAGAAAGCATGTGTCATTTGAAGAGTCCACTATCACCCAAAACTCCACATCCTGACTTTGAGTCAGTCACTAAGCCTGCAAAAGGCTAGAAAGCCATCAGAACAAACTGGGATACCAGAGAACTGGGAGTGACTGAAAAGACTTGAGCTTCTGTCAGCTGCTTGAAAGGAAAAATTCTTTCTTATGCTGCACGTCATGATTTCTTCTTAAGCCACTATCCATTTTGCTAAAGGAGATTAAATGTTGAGCACATGGTAGGTATATAAAAAACTTGTCTTTCCTCTCTTCCTTCCTCATTCCACTCTCAAACTTAGTGTAACCTGCTAAACACTGTGCCTCTGGCATCAATGCTGCACCACCAGGCCTACAAGTATGAGCTTTACCTCTTCCCAGACTCTCACTACCAATAGCCAGTCTCTACCACGCTGCACCGGTCACCTTCTGAATGTTTCAATACCACACCTCTGTTTTTCATTTAACACCATATTTCAGTCTTGTGTTGGAAACCCAATAATAGCAGATTTTGGTCAGTGACATGTTTGGAAATTTTTTCCCATGATACATTATAGGCTGACCTCAGTAGTCTTGCTCTGAAAAAATTCTTATTAGTGGCTCTCTGGTCCCCAGGACTGTCCACTTGTAGGCTTGGAAAATGACTTTAAAAAATAATAATAACTTTTACATAACTTAGTTTTAAAAATTAAATTCTGGCTTATTCCAACATTGCTGAGAAATTAACCTTTTTAGAGGGCCTGAAGTAAAGGAAGGAGCTAAACATGTAAACAGATGAACAAGGTTAACAGCTGCGTTCTGATGTCCAAAGAAAACCTTCGCAGGACACTTTTCAAAGTAATTCTTAAGATAGTTTCATCAAGAAATAGGAAGGAAGGAAGGAAGGAAGGAAGGAAGGAAGGGAGGGAGGGAGGGAGGGAGGGAGGGAGGGAGGGAGGGAGGGAGGGAAAGAACGGAGGGAGGAATGGAAGTTATTTGAATTGCCAAACTGTTGTCATGGTATATATATTTTGTCCTTGAATATAAGCTGGTTATTACCATATAGAAAGTTATGATCATTCTATAGTTTTAAAAATGTGATTAAGTTGAAACATGCTATTTTCCAAAAAACCAAACAACCAAACCAAAAACAAAACAAAAAACCTGTTAAAAACCTGGAGCTCCTTTTTATGGCAAGCAAGATTGCTTCAAAATTTTAGTTCTATAATACTTGTAAATGATGCTTTTGTAAGCCTTAAAATAGACACAAATAAGCATTCAGCCAGCAAAAACCTATTCTTGTGTCACTATTATTCATAGATATCTGTGGAAGATTAAATCCAAAGATTTTATTCTACTATATATGATATTTTAGTCTTTGTAGTTTTCAAATGTTCTCCCCCATACCAGTACCAAGTAACCCACTGATCAAGCTCTGAAGCTCCAGTTCCAGCACTGCCAATGACTGGGCAAAGAGCTCAGTCTCTCTGACCTCATCTTCTTGGTTTTGGAACCGATGGTAACAGTGCATTTACTTCCTGGAGTAGGTTTTTAGATGCTAATACCAATCCATTGACTCCAGTTCTCTAGGAAAAAAGACTTCCTGCATTTCACTCTATCTCAGTGATTCTAATGTAAGAATACATAGTGAGAAAGCTAGGCTGAATCGACCAGTGAAGGTGGAGAATCTAGCATGAAGCATTGGTAAAGGGAGTGTGCCTGGTGTGCCTGCCCCACCCAACCCCCCACCCCAAGACAGAAGCAGAGTTTGAATAAGAGTGAGAGGAGGCACAATTCATTTCAATATAAAGGACTTTTCAGCAACTGTTCTCAAAACATTTATGAAGACTTCCTTAAGAAACAAGCATCTATCTTTCAGGCTTAGGATATTTCTATTTAACTGGAGCATCAAGAAGATACAAGAGAGCATTCAGCATCAGAGTTCTTACATGACTTGGCTTCTAAGTTTCCAATCCTGAGGTATCACCAATATGGAACGTAATGGCTCACTCAGGACACACATACATGAATACTTTCACTTCTTCCCATAAGTACTCCTAAGGCCGAGATCTTAGTCATATGGACTATTCCTTCTAAAATAGCTTAAATGATTCTCAATGCAACACAGTGAATCATAAGATCTAAAAAGGAGATTACATAGAGAGCAATATCCCAGGAGCAGAACCCAGAAAGCTTGTGAGCTGCTACTGAACTTCTGAATCTTCAACAAGAAGACCAGGCTCCCAGGACTCTCCTAATTAATCAATCAATCCTTAAAGAGTGATGATCTTGCTCATAGCACCCATCGTGGGATACATAAAACAATCACTGTGATTCTAATATCAGAATTTGACCACATATTAAGACTAAACATGTAGCCTAAACAGTGTCAAATCTAAGCTGTTGTCATGATGCTGTAGCAAATATGTCTAAAAACCTACATTTTCTTACAAAACAGATTTGCAAGGTGCTGGAAATGCTGCTATCATTTATAGCTGCCTTCAGAATGGACACTTACTTATAAATGAATGGGTGTGTAATAATGCAACAGCACCGTCATCAATCTCTCCACTGCATAGCAGTCTGCAATACATCTGATGAGAAATGTGTTTACTCTTTCAAGATTAAAAATAGAAAAACACAATAGAACAAGTTCATTGGCAGGATCAGGTGGCCACTTAGTCTATAATAGAATCAGGAAATGAAAGTACCCTGTGGTGTGGTAAAAACTCAGCGAGAACCTGATTTTAGCCAACACAAGCAAGTGATGTGGGTGAGTTTCCTCCGTTGCTAGCACTAAGAAAAATTAACTCTGTCCCTCCTTTTAATCAGCTAAATATTTATTCAAATCCTCAGCTTGTTATTTCTTCATTAGCAAGGTTTCTCCTGCTGCTCTGCAGAATGTGTGAGGCACTTCACAAATGTCAGAAGCACTCAAGTTGAATCAAGTAGGGGATGTGATAAAGGGTTTATAATCAAGAGGAAGTACAACAGTGGCACATTTCAAGCTGGGAGATAATAGATCGATACAGAGGGCTCTTTCCCATGGAAAAACACTGCTAGCTACTCTCACTTCATGACGTTTTACTCATCAAATCTCAAACATAATGTGTGCCTGTGTTTACCATCATTGTAAATGATGATTTGAGGGTGCAATTTTTAAGGAGAAACTCCTTTGTGAACAAAGGAGAGCCAAATAAATTAATCAAAGTGTTCTCAGGAAAGAATTAGTGCTCTAGGAACTCCTGGGTGGCATAGGAGAGACTGTCCTGACAGTGATTCAGTCAGCTGATGCTGTGCGTGAGGCAAGGACAGACATGGCCGCTTTCCATATCTAAAACGATGTTTCCAGAAGCTTCTCTTTGCTGTGGCTTTGGGAAAATCAAACTGGCCTGTCTGCCTGCGCCTTCTATAAAGAAGAATGTGCGTTCTCTTAAAACGACAGATGTTTTACTTTTCATTTTGTGGTTCAATACCTATCATGGTTAGTAAATGATCTCCAATCCCTGATCCTGACATCAAATTTTATCCCATTAGCTTTTTCATGTAGTTCTATGTTGTCTTTAACACCAGAGGTCAATGAGAAATCATGCTCTCATCAATTATTTCTGAATTGTTCCTTTCTGTCACTACAGGCATATATGATAATCTAACTGCTCCTGGTTGTCCTTTTTTAATTGATAAGCATGGAATAAGCCCATCAAGTCTACTATTTCTCCATAAAATATGATATAACACTTGTAAATGGTTACAAAATCACAAAGAAGAAAATGTTATAGTGTGTAAGGATAGAAATGAACCTACAGGAAGTCTATGAGGGCAATGCACATCTGTCTTGATTAAGAAATTCTAACCATACTTTTCTCATTGTAAATATAAGTGGACATTCCATACTACGAAGGAGCCATCAGTGTAATCAGCAGTCTTACCAAGCTGTGAGCCTTGAAAACTCTAATAGTGAATGGCCTGATAAGATATGCTAACTTGTGCAGCAGTGGTACAAATGCTACAGGAATAACTAACCACCTTCTGATTTGATTGAAGCATATTCCATAAAAAAATGGAATCCATTCATAAAAAGAGGAACTAATGCCTCACACCACTAATGGGGCCAAGAATGCATAGTTTAGCCATAGACCTTAGAAAATCCTGTTACTATTGTTTTGATAATTTGACCTACTAATAAACTGCCTCTTAAGTAGTTCCTTTACAGCAATAGACTACTGCATCTCTCAACCATCATCAGAAACGCTCTTTTATGTAGCAGATGGCAATTAACAAAGATATACACAGTTGGTCAGAATTCAGACAAGAAAAGACTATGAGATTATGTAGCGCTCAGTTCTAAAAAAAGACATCTATACCATACCCGTCCTCCAAAGACTTCAGAATCATTGTACAAGAGGGAGTAGAAAGAGTGTAAGAACCAAAGGTAGTGGGCGACTGCAGCAAAACAATGTTCTTCAGATACCACAGTCCAGTTTCACACAGGAATTAAGATTTGTGACTGCACACACAATAATATCCACAAGATTGAGTCAGACAAAGCTTTGCCATGAGTGAGGGAGGAAAAGGGTCATTAAGTCCCACACCTAGCTAAAAGGATATTAGTAACCAACCGATGGTTGCTGGAAGAGCCGTTTGTGTTCTTCAGAGATGTAGCCCTCAAAGTGTTTCCCATATGTCAGTAGTTGACTGCACACACATGTGCATACCAGCAGCACAAAGTGGATGCAGCAAGGTTTTTTTTGTTTTTTGGTTTTGGAAGAAATAGTGGTTAGAGAGAGCAGGGGAGGAAATGGGAGGAAGGAGATCAAAATACATTTATATTCATATAGTAAATTCTCGGCAATCAAAAGCATCTGACCCAAAACCTAGACATACAGTTCTCAACCTTCCTAATTCTGTGACCCTCATGCAGCTCCTCATGCTGTGGTAACTGCCCCTAACCATAAAATTATTTCATTTGCTACCTCATAACTATAATTTTGCTACATTTATGAATCATAATGTAAAGATCTGGTAGATGGGATATCTCCACTATCAAAGGGGTTGAGGACTGCTGTTAAATCACTGACTCCTCACTGGGACCTACAAACCAACTAAAAGCAGACTGAATGCTTGGCCTCCATGCCTATGCATTGTGTGCTTACTGTAGCTGAAGATAAAGAAAGAAATTGTCTTTAACGCTATTCTCCACTTGAGTTACCCTGAATTTCAGGAAAAGCAATACCTCAAAAGACAGGTGCCCTTTTCAAACACACAGAGACCACACAGACACACAGACAGACACACACACACACACACACATGTACGCACAGGTGTGCACATACAGAGAGGGGGGGGGAGAGAGAAAGAGAAAGGGGGAAGAGGAAGAGGGGGAGAGGGAAGGAGGGAGAGTTCTGATCTGCTCCTAAGTAAATAACAGATGAGCAACTTCTTTTATTATTCTCCACAAACCAGTGAATACATTGCAGGACCTGAGACACTGATGGGTAAGAGCATACCTTGGTCAAAACTGATCCTCTCTTGCTTTCCATTTAAAGTTAAAACTCATGTCAGTACCATCAACCCAGACTGTGGGCACTTGTTGGATTTATTTACCTGTTCTTTCTTCACAATATGGCTTCACTGAAAAAGTCTCTCCCTGATTTCCACCATTATATCTTTAATTGGTAGAGTGAGGATGGGTGTTTTAGCCTAGGTAGGAATGTCAGACTTTAGGCATTGCTTTAAAAACTCCATTGACCAGCTAGAGAGATGGCTTAGAGGTTAAGAGCACTGACTGCTCTTCCTAGAGGACCTGAGTTCAATTCCTAGCAACGACATGGTGGCTTACAGGCATCTATAGTGGGATCCGATGCTCTCTTCTGGTGTGTCTGAAGACAACAACAGTGTACTCATAAATAAGTTATTTTCAAAAACCCTCCAGTGACATATGTAAAGGCACGAGGAACTCATCACCAGGGTGTCTTTTGCCATCACTTGGTGGTGGTGATTATCATGAAAGAACCGTAACCACCTACTAGGAGACGCCAGGCAGAAGTGCAAGATGAAGCATCAGGATAAATGGAAGATCGACAACTCTACAATATATCAGTGTTTCAGCGAACAGACACTCTCATGCCACATAATAAGTGCTGTGTAGAAGCTGGCTTCTATTGTCAAATGAGTTCCTAAAGGTGGCTGATTTCTTACTTTGTATGGAAATTCTATGGACAGTTTAATAGTAGAGAGTAGAGCTTGGAGTTCTTTGTAACTCTCAATCATGATATGATTTTTTAATGCCTACTTCTAAGTAAGTCTTTTAAAAATATGTGTTTGAATATAGCACATAAAAGGAAGCTATTAAGGAAAACATGGGGTGCCTGTGATGGGGACAGATCATCTCTGACAGACTGTAACTTTTGAATTCCTGGAAAAGAAAACCAGGAATCATGCAGTGAGTTTAGCATGCAGATACATTTTATGCCACATTGGCTTTCTATCCTGTTCCTCTCTCTTCTCTCCTCTGCCTTCTGGGCTCTTCTATTTGTAGTGTTCTTGGAAGGGTGTCCCATGTGGACATCACAGAAGACCTATCAACTGTGAGTAGAGAGGAGGCTTGCTGTTAATTACAGGCACTATATTCATTTATACATCTTTTGCATTGCACTGTTCTGACACTCTGGGAAAAGCTTTGAGCTCCCAAAGCTGCATTTCAGGGAGGTCCCAAGAAAACCCATGAAATGGATTTGAATCTTCCACTTCGTTCAGATTTTGGCCTGTGACCCTCCACCTACATTCCATGAATAGAACATTGTCCTCGCAGGGCAGAGGCTCAATAACTGAGCATTTTCTGGGTCCCTGAATTTGTACAATAAGATATCAACTCCAATCTGTGAGCACAATGCTCCAGTGACTGCCAGGAATGGTTGCAATATTGATGCCTTTCAAGATGGATCACATCATTCACCAGGCCAAGCTCAGTAAAAGGACACTGTACTTAACAAGTTTTATAACACAAAGATACTTTAAAACATAGAACTAATCAGGGTGAAGCCTGTTTAGACATGTCAGCCCCACATTTAATTGTCAATAAATAAAGATTTCTCTTCAGCTATTGTCATGTATATCAAGTGAGCCACTAATCTAAGCTAATGAAGCTTAAGATATATGACAGACACATTTTATGGAGCTTCTTCTTAATGATATGTTTGCTTTCATTTCAATGCCAAGAGAGCCCATTATCAAGAAAGCAGCACATTATGGTCCAAACGTATTGAAGTCTCCAGCACTCAACTTTGTTCTGAGTTCACAATGAGCAATGCTTACCCTTACATATTCATGTACTGTTAGAGATGAAAAGCACTAGCTAGACATGAATACAAGGTGGGGAGGAGGGAGAGAGAGCTAATACCAAGCACACAAGCATCCTGTCCTCTTGTGAGTTTCCCCTAGTGCAATTTTCAAGCTCACCTGGAAAGAAAAAGGAAACTAAATCAACTCCATTTCACACACCATGACATTTTGAAAACCGTAAGTATCTTAAACACAATGCACCCTGATAACTGAAGAGCATCCTAAATCCCCAAGGAGTACAAAACCTGAGTACTAAACTGCAAACAAAAAGCTTCCAAAATTAAAAGTAAGCATTTTACAATTATTTTGGTGTTATTGCTATGACTAATGCTTTGAAAGCTTTGACAATTTACAAACATAGAGTAATTATTTTTTATTTTGTCTTTAGTTTGGAGGACAATAATGCAAACAAATTTATGTCTATTGATGTCATACCTGGTGACATGAAAATTGAGAACAGTGGACCACTCTTCAGACTAATGGTGCCAAGACATTTTGCTGCAAGCACTGATGACCAAATGAAAATTTTAGTTGTATTGCAGTTTTATATGCTAAAATCCAGAGAGCTATGCTTTTAATGTAGCCAGAATGCAAGAGAACAGAACCTGTACATGGGTACTGAAGGGTGAACTCTTATTATTAAATACTGTTGGAGGATGTTTTTGTGCACTGTGTATTTAAACACTGATTTCTTTCTCTAGGTTTGAAAGAAATTAGTGTTTAAATACACAGTGCACAGAAAATCAAATAACCCCATTTAAAAATGGGGCTCAGAGCTAAACAAAGAATTCTTACCTGAGGAATACCGAATGGCTGAGAAGCACCTGAAAAAATGTTCAACATCCTAAATCATCCAGGAAATGCAAATCAAAACCACCATGAGATTCCACCTCACACCAGTCAGAATGGCTAAGATCAAAACTTCAGGTGACAGCAGATGCTGGCGAGGATGTGGAGAAAGAGGAATATGCCTCCATTGTTGGTGGGAGTGCAAGCTTGTACAACCACTCTGGAAATCAGTCTAGTGACTCCTCAGAAAATTGGACATAGTACTACCGGAGGATCCCACAATACCTCTCCTGGGCATATATCCAGAAGATGTTCCAACCAGTAAGAAGGACATATTCTCCACTATGTTCATAGCAACCTTATTTATAATAGTCAGAAGCTGGAAAGAACCCAGATGCCCCTCAACAGAGGAATGGATACAGAAAATGTGATACATTTACACAATGGAGTACTACTCAGCTATTAAAAAGAATGAATTTATGAAATTCCTAGGCAAATGGATGGACCTGGAGAGCATCATCCTGAGTGAGGTAACCCAATCACAAAAGAACTCAAATGATATGTACTCACTGATAAGTGGATATTAGCCCAGAAACTTAGAATACCCAAGATATAAGATACAATTTGCAAAACACATGAAACTCAAGAAGAACAAAGTTTTGCCCCTTCTTAGAATTGGGAACAAAACACCCATGAAAGGAGTTACAGAGACAAAGTTTGGAGCTGAAACGAAAGGATGGACCATCTAGAGACTGCCATACTTGGGAACCCATCCCATAATCAGCCTCCAAACGCTGACACTAGCAAGATTTTGCTAAAAGGACCCTGATATAGCTGTCTTATGTGACACTATGCCAGGGCCTAGCAAACACAGAAGTGGATGCTCACAGTCAGCTATTGGATGGATCACAGGGAGGAGCTAGAGAAAGTACCCAAGGATCTAAAGGGATCTGTAACCCTATAGGTGGAACAGCAATATGAACTAACCAGTACCCCACCCCACCCCCCACCCCCCCGGAGCTCGTGTCTCTAACTGCATATGTATCAGAAGATGGCCTAGTCGGCCATCAGTGGAAAGAGAGGCACCTTGGTCTTGCAAATTTTATATGCCTCAGTACAGGGGAATGCCAGGGCCAAGAAGTGGGAGTGGGTAGGTAGGAGAGTGGGGGGGGGGGGACTTTTGAGATAGCATTGGAAATGTAAATGAATAAAATACCTAATTAAAAAAAAAAGAAAAAAAATACACTGATTTCTGTACCCAGATATCTGATTGTACTCCAAATTTTGGTATTGTCATTATTACAAACTATCTCCTGGCTCAGTATTTTGTGAAACATTGTTCTCCATCATGTTATGATTGGTTAAATAAAGAGGTAAACAGCCAATAGCTGAACAGGAAAGGAAAAGGTAGAGCTTCTAGGCCCAGAGAGAGGAGTGGTTCTCAGGTAGATAAAGAAGGAGGTGCCAGGGCAAGACTAAGGTGGCAGGTAATGGGCCATGTGGCTGGGAAGTAGGCCAGGCCAGCTGTAGTGCTTGAAGCCTTAAGTAAGTATAAAGTTCTCCTTGGCATTACTTAAAGCAATTGCAAGCATAGGAACAGCCTTACTTTTTCAAAATATGACCTGGGATCATGACTCTATTGATCAACAGATTTCCAGATCTCTCAGAGAAACTTCTTCACAGTGGGATGTTCTGACTACCAGGTGAGCCTATGGAAAAAATCCTGTTGTGGGCACAGAGGGTCTATAATGCATTTGCTGGATACTCCTCCCTCTCCTTCCCTTGCTTCCTCTGGTAAGCTTGCAGTCATCACTCCACTTTTTAGAACTTTTGCTGCTCTGTCTTCAGAGTATTCAGGAAAGTTCTGTGAAGCTGTAAGTCCATTCTTTCCTAACTTCTCTATTCAATACAGCTAAAGCAAAATCCAGTTCATTTGCTCAAGACATGCAATGCCATTTCAATTCCCCCCTCATCATTGGTAGACATTGAAGAAAGATGTCTGTCTAAGTAGTAGGAAAATGGCTCTCCAGGTTCCAACAATGTCATCATCATGCTGTTGGAGTTTTGGGCTCCAGATTATGAGGGAAAATCATTTCTAATGGTTAAATCACCAAGTCTCCTAGAGTTTGGCATGGCACCCCATCTTTCTAAGACAGTGTTAAATTCTATGATCACAACTAAATATCAAAAATACATTTGCATTCATGTTTGCCAAAGACTTTGGTAATTCTTCTCCTAGACTCCTCATTATTCAACCTCTTTTAAACAACTGCTACCCTGCTATTTCTAGGATTGCTACTAGTAGTAGTAATAATGAAAAGACCACAAGTAAATGACTTAAAGATAACAACTCTAGAACTTGGAAAGCCAAAAGCAAACCAAACTCAAATCTATTAGACAGCAAGAAAAAAAACTGAGGCGAAATTAAAAACTAATACACTAAGAGATAGTTCTTTGAGTAGATAAACAAGAGTGATATACCTTTGGCCCAACAAACCAAATAGAAAAAGAGGGCCCAATTTAACAGAATCAGAAGTGAACATGGAAATATTACAACAGATACCAAAGAAATTAATATTAAACATGTTCTCCATTAAATTGAAAAATCTAAAAGAAATAAATTAATGTCTTCATACCATAACCACTGAAGTTAAACCAAGAAGATATCAATATCCCAAACAGATTCATAACAGATGAAAGATTGAAACAGTAATAAAAAGACTTCTGACCAAAAAAAATCAAATCACAAGCCTAGATGGATTCAAAGCAGAATTCTACCAGACTTTTAAAAAAGATCTGCAGCCAGTCCTTCTTAAAATATTTTTTTTAAAGAAAAAACAGAGAAAGGAGTGGAGCCTTCTCAATTTCTAAAAGCCAAGATTACTCTAAGGGGTGAAACAAGTAAAGACACAACAATAACAACAACAAAAATTTTTCAAGAAGAATAGGACTCTACAAATAAAACAATCAATAATTACAATTGTATGCTATAGGTAGATGTACTGGCTAGTTTTGTGTCAACTTGACACAGACTGGAGTCAAGACACAGGCTCCTTTCACAGAGAAAGGAGCTTCAGTTGGGGAAGTGTCTCCATGAGATTCAACTGTAAGGCATTTTCTTAATTAGTGATCAAGGGGAAGGGCCCCTTGTAGGTGGTACCATCTCTGGGCTGGAAGTCTTGGGTTTTATAAGAAAGCAAGCTGAACAAGCCAGTGGAAGCAAGCCAGTAAACAACATCCCTCCATGGCCTCTGTATCAGCTCCTGATTCCTGACCTGCTTGAGTTCCAGTCCTGACTTCCTTGGTGATGAACACAATGTGGGAGTATAAGCTGAATAAACCCTTTCCTCCCCAATTTGCTTCTTGGTCATGATGTTTGTACAGGAATAAAAACCCTGAATAAGACAGTAGACAACCCAAAGGTAAAGGAAGAATACAACTTGAAATTGCAACCCCCTTCAATATTAAATAAGAAAGTGTTCAGTGCAAATAGGATATACCAGTGTGGCCAAGGAAATGACTTATGAAGAACTCTGCTAAATGATCTCTTAATCATCCAAGGGTTTTTTAATGATACCAATAGATAAAGTTATAGTGACATGTAAAGGACAAAGAGAACTTGGTAAATACATACATAATTTGGGGAAATCAAAAGTATGCTTGGGAGAAATCATAGAATAAGACTGTTATATTCCAACTTAATTGTAGTCTTTATTGAGGTGAAGTTCATGTGGCTAAGATCATTATGTAAATGTGACTTCTATGCACTGGCTCACATCTTAGTCCTTTATACAAAGGAGAAATGCGCTCACATTGAAGAACTCAGGCAGAAATAATCTTTATCAAGAAATCAAAATTTTAGTATCTTTGACAACTGAATGACCATATCCCTTTTAACCTGGATCATGCCTAATTTTCACCTGTTAACTTTGGATGCTTATTGATGGTAATTTTTTCATCCTCAGAGAAGTAAAAAAAGAATGATAAACTATATGAATACTCTGTTAATAACATGCCTCCTTATAGTATATAATTAGAGTTTATATTTCATCTTTGTAGTATTTTGTTGAAAATCAAGCCTATTCAATAAGGAGAAATAAAAATGAAACAAACCCAGATTATGATGCATCCTGAAAACAATTACTTTGGTGCTCCTTTTAAAATGTCAGCGTTATCTAGAAGCCATTTGAAAAAAAATGGAAATGTAACTACTATAGAAGCTTCCTAAAATGTATACATGTGTGAAAGGAATGTAAACTGAGTCACCAAATAATAGAGGAAGCAATGCCCCATCTACACATCTTGTGTCACTAATTAAAACCTTCAGTGCCAAGAACAGCTTGCATCTTGTGGAGTCATTGGCCAAAGATGTCGCATGGAAACCAGAAAACATCACAATTTATTGCCAAAGCTATTGGTTACTCTCTGCAACCTGTTGGTAAGATCACACTGATGAAGGCAACACTTACTTATCAATCACAGAGAAGTTGAACTATAGGCTTTATCCACTGACTAGTGTTCATGGGACTGGAAGGGACTCTGCATGCTACCATAGGATACAGGTAATCATCACTACAATCCTGCAACATACAACAGTGATTGGCCTGCAAGATAGTCCAGTGCAACAGTGGCACAAATGTTCTGGAAGTAACCAACCATATTCTGATTGGATTTAAGGACCATTCCATAAGATGGAGCCATACCTAACACTTCTAAAGTGACCAAGAACTTAATTCTATATAGGCCATTGGACTAAGGGAAAACAAAATACTACAATTCTAGTAAAGGAATATAGTAATGAAATAACACCTAATGACATTCTTCTATACTCATAGATCAGTACCTCATTCATCCATTACCAAAGAAACTTCCTCTTGCAGTAGATGAGAGCTAACATGGAGACAAATGGACAATGTGCAAAGAGTGAGAGACCTTGAAGCACTCAATCCTAAATTGGGTGTCTTCATCAAGGCCTCAAGACTGAAGAATCTATCCTGAAGATGAAGTAGAAAGATTGTAAGAGCCAGAGATAATGGAGAACTGTCTTCCAGAGAAGCAAGACTAAGGCACGTATGAACTCATAGAGACTGTGGTACTATGCATATGTCTGCACAGACATAAGGCAGATGAGGTCCCAGCCCTGAGTAGAACTAGTGGACATGGGGTCCCACCCTTAGTCAAGAAGCTATCTGCAATCGATATCTGCTGACAAAGGGAAAAATCAGTCTCCTCCAGTGAAGTGACACTGGGAATATCAACCACACTCCAAGCAGGACCCATGCCCAGGCATACTTGACCACCACAGAAGGAGCTCAATGCTATTTTTGTTTCATGTTGCTTTATTTTGACATGTTTTGTCTCATTGGCCTTTTGCTGGGTTATTTTTTTTTTATTTCTGTGTTGTTTGGGGGGCAAGGGTTGTGTTTCTTGTTCTGTTGTTGTTGTTATTTGTTTATTTTTGAAAGAGAGAAAAGCATAACGTTGAAGTGAATAGGAGGAACTGGGAGAAGGGAAAACATGATCAAATATATTGAATTTTTTTCAAAAACAAAGGAAGAAGCACTCTTCAAGGTAAGTGGTGTTTTGCCACTGGCATTATTTGGACTAGCGGGTTCAGGGTGGTTAATCTCTGGGGCAAAACCTGATGCTTCCTTTGACAATCTACAATTCCTCACAGCTGTCCCCAGTGCTCACTCTTTCCACAATTTTACAAATATGCCTGTGTTGCTCAGCCTCAAAGATTAAAATGTAATGAGGGTAAAACATTATAATGTAAAAATAAAATAAAACATTAGTGCTCTTAAGGAAAGAATCTTTCATGACACTAGCCATATTGTTGACGCAGTAGAGAATTACTCCCCCCCACACACCTGTTTTGGGAGAAAACTGTTTCTACATTTAGAAAGCATACAGCTAACTCTTGATGTCTGGTTATTTCTGTTTTTAAGCTGGAATATTTAGACTACTTTATTTCACATACTCACTGACATATTTGGATGTAAGTCTATGCATTTCCTACATGATCCATTCTTCATTCCTCTTCACCAAGGAATTTCTGCGTTAATTAATTCTCTGATCACATCTCATCCTTGATATCTCTGACTCAATGTATGTATTTACTAATGTGACTACTGGACAGTTTGTAGCATGAATATCTACAATAACTTAGCACAAGTTGCTTTCAAGTTCCTCTTCATGCATAGCACATGTTTCTCCCTCTATACCATTCTTTGTCCCACTGCTATTAATCTTACAGTGTACAATATTGCTTTTGATCGAAATTGACAAGAATATTTTAAGGAAATAAAAAATATCAGAGGAAATGGCATTTTATATTTTTCTCTTCATATTCACCATATCTGGCATTATTTCGTTATAAAACTGTTTCTACTTGTATCATTTCCCTCAAGCCAGGAGAACTTTCTTTCACACTGCTTATAGTGCAAGATTATTGGCAATGAATTCTCTCAGCTGTAGTTTTATTGAAATAAAAATGGGTTTTCTAAGGAACATTTTAAGGGAATACAGAATATCAATTTGACAGTCCCCTCCTCTGACATTTTGAAGCTGTGTACTGTTGTCATCTGGATTGCAAATTTTTCATAAGAACTCTGAAATTATTTTCATCTGTGCTCCTATGGACAGTGATCCCTGATAGGGGGCAATTTTCTCCCCAAGGGAAATAGACAGTATCTGCAGACACTTTGATTGCCACTGAGGGGTGTTGTTACTACCATCTAGTGGGCAAAGGTGAAGGATGTTGCTAAACATTCTCAATACAAGAATGCTCCCTCAATTAAGGGATTATCTGCACATTTCCCACAGTGCTGAAGCTGAGGATCCTTGCAGTGTGGAAAGTGTGTCCATTTTAATAAGAATCATTTCCATATTTTTGTATTTCTTACTGACTTTAAAAACATCTGATTGTGATGAATTTTTCTTCACATATTTAAGCCTTACCCTTTTCATTAAGATGAGAAATACTTTGGTCATTATCTGCAAGGATTTCTTCTACCCATCATCCCTTCTCTCTCCTTCTGAAACTCTATTACATATATTGTAGCCACTCGGTCTTAGCTCACACATGCTTAAGAAGGCCACTCAGCCATTCCCTCCACCCTCTTCTCCTTCCTTCTGCATTAGATTTCTAGTGGCAAGCTCACTTTAACTGCTTGCTTTATTTTTTCATAATATACAGTAAATTCAATATTTAGTATCTGAAATTTTCATTTGCCTCTATTTTCTATCATCTGTGTCTTTTCTCATGTTCATCTTTTAACATATATACACATAAACATTGTCATAAATACTGTTTTAAAATTCCTCTTTGAGAATAGAAAGATGAAGAATGGTTCATCACTGGGCACAGTTACAGATAGACAGGAATCCAGCATGCTGTCCTACTAAGATAACTATAGATTACATTATTGCACATTTAAAGCTCTAGAAGAAAAGATTCTGAAAGTTTTCACCATAAAGAAATGATAAATGCTTGAAAAGATAAATATTTTAACACAAAATAATATATTAATATGTACAAATTTTGACTTTGTGGATCAGTTGAAAATAAATACAAAAATAAAAACAATAGGGAAAACTAATAGAAGTCAACATATGTATATATCCTAAAGATTCTTATTTGTGTGAGTACTGTCATTTTACTTTGCTTGGGTGTGTGTGTGTTTTATATCACCCCATTTTCCCATAGTGCTGAGGAGTGAACCCAGGGTCTTAAACATTAGACAAGCACTCTAACACACTCCCAGTCTTTTCTCCCTGATTTTTGTTGGTATATATTAATTACACAAATCATGGGTTTAATAAAATTTTCCATATAGCATGTACTATTTAGCCCATGTTACCATCTCCTGTTTCCCTCTACCTGCCCCCATTCATTCTTTCCCACATTCCAAACAGTCTCTCTTCTACTTTCATGTTTTTTAAATTGAAATTAGAACACTTCATCTGAGAGAAAATGTGAGATTTGTTTTTCTGAGTCTGGCTAAATGGATTTAACTCAGTAATCTCCAGTTTAGACCATTTTCTTGCAAATGACATAATTTAACTTTCTTTTATTACTGAAAAAAAGTCGCATAACATATATGACCTCATTTTCTCTAATCATTCATCTCTTGGTGGATGTGTAGTCTGAGTAAACAATCATTATTAATAATGTTGCAATAAAAATGAGTATGAAGACATTTCTATCGCATGGTGCCTTGTGGGTTGCCCTGGTGCTGTTTGTATTCTGATGTTAATTCTGCTTCCTCAAGAAGAACTTCCCGCCGGGCGTGGTGGCGCACGCCTTTAATCCCAGCACTCGGGAGGCAGAGGCAGGCGGATTTCTGAGTTCAAGGCCAGCCTGGTCTACAGAGTGAGTTCCAGGACAGCCAGGGCTATACAGAGAAACCCTGTCTCGAAAAACCAAAAAAAAAAAAAAAGAGGAACTTCACTGACAAGGAGTGGATCACGTACTCAGGTGATTTCATGTGAACTTTCTTCCCATTCTAACTGGTTGAATAAAGGCTAGAGCCTATAATTGGGCAGTGGAAGGGAAAGGTGGGGCTGGAGGTCTTCGAGAGTGGAGGAAGAGAAAGGGAAGGACAGAGGAAGAAGAGATGGAAGGAAGATGGAGCAGAACTGCATGGTCTGGAGAAGCCACAAGTAGCAAGGGATCTCATATTTCTTAGAATAGCTGGGGAATAGATTAGTGTAGCGGTAGACCTGCCCAATCTAGGCATACAGATCATAAATATAATAACTGTGTTGTGTGTTTTTTACATGGGCTTATTGGGGTTGGAGATTTACTGCACCACTGCAGACTCTAAGAGGCCACAGATGCCAGTTCAGATTACTATACCAAGAAAAACTTCTCATCACCATAGATGGAGGGAAAAAAATATTCCATGATAAATCTAAATTTAAACAATATTTATCTACAAATCCAGGTCTGTAGAAGGTGCTAGAACATAACAATTCCAACAATGACAGCTATGATGACAACAACAACAACAAAAACCTTCTAATCTTCTAATATTATGAGGTTAACTACATCCATAAAAACACAGAGAGTAAATAGTCCCAGAAAAGCAAAATCAAAGAAGACAAATGCATGTATGTGTGTGGGCATGTGTGCATGTACATATGCACAAACATACAACACACACACATACACACACACACACTCACACACCACCACCATCACCACCTCCAATGTCAACAAAATTATAGGAATCAATCACTGGCCATTGATATCAACAGATTCAATTCCCCAATAAAAACACTGTGACTTACAGAATGGATACAAAAACAGAATCCACATTTCTGCTGCTTTCCAAGAACATACTTCATGGTTTAACATTATCTCAGGCTAAATAGCTGGAAAAAGATATTCTAAGAAATATGACCTAAGTAAAACTGTTATGGCCATTTAAATATCTAAATAGAATTCAAATGAAAACTAATCAGAAGAGATAGGAAAGGATACTCCATACTCATCAAAGGAAAAATCCAACAAGATGACATTTCAACTTATCTAAGTCCCAAACACAGGAGCACCTAGGTTTGTAAAAGAAACCCTGTTACAGCTTAAACTGCACATTGGCCTTCACACACTGATAGTGGAAGACTTCAGTATTGACCCTCCCACACTGTTGGTGATAGAATTCAGCACCCCTCTCACCAGTAGGCCTGCCATCCAAATGAAACTAACCACAGACATGCTGGCCATAACTGACATTTAAAAATCAAATGGACCTAACAGGTATCTACAGAAAAATTCACCCAAACACAAAAGAATATTCCTTCTACTCTGCACCTCATGAAATTATTTCCAAAATTTACCCACAAAATAAAATAAAAGCCAAGTCTTACAGGGACAAGAATATAGACCACTTACAAAGTCATAGAAATTGAACAAATCTCTACAGAATAAAAAAAATGAGTCAAGGCAGAAATTAAGAATTTAAAAAGTTTGTAGAATTCAGTGAAAATGAATGCACAACATACACAAACTCATGGACACAATGTAAGATGTTCTAAGGAAAGGTCCTGGAACTGAGTAGCTACATTTAAAAAAAAAAAATGTGAGAGAGATCTTATACTAGCAACTTAATAGCACACCTGAAAGCTCTAGAAGCAAAAGAAAAAATCATATCCAAAAGGAGTAGATGAAAAGAAGCCCCTCTTGAGGAAGCAGAATTAACATCAGAATACAAACAATACCAGGGCAACCCACAACATTTCTTCCTTTTTGTCCAATTAAAAGGCTCTCTCTCCTCTCGCAGATATAAATTGAGCAAAACCATTGAAATTCTGCAAATTATAAAATATAAGGTACACTTAACACCCAGTCCATCATAGTTGTCAATTTAGATAAAGCACTCTACCATCTATCTTAACTTTAAGAGCTAATAGTTGTATACCTGAATTATATTCTGGTTTTAGATTGATTACCATCTGAAAACCATCCTCTCAAGTCTAAATCATGTCTTTCAATGCATAACAACTTGAGTTTAACTGTAACTAGTCTTTAACCTCATTAGAAATCTGAGAATGACTTAAATATTTCAGAATACCTGAAAATATAGGTAGCACAAAACATAGCTTCTAAATTTTAAACAATTTGTAAAGATGGCTAACAACCTGAAGTCTCTCATTCCTCAAAATGTTGAAGCATCAGTTTTCAGCCTTCTGGTCCAGGATCATGCCCAGGATAGAACTTTGTAAGAATAATTTTGAAGGACTGTTTATCCTGTTTTGGCAGAGATATCTTGACTATTCTACATTGTGTGTCCTTTTCCCAGACAGTATTTTTGTCTGTAGATGAATTAAGCTACTCTTGTCCAGTGGCTATCTTGTGACAACTGGAACAACTCCCTCTCAGCTTCGGCTGATAATTTCCTCTGGCTATTTAAATCTTTATCACCTTATAAGTTTTGAAATAAATTGCTGAGCTTTTGAGTAGCTAAGCCAATCACAGGCCTCAGCCAGTTAATATCTCCCAGTAACTTCTGACAATCATTAAGAGTCCTTAATTGGTTTGTTCTGATTTGCACTTTTTGTAGCCTAACCTTACTCTATATCCTAAACAATTAATAGAATTTCCTCTTTGTATTTTTTTTCAGGGACAATTTGCAACCCCCAGCAAGGCAAGTTAATTTGTGTTTTCCACTGCTGTAACAGATCTCTTCCACATAAGTTAATGGCTACATCAGCCAAATATGTCCATAATTTTCCTATTTGACCTTCAGCTACTATACATACAAGCTATCTGGTGCTTTGATGTATTTGGTATAAAGTCCCAACTCCTTGAAATTGGATGTCTACTTCTTGAAGTGGCCAACTTGCAGGCCAAGATTTTGGAGAGATAATGGTAACATCTGCTCCAGTGTCGACCATTCCTTCAATCTCAATGTTTACTAGTATTCTTAGCTTGGGCCTTTGATCCTCTATAGAAGTTTGCCAAAAAATTCATTTTGGGCCCCCTTTTAGGTTTTTTGAATTGTCTATAGAATTTGCTTCAGCCTTCTTGTCTGGTTTCACATCTGGTTTTAGAGCAGTGATGTTTAATTGTCCTGTGGAAGAGAACTCTCTGGGCCTGGCATTCGGGTCTACAAGATCCCCCCAGGAGTTTTTTGGTAACATGTTGCCCCATTTGTCTATTGTTGCTCTACATTCCTTAGCCAAACGTTGACCTTTGCCACATCTTTTACACGTTGCAGAAGGCATATGCTCCCTTTTATAATTAGTTTGTTTTTCCCTGAAGTTTATTGTGAGATGACCCTGCTCACCACAATTAAAATGCTTGAAATTTGGGGTCATCTCAAGGCCTCTAATGGTAGTTTCTCCTATTAAGGTCAGGTGAACGAGTTTTTTTGTTTTTTGGGGTTTTTTTTTTTTTTGGTTTTTTTTTTTTTTTCCATTTGTACCTGATTTTAATTGCCTTTGGTATTCAAAGAAGAAAAAGCATAGTTACAAGCTCTAGTTCTTACCAAAGGGGTGCGGATGGTCAAGTGACACTCTTAAGATCTTTGTGTGAACATGCCGTGCTCACACCTGGGCCTTCTCTCTACTGCTCTAGGATCGGATCGCGTGGACAATGCAGAGCACTGGGTAGGTGGGGTACTCTTGTCTCCTTGTAGCATTCCCGGGGAACCAAGATGGCGCCTTTACTGCATGAGTGTGAACAGAGGGGCCCCTGCTTGCTGCGCTGGTCTTTGGCACCTTCAGTTTCTCACTTTCCTTTGACTTGGGAGTGGGCTTGTGCTGTTTGAGGAAGGCTCACTTTCTTTGTTTTCTGAGAACCAAAACCTCATCTTTTTTTTCTAAAGTCATAGCCATCTACCATTCTCATTAACAGTTTAAAATTTTCAAGTAGGAAAAGATATAGTTTTGAAATGTGCTAGAACTCACTCTCTCCATGTTGTCTTTTATAAATACTGAACAAGTTTGAGGTGGCAAGTTTATGGAGTACTGGCTCAACTCTGAGGATCAGATAATGATTTTTACTGTAAGATGGTCAGTCACCTTATAACACGTCCAATTATATTTTTTCCACAGTTTAAATCTGCTATAAGCTAGTACGGGGCTAAAAAGAAAAGCTACCAACCAAGGAAATAAGTTTTCAGAAACCCACAGTAGAGTTCATAAGCAAAGTGTTTCATAAAATGTTATAGCATTTTCAAATTTATTGTCACCAATAGATGATGTATGTATGAAATAAAAGAGAGAAAGTATCTTAAATTGTCACAGAAATTCAAGGGACAGAAAACGTATAAGCATTACTATTTATCTTATATTATAATAAGAATTATAGTTCTTGATAAAAATATACCCTTTTTTTCTGCCAAAATATAAACCAATATCAACAACAAAAATAACCAGTGCAGGTCTGTAAGTCCCTTAGGTTCAGGCCAGTTTTAGTGAGTATGATCCTTTACATCACACATTCGCCACTGAAAATTATTCCGAAGCTATTCTAGTAATTCTTTGGATGGATAATATCTTGGAGAAACTTAAAAACATAGACTCTTTGTGAACAGATTACACGTGTGAGGTAATGAGTGAAGGACCTGACCCTACTCAAGGGACACTGCTACGTTTTGCCTTTGCTTTAGTAAGTCGTAAAAGCAATTAGGTTTGTTCCAGCAAATACAGAGCTGCATAACAGTAGAGTCAATTTTGCTGAACCACATGGAGTTGTAAGGTGAATGACTCTATTAAGTGTGTTATGAGATTAAAGCAGAAAATGTTTGCTTGATACAGTTGCTGGTTCAGTAAAATAATTTAGGATTTCTCTAAACCAGGTTTCAAGGCAACAATCTGGCACCTTCCCTCCTTCCACCACGCTTCCAATGCTAGCATGAGTCACCTTTCCTCCTTCCATCATGCTCCCAATGCTAGTGAGAGCTACATGCACACTCCCACACTCCGGCTCATAAGCAGCAGTTATGATAAATACCAGGTTCAGCATATCATATGGAGACAAAGACTTGAAAAATATTCTTCATGAGATCATGCCCCTCAGAGAAAAACTCAATCTAAACATATTTCAATGCCTAGGTTGGGAATGAAATGGTTGCCAGTCTGGTAACAATCCAATGAGGAGCTGGAAAATTCAGACAGGGCCAGTATCTGTTTCTTTCCCAAGTCTTCTTGCTACAATGTAGTTACATGTTCCTCTGTTCCTGTTCATTCGGTTTGTTCCATTATTAAAATGGAGGAAAGGGGCTACACAATGTGTTGTGTTTGATTTGAGAGCTGCTCCACTGTGGGAGAAATAAATGTATAACTGGTTCAAAAAGCCATCTCTAGCTCCTGTAAGGTGCTCTATGGTCTTGACTTGCACTGACATTATAGAATAAGACATCGTTTCTCATGTGGCCATCTCATTAAGAATCAAAACACATCAGGTCTCTGTCCTACAGGTACCAGAACTTGTTTTGGTCAGGTATAAAATGGAATAATTTCAAAGTTGATATATGTACAAGTGAAAAGTCTTGCAGGGAAGGTTCATCCAGCATTCTTACTGACATAAGAGTCCCAGTTTCCCACAGCCGCCTCTCCTCTGCAGACAGTCTCTGTAGTGGTCCATGTAAACAAAACACAGGTAAGAACGGTCCTTCTGGGGCAGTGCTCATCGGACAGCAGGATTACCTGAAAGACTGCTGTTGGCTAAGCGCAACACCGGCAGAGGGTGCGCCTCAGTGTTAAACACCCAGTGGTCTAAAGGTAGAAGGTCATTGCCAGAGAACAACAGGTACAAGTATTTTAATGTTTCAGCAAGAAAAAAGCTCTGCTGCAGGTCGTCATGCACAGTGGTCGGGCGTATGCATCCTTGACACCAGAAAACCCACCGCTGACTTGGCACGACTTCTCAATAGCCAGTGCTGCTTCCCAGCCCCCACTGCCTGCATGTTGGGCAGGTGAACGATGTTGATCTTGCCCTCCATGGTCTACTACTACTACTTCTTTGTATTCAGCATTCGAATTTTCAAATGCTAAAGACTCAATTGTTGCCTTTCTTGCTGGTGGATTTGATACACTCCTTTCCTCTCCTGAAGTCAACCTTTGCAAAAAGTCACGGAATGTTTTCTTTAAACCTTGCATGACTTGAGGAAATGGTTCTCTGATTCTATGACTCTTTCCCAGGCATTTAAGGCGGCCAAGCAACATAATGCCAAGGTTTCTTCACCATACACAGCTTGTACCTCTATCTCAGCAAATCAACTTTCTCCAAGCAGGTGATCTTTGGAAATAGCTCTACCCCTGACTCTATTTTGTCGTGCTATCTCCTTCTGCTCTTTTCTCCACCATAGGAACCGTCTGTACAAGCCCTTCTGGCTTTTAGATTCTCTATTGAGAAGTAAGGTATAATTCTAATAGGTCTGCCTTTATATTTACTTGGTCTTTTTTTTAACTTGCAGTTTTTAATATTCTTTCTTTGTTCTGTATAAATATTACATGCTGAGGGCACTTTCTTCTATGGTTAAATCTAGTTGGTGTCCTCTATGCTTCCTGTACTTTTTAATAGGAATTGCCTTCTTTAGTTTAGGAAATTTTTCTTCTATGATTTTTGTTGAAAACATTTTCTGAGAGTTTGAGCTGTGTTTCTTTTCCTTCTATTCTTAGTATTTTTACTGGTCTTTTCATAGGGTTCCAGATTTCCTAGATGTTTTGTGTCAGTAACTTTTTTAGACTTAATATTTCTTTGTCCAATGTGTCAGTGTCTTCAATATCTGAGATTCTCTCTTCCACCTTTGTGTGCTATTGGTGAGGTTTGGCTCTGTAGTTGCTGTTTGAATTCCTAAATTTTTCATTTCCAGAATTCTCTCAGTTTTGGTTTTATTTATTGATCTTTTTGCCATGTTTTGTTATTGAACAGTTTTATGTATTTTCTTCCGTTGTTTAATTTTTTCCTGGATTTCTTTAAGGAATTTATTCATTTCCTCTTTAAGGGCTTCTAACATCTTCATAAAGACTATGCTAAGGTCTTTTTCCTGTACTTAGTTTATGAACTATCTTACCCAACAGTATCTGAGAGGCTTGCTCCATTCCAAGATTATTCTAGACAAACATTGCACCTCAGCTAACATTACCAACAATTCTGTGAAGTGGCTCTGTTCCTCCCGTCTTTCAGATGAGGAAGTCAAAACATAGGGACATATGACTTGCCCACAACATTCAGCTTAAACTTGGCAGAATCCCTTCTTTAATTCATGTCTATATTCAATGAAGACCTTTATCGTTCATCAGGTCAATAAGGCATTTGCATATGTGATATGTGAATTTTTTTCTCTAAAATCTGAAAAAATGCTTGTAGGATTCTAGAAATTTCTATTTATAGCATCATATTAAGGGTGGTTCTTACCACCAGTTTGTTGTTGTTGTTGCTTTGGTTTTTTGCAATGCAGTAAAGAGTTTGCATACTAGTTCTTCACTACTTTTTTCCAGTAGTTTGGAGTATTTTTCTCTTATCTGGTTTAAATAATAATTGGTGGTATTTAAATAATTTTCTTGGGCTGGAGAGATGACTCAGTGGTTAAGAGCACTGACTGCTCTTCCAGAGGTTCTGTGTTCAATTCCCAGCCACCACATGGTGGCTCATAACCATCTGCAATGGGATCCAATGCCCTCTTCTGATGGGTCTGAAGAGAATGACAGTGTACTCACATACAGAAAATAAATAAATTTAAAAAAAGATAATTTTCTCAACTCATATCACTTCCAAAGTTAAATCAAGATCAGATAAGCAATTTAAACAGACCTGTGAACTCTAGTGAGATAGAAGCCATCATTAAAAGTTTCTTAACTAAAAACGAAGCCCAGATCCAGATGATTTTAGTGCAAAATTCTACCAGACTTTCAAAGAAAAGTTAATTCCAATGCTCTTCAAATTATTCTACAAAATGGAAATAGAGAGAACATTGCCCAGTTTATTTTGTGAAGCCATTGTAACCCTGATACCCAAAACACATAAAACCAAACAACGAAAATTACAGATCAGTTTCCATTTTAAATATAGATACAAAAATACTATATAAAATGCTTGTAAACAGAGCTCAAGAACGCATCAAACGATTATCTACCATGATCAAATAGACTTCATCCCAGAGATGCAGAGAAGGTTCAATATACACAAAGCAGCAAATATAATCTACCATATAAACAAATTGAAAAGAAAACACATGGGTCTCTAATTTTTGTCTTTTCTTGGGCTCTTTTCATTCTGATGCTTAGCCCTATCCAACTGTAATATGATGGTTTTTGCTATATCTTAGTAAATCTTAGTTTTTAATGTTTTTTTTTCCCTCTTAGAAGTTTGAAATTGCCACCTTGGGGGGAGGGAAACATCAATCTACCCAGAAAACCAATGACCTAAAATGTGTCTGCCTACAAGACACACTTATCTCATATGCCTAATTTTGGTTTGAGGTCCACTTTGGCAGATATTAAAATATTGACTGATATCTGCTTAATTTTTAGTTCCATTTGCTTGGAATATTTTTGCATCATATTATTCTGTGGGGGCACTTATTATTCAACATGAATTATGTTTTGTGGAAGCAGCAAAAGGATGGATCTGGTTTTCTAATCCAATCTGTTAGTTTGTGTCTTTATATAGAGGAGTTTAAATCATTATAATAAGAATTGCTACTGAACAATCTGTATTTCCTGTCATTTTATTGCTTTTGTGGTGTTTGTTAGAACATTTCGGATTCATGGTCAGGTAATTGACACAAGGTTCTTTGTGTCTTCTTTGGCATGTTTAACCTCTTCAAAGCTAAATATTTCTTACAGTATTTTCTGTAGAAATGGCTTAATAGATGTTCTTTCCTTAAATAACTTTTATCATGGGAAGTTTTCCTTCAATTACGACTAAGAGTTTTGCTAGATACATGTGGGCTACCATTTGTGATCTTTTTGTAAAACATAGGTCCAAGCTCTTCTCTTTTTCATAGTCCCCACTGAAAATTCACCTGTTATTCTGGTGGGGCTATATTTATATGTGACATTATCTTTCTCTCTTGTAGCTTCTCACATCCTTCTTTATTCTATCCATTTTACATTTTAATTGCTATATGATATGAAATTTCTTTTCTCATCATGTTTATTTACTGTTCCTTATAACTCTTGAACCTTGGTAGAAATTGTTTCCTTATGCTAGAAAGATTATTACTTTCCTTTTTTGGAATTGTGCATAGAATCTTCCATCACCATGAGAACCTTATAGTAGGGATGAAGCTTTCTGACCAATACCCTCTTGATAGCCTCATGTGTTATGACTCAAATGTATGATGTCTTCAGCAATAGAGCCGTACTGTCAATTTTTAGAGGTAACTAAGGACATTGGCAATCATCTATAGTGTTTTGTTGTCTATAGAACCTCATTGACTAACAACTCAAAAGAAAATAAGACCAGACATTTACATAACAGGTACAGAAGAGGCCAAGGTCAAGGGCCCGAAAACATTTTCAACACAGTCATAGGAAAAAAAAAAAAAAAAAAAACCTCTTTAGCACATCTTTGTGTCTATTAACACAAAGATCCACAAGTAGTCAAAGTGCATAAATAAGAGACCTTAAATTACTTAACTATAATGAGAAATCTATATTTATAGATTATATAAATATATTTATATATTATAAGGCTCAGGGATTATTGTGGAAGAAGGGATAGAAAGAGTCTAAGAAGTATAAGCAGAAGATGACTGCAAGCAATCAATGTCTTCTTAAAACAGGAGGGCAGCTCTACATATGAACTCACAGCACTTGTGATGGCATGCACAAGACCTGGACAAGTTCATGTCAGACCAAATTTCAGCAAGAAAATGGGAACTGGGCCTCAAGTTCCCTGTCCCTTCCCCCTAGCTAAGGAGCTGCTGGCACTTGATAACTTCTGGGAGAAGAACATAGAGTTTTCTTTAAGTGTTCATCGCCCAGCAAGTCAATCACACTCCAGGGAAATGCTACATATCCAAGAATGTTGAGACAGCACAAATTTAAATTTGATGTTTTTAAGGAGACAACTCTTGGTAAGTAGCGAATGGGAAAGGGATATTGAAGAATTTGGGGATACATATCATCAAAACACACTGTAAGTAATTCACAAAGAGGGCTGATATCTAAAAGATATAAAGAACTCAAGAAGTTAGACACCAATAACCCAAATAAAAATGGGGTACAGAGCTAAACAGAGAATTCTAACAGAGGAAAATTGAATGTCTAAGAAGCACCTAAACAAATGTTCAATGTCCTCAGTAATCAGAGAAATACAAATAAAAATGACTCTGATATTCCATGTTAAACCCATCAAAAAAGCTAAGATCTAAACCTCAAAGGACAGCACATGCTGACCAAAATGTGGAGCAAAGGGAACATCCTCCACTGTAAATTTGTACAGCCACTCTGGAAATCAATTTGGCAATTTCTCAGAAAACTGGGTATAGATCTACTTCAAGACCCTGCTATACCACTCCTGGGGATATATCCAAAAGAAGCTCTACTATGCCACAAGGATACCTGCTTATCTGTGTTTATAGCCAGCCTTACATGTAATCGCCAGAAACTGGAAACAACTTAGATGCCCCTCAACTGAAGAATGGATAAATGAAATGTGGTTCATTTACACAATGGAATATTGAGCAACAAGGATACCATACATTTTGCAGTAAAATTGATGGAACTAGAAAATATCATCCTGACTAGGGTAACCTAGACCCCAAAAGACATGCATGCTATGTATTCACTTATAAGTAGATATGAGTCATAAACTACAGGTTAGTCACACTGTACTCAACAGACTCAAAGAAGCCAAATAACAAGGAAAGCCCAAGGGAGCACGGTTAAATCTTTTTCAAAAGGGGAAACAAAATAAATATTTGAGGTCAATGAAAGGAGGGAACTGGGTGGGAGAGAGGATGTGGAGGGGAGCAAGGTGGGGGGATCAGGTGTAGCAAGAGGAGAGGAGAGACAAGAGAAATCAGCACTGGGTGGTCACAATCTCTAGGACATGCCAAAGACCTAGGATGGGGGTGGGAGGTCCCAAGCGGCTATAGGAGCAACTCCAGCTATGACTCCTAGCAATATGGATCTGGAAGTGGCCGCTTCCTGTAGCAAGGCAGGACTTCCAGTGGAGGGATGAAGAAAACAACCTACCCACAAAATCTTCGACCCAAACTGTGTCCTGCTTACAAGATGTGCAGGCACAAAGAGCAGAGATGGAAGGAGTAGTCAACCAATGACTGTCCCAAATTGAGACCTATCCTATGGACAAGAACCAATCGCTGATGCTATTAATGATACTTTGTCGTGCTTACAAACAGGGACCTTGCATAACTGTCCTCAGAGAGGATCTACCCAGCAGCCAATTGAAAAAGATGCAGAAACCCACAGCCAAACATTAGATGGAGCTCAAGAAAGAGTTGGGAGAAGGCTTGAGGGACCTGAAGAAGACAGGGACTCCACAGGACCAAAAGAGTCAACTAACCTGGACCTTTTGTGCTCCCAGAGACTAAGTCACTAAGCAAAGAGGGAGCTCAGGCTGGACCTAGGTCCCCGCATATATAGAGCAGATGAGCAGCTTGTCACCAACAACACGAGTGGGGTCTATTGTTAAATCTGTTGTCTAGCTGCTTGTAAATCCTGTTCCCCTAAATGGACTGCTTTGTCTGATCTCAGTGAGAGAGGATATGCCTAGTCCTTCAGAAACCAGATATGCTGGAGATGGGAGGTGGGGGGAGAATTTTGGGAAGGACCCCCCTTATTAAAGGAGAAGGGGAGTGAAGAAGGTTCTACATGAGGGGGTACTGGAATGAGAAGGGAAGCTAATATTGGTATATAAAGTGAATAAAAAATATTCTCAATAAAAATCCATGAATAAAATATTTTTAAAGAAAATCTCTGTCTAGGAAACAGTAGAAAATAAAGACATGTACTTACATTCAATAAGTTTTAGGGTTATACTAAAATGTATAAAATTTTAAAGTGCTTTAAGTATAAAAAAAAACTGTTAGACTTTTTGGAACTCCTTTTATTTTGTTTTAATAGATCAAATGTGTATAACCCAAGTTCTCTATCTTTTCTCTCTCTTCTTTATTCTCACAGGTAGCACTGTTCTAAAAGTTGTTGGTGATTGTGCCCACAGTGTGTTTCCTTTCTTCATACTAACTCACTAGCATGTTAGTGTTACTGGCTGCAATTCTGTTGCTTGAAGTGAGTTTTGTTCTGGGGCTAGGAATGCACTGGGGAGAAAGACAGGGATTCCTACTCAGGGGAATGATACTTACATTATAGTTAGGGGAGTGATATAACTATTCATGCACTTAAATCAATATATTCTAGTACCTTAGATGGTGTTGAACAAAATACAGCAAGTAGACAAGAGGTTAGACAAACTTTTTGACAATGCAGAAAAAAGGATTGAATAACGGCTGGAGTAAAGTCCCTGAGAGAGGAAAGGGACTCAGAACTTATGCATGACGGAATGACTAACCTTCCAAATGAACATGGATGTTTCCAGCATCAGTGAAAGGCTTGGTGGGCAATATGCTACTGGAATATCTATACATGCTATGTAGTAGTGATGGCATTTGGAATATTTTCATAAATGATATTCTCATAAATGGTAACGTTACCACTTTCCTATAGAAACCAATTGTAAGTTCTTTGCAATTATTCATATTGACCTCCTTACAGATCTGATTTGCCTCATAGCTATTCATTCTTTGTTGGGTATTATACTCATTGTGTGAGTGTTCATACTATCCTGTAGTGTACATACATTGAAATATATGACATTGGACTCTTTAGACAGAACAATTACCTATAGTAAATTATACTGTAAAGTTACATGATATGGACAGCATTTAATCTATTAGATATTGTCAAACTGCTACAAAACACAATTTACAACACTGTTTTCCATGGCAAATTATGAACTAGTTCTGAAGCAATCACAATAGTTTTGGCTGTCCAAAATTATTGAACACCATAAACCCTTATGGTGTCTTCAGGGAAACATTAAATGAAATACTGTGTTTTTACCAATTAACACCATATTTATCCAAAAGTAAGAAAAGAGAACCATGCCATAATACATATCACTGAAAGGCTGGTGCCTCAATGAGCTTTTCCACAGGAAATAACTGAAAGTCAATGTCAGCCTTTCCTCATTATTTTCAGATCCTGATATAATGACCAGAATTATTTTTCTCAGTTTAACTTTTTTTGAGTATTCTATTTTTATTGATAGATTTTTTAAATTATTTTTATTTTACAAATTTATGTGTTTTGCCTGCATGTATGTTTGTATTCCATGTGAGTGCAATGGTTCTGGTATATCAGAGGCCCAAGAACTGGAATTAAAGATGGTTTGGAGGGGTTGTGTAGTCCCTGAAAACTGGAACCAAGACCTCTGCAACAGCAGCAATTATTAACTGCTGATCCATCTCTCCAGCCCAGTATTCTAAAACTAAATATATATACATATATATATATATATATATATATACATGTGTATATATATTTATTTAATATACATGATTATTAAAGAACTTTAGAATGCACATTAAATTTTTTAAGTCAATGAATACAAAGTTAGAATTAGCTATAAGGACTAGTGCTGACCCTATTACACAGACTGTGAACATACTAACAATAATGTATACCTCGCATAGCAAAGATGGAACTTAGGGTAGTCTCCAGAAAATGTGATGAATGTTCAAGGGAGAAGGTGTTCATTATAGCCACTGCTCTCTTTGGATTATCACATAATCTACACCTCATGTTACCACACATGCATACAATTATTAAAAGTACTTAATATGTGGCCAGAGAGGTGAATCAGTGGTTATGAATACTTAGTTCTCTTCCAGAGGACCTAGCCCCAGTGCCCAGCACACATGGTAATTTACAAGCATCTAAAATTTTAGTTTCACAGGAATTCTGAGACAGTCTCTGGCCTTGGTAGGCACTGTGCTATACATGTAGGTAAAACACACATCAATATATTATTTTTTTTATTTTTAATATTTTTATTACATATTTTCCTTAATTACATTTCCAATGCTATCCCAAAAGTCCCCCATAGCGCCCCCCACTTCCCTACCCACCCATTCCCATTCTTTTGGCCCTGGCAATCCCCTATATTGGGGCATATAAAGTTTGCAAGTCCAATGGGCCTCTCTTTCCATTGATGGCCGACTAGGCCATCTTTCGATACATATGCAGCTAGAGACAAGAGCTCCGGGGTTCTGGTTAGTACATCATGTTGTTCCAACAATAGGGTTGCAGATCCCTTTAGCTCCTTGGGTACTTTCTCTAGCTTCTCCATTGGGAGCCCTGTGATACATCCAATAGCTGACTGTGAACATCCACTCCTGTGTTTGCTAGGCCCCAGCATCGTCTCACAAGAGACAGCTGTATTTGGGTCCTTTCAGCAAAATCTTGCTAGTGTATGCAATGGTGTCAGCGTTTAGAAGCTGATTATGGGATGGATCCCTGGATACGGAAGTCTCTAAATGGTCCATCCTTTCATCACAGCTACGAACTTTGTCTCTGTAACTCCTTCCCTGGGTGTTTTGTTCCCAATTCTAAGAAGGTGCACAATGTCCACACTTTGGTCTTCATTCTTCTTGAGTTTCATGCGTTTAGCAAATTGTATCTTATATCTTGGGTATCCTAAGTTTTGGGCTAATATCCACTTATCAGTGAATACATATTGTGTGAGTTCTTTTGTGATTGTGTTACTTCACTCAAGATGATGCCCTCCAGGTCCATCCATTTGGCTAGGAATTTCATAAATTCATTCTTTTTAATAGCTGAGTAGTACTCCATTGTGTAAATGTACCATAATTTCTGTATCCATTCCTCTGTTGAGGGACATCTGGGTTCTCTCCACCTTCTGGCTATTATAAATAGGGCTGCTATGAACATATTGGAGCATGTGTCCTTTTTACCGGTTGGGACATCTTCTGGATATATGCCCAGGAGAGGTATTGCTGGATCCTCCGATAGTACTATGTCCAATTTTCTGAGGAACCGCCAGACTGATTTCCAGAGTGGTTGTACAAGCTTGCAATCCCACCAACAATGGAGGAGTGTTCCTCTTTCTCCACATCCCCGCCAGCATCTGCTGTCACCTGAATTTTTGATCTTAGCCATTCTGACTGGTGTGAGGTGGAATCTCAGGGTTGTTTTGATTTGCATTTCCCTGATGATTAAGGATGTTGAACATTTTTTCAGGTGCTTCTCTGCCATTCGGTATTCCTCAGGTGAGAATTCTTTGTTCAGTTCTGAGCCCCATTTTTTAATGGGGTTATTTGACTTTCTGGAGTCCACCTTCTTGAGTTCTTTATATATATTGGATATTAGTCCCTTATCTGATTTAGGATAGGTGAAGATCCTTTCCCAATCTGTTGGTGGTTTTTTTGTCTTATTGATGGTGTCATTAGCCTTGCAGAAGCTTTGTAGTTTCATGAGGTCCCACTTGTCAATTCTCGATCTTACAGCACAAGCCATTACTGTTCTATTCAGGAATTTTTCCCCTGTGCCCATATCTTCAAGGCTTTTCCCCACTTTCTCCTCTATAAGTTTCAATGTCTCTGGTTTTATGTGTAGTTCCTTGATCCACTTAGACTTGACCATAGTACAAGGAGATAGGAATGGATCGATTCGCATTCTTCTACATGTTAACAACCAGTTGTGCCAGCACCATTTGTTGAAAATGCTTTCTTCCACTGGATGTTTTTAGCTCCCTTGTCGAAGATCAAGTGACCGTAGGTGTGTGGGTTCATTTCTGGGTCTTCAATTCTATTCCATTGGTCTATTTGTCTGTCACTATACCAGTACCATGCAGTTTTTATCACAATTGCTCTGTAGTAGAGCTTTAGGTCCGGCTTGGTGATTCCACCAGAGGTTCTTTTATCCTTGAGAAGAGTTTTTGCTATCTTAGGTTTTTTGTTATTCCAGGTGAATTTGCAGATTGCACTTTCTAATTCGTTGAAGAATTGATTTGGAATTTTGATGGGGATTGCATTGAATCTGTAGATTGCTTTTGGCAAGATAGCCATTTTTACAATGTTGATCCTGCCAATCCATGAGCATGGGAGATCTTTCCATCTTCTGAGATCTTCTATAATTTCTTTCTTCAGAGACTTGAAATTTTTATTATACAGATCTTTCACTTCCTTAGTTAGAGTCACGCCAAGATATTTTATATTATTTGTGACTATTGAGAAGGGTGTTGTTTCCCTAATTTCTTTCTCAGCCTGTTTATTCTTTGTGTAGAGAAAGGCCATTGATTTGTTTGAGTTAATTTTATATCCAGCTACTTCACCGAAACTGTTTATCAGGCTTAGGAGTTCTCTGATGGAATTTTTAGGGTCACTTATATATACTATCATATCATCTGCAAAAAGTGATATTTTGACTTCATCTTTTCCAATTTGTATCCCTTTGATCTCCTTTTGTTGTCGAATTGCTCTGGCTAAGACTTCAAGTACAATGTTGAATAGGTATGGAGAAAGTGGACAGCCTTGTCTAGTCCCTGATTTTAGAGGGATTGCTTCAAGCTTCTCACCATTTACTTTGATGTTGGCTACTGGTTTGCTGTAGATTGCTTTTATCATGTTTAGGTATGGGCCTTGAATTCCTGATCTTTCCAAGACTTTTATCATGAATGGGTGTTGGATCTTGTCAAATGCTTTTTCCGCATCTAACGAGATGACCATGTGGTTTTTGTCTTTGAGTTTGTTTATATACTGGATTACGTTGATGGATTTCCGTATATTGAACCATCCCTGCATCCCTGGGATGAAACCTACTTGGTCAGGATGGATGATTGTTTTTATGTGTTCTTGGATTCGGTTAGCAAGAACTTTATTGAGGATTTTTGCATCAATATTCATAAGGGATATTGTCTGAAGTTTTCTATCTTTGTTGGGTCTTTTTGTGGTTTAGGTATCAGAGTAATTGTGGCTTCATAGAATGAGTTGGGTAGAGTACCTTCTGTTTCTATTTTGTGGAATAGTTTGTGAAGAACTGGGATTAGATCTTCTTTGAAGGTCTGATAGAACTCTGCACTAAACCCATCTGGTCCTGGGCTTTTTTTAGTTGGGAGACTATTAATGACTGCTTCTATTTCTTTGGGGGATATGGGGCTGTTTAGATCATTAACCTGATCTTGATTCAACTTTGGTACCTGGTATCTGTCTAGGAACTTCTCCATTTCATCCAGGTTCTCCAGTTTTGTTGAGTATAGCCTTTGGTAGAAGGATCTGATGGTGTTTTGGATGTCTTCAGGATCTGTTGTTATGTCTCCTTTTTCATTTCTGATTTTGTTAATTAGGATGCTTTCCCTGTGCCCTCTAGTGAGTCTGGCTAAGGGTTTATCTATCTTGTTGATTTTCTCAAAGAACCAGCTCCTTGATTGGTTGATTCTTTGAATAGTTTTTCTTGTTTCCACTTGGTTGATTTCACCCCTGAGTTTGATTATTTCCTGCCGTCTACTCCTCTTGGGTGAATTTGCTTCCTTTTGTTCTAGTGCTTTTAGGTGTGTTGTCAAGCTGCTAATGTGTGCTCTCTCTAGTTTCCTTTTGGAGGCACTCAGAGCTATGAGTTTTCCTCTTAGAAATGCTTTCATTGCGTCCCATAAGTTTGGGTATGTTGTGGCTTCATTTTCATTGAACTCTAAAAAGTCCTTAATTTCTTTCTTTATTCCTTCCTTGACCAAGGTATCATTGAGAAGAGTGTTGTTCAGTTTCCACGTGAAGGTTGGCTTTCTATTATTTATTTTGTTATTGAAGATCAGCTTTAGTCCATGGTGATCTGATACGATGCATGGGACAATTTCAATATTTTTGTATCTGTTGAGGCCTGTTTTGTGACCAATTATGTGGTCAATTTTGGAGAAGGTGCCATGAGGTGCTGAGAAGAAGGTATATCCTTTTGTTTTAGGATAGAATGTTCTGTAGATATCTGCCAGATCCATTTGATTCATAATTTCTCTTAGTTTCTCTGTGTCCCTGTTTAGTTTCTGTTTCCATGATCTGTCCATTGGTGAAAGTGGTGTGTTGAAGTCTCCCACTATTATTGTATGAGGTGCAATGTGTGCTTTGAGATTTACTAAAGTTTCTTTAATGAATGTGGCTGCCTTTGTATTTGGAGCATAGATATTCAGGATTGATAGTTCCTCTTGGAGGATTTTACCTTTGATGAGTATGAAGTGTCCCTCCCTGTCTTTTTTAATGACTTTGGGTTAGAAGTCAATCTTATCAGATATTAGAATGGCTACTCCAGCTTGTTTCTTCATACCATTTGCTTGGAAAATTGTTTTCCAGCCTTTCATTCTGAGGTAGTGTCTATCTTTTTCTCTGAGATGAGTTTCCTGTAAGCAGCAAAATGTTGGGTCTTGTTTGTGTAGCCAGTTTGTTAGTCTATGTCTTTTTATCGGGGAGTTGAGTCCATTGATATTAAGAGATATTAAGGAAAAGTAATTGTTGTTTCCTGTTATTTTTGTTGTTAAAGTTGGCATTCTGTTCTTGTGGCTGTCTTCTTTTAGGTTTGTTGAGGGATTACCTTTTTGTTGTTTCTAGGGCGTGGTTCGTGTCCTTTGAAGGGCTGGATTCGTGGAGAGATAATGTGTGAATTTGGTTTTGTCGTGGAATACTTTGGTTTCTCCATCTATGTTAATTGAGAGTTTGGCTGGGTATAGTAGCCTGGGCTGGAATTTGTGTTCTTTTAGTGTCTGTATAACATCCGTCCAGGATCTTCTGGCTTTCATAGTCTCTGGTGAAAAATCTGGTGTAATTCTGATAGGCTTGCCTTTATATGTTACTTGGCCTTTTTCTCTTACTGCTTTTAGTATTCTATCTTTATTTAGAGCATTTGTTGTTCTGATTATTATGTGTCGGGAGGTATTTCTTTTCTGGTCCAGTCTATTTGGAGTTCTGTAGGCTTCTTGTATGTTCATGGGCATCTCTTTCTTTAGATTTGGGAAGTTTTCTTCTATAATTTTATTGAAGATGTTTGCTGGTCCTTTGAGTTGAAAATCTTCATTCTCATCCACTCCTATTATCCTTAGGTTTGGTCTTCTCATTGTGTCCTGTATTTCTTGGATGTTTTGAGTTAGGATCTTTTTGCATTTTACATTTTCCTTGATTGTTGTGCCGATGTTCTCTATGGAATCTTCTGCACCTGAGATTCTCTCTTCCATCTCTTGTATTCTGTTGCTGATGCTTGTATCTATGGTTCCAGATTTCTTTCCTAGGGTTTCTATCTCCAGTGTTGCCTCATTTTGGGTTTTCTTTATTGTGTCTACTTCCCTTTTTAGGTCTAGTATGGTTTTGTTCATTTCCATCATCTGTTTGGATGTGTTTTCCTGTTTTTCTTTAAGGACTTCTACCTGTTTGATTGTGTTATCCTGTTTTTCTTTAAGGACTTCTACCTGTTTGATTGTGTTATCCTGTTTTTCTTTAAGGACTTGTAACTCTTTAGCCATGTTCTCCTGTAATTCTTTAAGTGAGTTATTAAAGTCCTTCTTGATGTCCTCTACCATCATCATGAGATATGCTTTTAGATCCGTGTCTAGCTTTTCCGGTGTGTTGGGGTGCCCTGGACTGGGCGAAGTGGGGGTGCTGGGTTCTGATGATGGTGAGTGGTCTTGGTTTCTGTTAGTAAGATTATTACGTTTACCTTTCGCCATCTGGTAATCTCTGGGGTTAGTTGTTATCGTTTACTGTTTAAAGATTGGAGCAGAAGCTGTGTTCCACTCACCAGCAGTCTCAAAATCCTGCGGCGGGGGTCGTGGGTAGCTGGCGGTACCCCGGTGCTGGTCCAGCCGGAAGAGGCCTGTAGTCCTACTCAGGCCGGTTTTCTGCTTCCCTAACTAATGCAGTCTCTGGTCCCGCGTGCAATTGGATTGGAGCAGAAGCTGTGTTCCACTCACCAGAAGTCTTAAGATCCTGTGGTGGGTGTTGTGGGTAGCTGGCGAGTGTCAGCCGACCCTGCGCCCTAGCTGCCCTGGTGCTTTTCTGACCGGAAGAGGCTTGTGGCCCTATGTAGGCCGGATTTCTTCCTCCCCAACCAAAGCAGTCTCAGGTCCAGCGTGATTGGACTGGAGCAGAAGCTGTATTCCACTCACCAGCAGTCTCAAAATCCTGTGGCGGGGGTCGTGGATAGCTGGCGGGTGTCAGCCGACCCTGCGCTCAAGCTACCCCTGTGCTGATCCGGCCGGATGAGGCCTGTGGCCCTACTCAGGCCGGTTTTCTGCTTCCCTAACTAATGCAGTCTCAGGTCCCGCGCGCAATTGGATTGGAGCAGAAGCTGTGTTCCACTCACCAGAAGTCTTAAGATCCTGTGGCGGGTGTTGTGGGCAGCTGGCGAGTGTCAGCCGACCCTGCGCCCTAGCTGCCCCGGTGCTTTTCTGACCGGAAGAGCCAATATATTATTTAAATTAAGAAAATAATTAAGATTAAAATACTTACCTGGAGTCAGAACTTTCATCCACCTTTTGCAACCACCACAAAGTATATGTGTATACTTTGTGTATACTCTATACCATGTAAAGATAGCATGCTCAGTCAACTTTCAGGGCTTTATAGAATTTAAGACTCTCATTCATATTGTACATAGGAGTCAAAGTGGAGCTTAGTCACTTAGAATACAAAAGACACATTGCTGGCCTATATTCAGTTGCTATACTCTTGTTTTTGAGTGAGACATTGCCATGGAAAATTAGTGAGATATATCTCAAGACACATTGCTTACATGTTAGCACCAAGCTAGGAAGTGGGAGCTAACCAGAACTTCAAGGGATGTTCTGAGAGTCTGATGCCCAAGTGCTGCATTTTGAGACTATGACAGCTCTTTGTCACATCAGAGTAGTTCATTCTTATTATGCCCTGAAAGTAGCATGGTATCTATACATGAATACTGCCATGGAATCTATGCAGTTGAATTCACTCATAGCCTGACTACTTCCACTTGTAACCATAGTGTCTGTTAGTCCTTTCTGCAAATGCCATACAAACAGTCCATTCACCAAAAGAAACCTCCTACTTAAATCACAATTCTATTCTTGATCCATGTAGTTTAAACTAGTTTTGTGATGAATTTTGTTTGTCCTGTAATCTCACTCTTTCTCCACTATTTCCAAACTTTTGTGAAATCATTTAAAACTCCCTATTTTTTAATAGAAGCATTTTCATACATTTTTTAACAAAAAGGCCACAGAGTCTCAATCCATTAGTGAAAAAAAAAAAAAAAAAGACCAAACAAAGAAGAGCTTTCAGCCTAGAAATGTCAGGCACCATTACTTTCTGAATGGTATGAAAATGCTACATCTGTTGATGTCAAAGTGCCATGTGTCTGCATATGAGCATCAGTGATTGTGGTCCCTCTGCAGCCCCTGGAAGATGACAGATAGGGACTACCTTCATGAATGGCCAACATAAACACCAGTATATGAACTAAAAATTATGGACATTTTGTAATAAATACAACACAAACTGACTTTTAAAATTTTATCAGTCATTGCAATGCCATTACAATGACGTCAGCTTGCAAAGAGCCAAGGAAAAACAGAAATTGTTTTACTTTCAGCAGTGCCAAACTGCAGCTATAGATTTCATTTCTGGAGAGACAGAGACGGACATGACAGACATACAGATTTAATAATGGGCACTAGACATACAAACACACACACACACACCGCACACATTTCAAAGGACATATGCTGAGCTGTTTTCTATACAGACACATAGAAATTTCGGTTTCTACATATGAAGCTTATGTGCATATGGTTGAAAACCAAATGCAAATAAGATATTCACAATACCATTCATAAACAAAAACAAGCAATTTAATTAATGAATTACTGCCGAGAGGATGAAATTATCTTGGAGTTTTCCATAAGTTCTGTTTGTAAAAACATTGTTCAGCCTCTATGCATCAGATACCATTCAATAAAGACAGTGATCCTAGGTCTTGTTCAATCCTAATTGCAATAGAATAGAGACTTACTTATGGAAAGAACATACATTTGTGACTGAGGGGAAGCTGCAATCAAGGATACTTCAAGTTGAAGACTTACTCTGTCTCTCTTTTTCCTGCTAATTCTCATCATGGTGTCCTACACAGCCCTATATATTTCCCCCCAAGACACATGGCTCCCCACAATGTCTGGCCTCCAAGATGAGCACAACACTTTCATTAGCTCAAATGGAAATTTTAAAAAATTAAACTGGAACAGCATGAGTCATATATATATTTCCCCCAAACTATGGCCAATGACACTAAGATTGGACACCCTAGCTGTCCCAATTTAAAATAATTGCCTCCCTCTTGTCCAGTCACTGTGAAGAGGAAAGATGCCAACTGCAACATGGCAGCATTCACAAGACCCTGTAGCAGAAGACATGTTCCTAATAAGACAGACAGTGTTTTCCCAAGAACCTGGGAAGCCAACTGGCAAAACTACTGTTTTGTTCAAAGAGACAAATGCACTCCTCCAAATTATAGCTCACCAAGAAAATGTTCATACAAATATACTAGATTAAATTTCTAGACCAATTAGTAGGGTATTTAAGTAAAGAAATTGGAAAAATAACTAAAATTCATTGAACACAAATTAGTTTCACCTAGCCACCTCTTTACAGTTCCATTTAAACTGAGTCAGACCATAATTATCTGGTCTAGAGAAATATAAATCTTACATCTTCTATGCTCTATAATCTTATTTACTGCCAATTTCATTCTTTTCCAATCTACTTCAACAATTTTCTTCCCCCAGTTACCTTGAAAATATAAAAATCAGAAATGCATTAGAAACTTCATATGGTATTTCATAGAATTATTAGTAAATATATTTATCTTGTAAAAGGTACACTATGATTTCAAAGACATTTACCCTCATTCAGTGCAGTCTCATTTGTCGAGGGTGATGTCACCAGGATCATGAGACATATTATGAAAAGAGGGTTTATATGGGGAAAATTCACGCTCTTTAGCTGAATTATAGAGTATTTATTTTAAATATACTCTTCACTGAGAAAACAATTTACAAAGTTAGTGTGAAATAGTCAACAAGTTCTTAGTGTTTTGAAAGTGAAAAATTAGTGAGAAAAAAAAAGTGTTCTTTACAAAGTAAAAGGAGGATGGTAGTTAATTTTGTAGTTCAACTTGACTGGGCCACGGATTGCCCAGATATCTGAATAAACACTATTTCTGGATGAGCTTGTGAATGTGACATCTCAATTGCTGGTTTGAGAACAAATGTCTACCTGCAGTAAGGATTGAAACCAGCCAGTCTTCAAATCTGTTGTTAGTCAAATAGAACAAAAAGGAATAGAAAGGTTGAATTCTGACTAGCTTCACATTCTTTCCACTATTGCCTCCATTTTCCTCCCCTCCTTTTAGAAGGAGTTACAGAGACAAAGTTTGGAGCTGAGACAAAAGGATGGACCATCTAGAGACTGCCATATCCAGGGATCCATCCCATAATTAGCCTCCAAACGATGACACCATTGCATACACTAGCAAGTGTTTGCTGAAAGGACCCTGATATAGCTGTCTCTTGTGAGACTATGCTGGGGCCTAGCAAACACAGAAGTGGATGCTCACAGTCAGCTAGTGGATGGATCACAGGGCCCCCAATGGAGAAGCTAGAGAAAGTATCCAAGGAGCTAAAGAGATCTGCAACCCTGTAGGTGCAATAACATCATAAACTAACCAGTACCCCGGAGCTCTTGTCTCTAGCTGCATATGTATCAAAAGATGGCCTAGTCGGCCATCACTGGAAAGAGAGGCCCATTGGACATGCAAACTTTATATGCCCCAGTACAGGGGAATGCCATGGCCAAAAAGTGGGAATGGGTAGGTAGGGAAGTGGGGAGGGAGGGTATGGGGGACTTTTGGGATAGCATTGGAAATGTAATTGAGGAAAATACATAATAAAAAAATATTTAAAAAAAAAGAAGAAGAAGTTTTATACCACCAAGGGAAATTCTTTTTTCTTTTATGAAAATGTATTGTGTTCCTTATGTGTATGTGTTTGTGTCTTTATATGTGTGTGCAGAGAGGTGCCCAGAGAGGCCAGAAGGGAGCACTGATCCCTTGGAGGTGGAATTACAGTCATGCTCTCAACATGAGTTCTGGGAATCCAACTCCAGTTCTCTGCAAAAGTGCCCTTAACTACTAATCCATGTCTCTAGTCTGGAAAACAAGTTTTTAAGACTTCAGAATTGGATTTCAGTTCCCATCACTGGATCCTTCAGGTCTACAATCAGTAGAAACAGATCATGCAATTCCTAGGGCTACATAATGCAATGAGCTAATTCTTTATAATGCAGCTCATTTTCATGGTACTCTTGGTACCTGTTTTTATACATACACACTACAGGATACTTATTAGTCCATGTGGTATTACTACACACATTTCGGCTGACAAGATGACAAAACATCTCAGTGATTAAAGGCCCTTGCATTTTGAGTCTTCTAAAGCCTGAGCAAGAACCATAGAACCCTGGTGAAGGTGGAAGGAGAGAACCAAGCCCAAGTCATTGTCCTTGAACTTCTACATATATGCTGAGAAACTCAATGCCTATACATATATCATGAGCACACATCAAGTGATAAAGAAGTTTAAAAATACAGTGTTAAATAAAGGTCTACACTGAGGTCATGTTTAGTAAGTCAAGCAATCCTTAACCAGTAAGATTTGAGAAGTAACAAATGCTAGCTAAACACCTTCCTTGAAAGCAAAGCCAGGGAGTTCTGTTTTCACATCTGGTTTTTTGTTTGCTAACTGCACCAGGAGAGTTCACAAATTATTGTTTTGAAGAGCAAGTTCTCATCTGCAGACATCTCTAACCTTAATTTTCTGATTTTTCTCCAGGGATGAGTGGATTTTCGCAGGGATGAGAAACAGCTGTGAACATAGAGGGAGTGGAAGCCTCACTCACAACGTTATGGGCCAGTTTCCCTCCCTCTACAGTTCTATCAAAGACCAAGGTCAAGCAAGGAAAGCAGCAGGTGTGATTCTTCCTCTCTGATCAACTCACTGTTTTTCTATTTTTATGCTCTCTTGAGCACTGCATAATTAACTTGTGTAATGACTCTAAAATTACTAGGCAAATATATTTAACAAGCTCCTGTCCTTGCTGATAGAGAAAAAGTAGAATAACTATCTGATTTTCTCCAAGGAAATGTGCCAATGCTAATGGGCATTGATAGAAATATCAGTCTATGGCACCATAGATGCTAAGCCATCGATGGTCACCTCTTCACAGCTTTTCAAGAAATGATAGCTGTAATGGAGGAACAGCAAACTGCTTCAGGCTTTCCCAGGAAGTTAGAGGAATGCTACATGTTCTGGAGTATGCCCTAGACCCAACCCTTTTATGTTTCCATAAAGCAGAACATTGCGGTAAGACCAACCTAAACCCTTTTATTTTCAACAAGTTCAACCTACAACCTGCAGAGCGTATTTCCCACTTTCAAGGCAGCAGTTGCAAAATATTCAAGAGTTCCCCCAAAGCAGAGGTCAAAGGACTTATAAAGACCCAGAAAGACTTACCCATGACCTTTCTCTCATTCCTCACCCTACTAGGGCATGTTATACTAGCAGCAAGGATATCCTTCCTTGTTGTATGCCGGCCTGCGGCCTACAAGAACCAGTACACCTGGGAGGCAGGCTGGGGCTGAAAGAGATTTAGACTCCGAGAGAAATTAGTGGAGACCAAGACACGTTTTCTGTTCAAGGCCCGAGATTTTACTCAGAAACTGTGCTTATAAAGGAGGAAGGCCCATCCCCCATGCCAGTCCACTCTTGGTGCCTGGAGCCATTCTGTCAGCACTTGATCACCAGGCTGGTTGCTTATTCAGGAATCTCTCAGGAAGACAGGTACAGCCTCTCAGCTGAATCTCAGGGCAGCTGTCACTTCAAAAGAAGCCAGCCAAGTCGGAAAGCTGCACCCCAGGTGGCCCCACCTCAGTGGTGACATGGTCTGTACCAGCTGGATTCAGGCTAGGGGAGGCTACACTTCCTATCCAAAGTAGCAATGATTCTATGAACTTACTGTTCTTGTTTGATTCAAGTTGCTGTGATTAAAGACAAAAAACAAAAACAAAAGCAAACAAACAAACAAAAAAAATCCCTCCAATCAAAAGCACTGTAGGGGGGAAAGAGGGTTTATTTCAGTTTACAGGTCACAGTCCATTATTAAGAGAAACCAGAAAATTGAAGGAGAAGCCATTGGCAGAATTTTGCTTACTTTCTTTCACAAGCTTATGCATAGCTAGTTGTCTTACAAGGCCCATGATCTCTCACATGGGACAAAATTCTGCCAATAGCTTCCATATCAGTTAATCACCAAGATAATTTTCACAGGCATGACCAAGGCGGTCTGGGTAATCCCTCAATTGAGACTTGTAGAAGTTAGGCTCTGCTCTTTCCTCACAGCCCCATGCTCCAAGAAATAAGACTCACACTCAAAATATATTTACAAATACTTTGGCCATATTGCTAGGCTCTTCTCTTACTAGAGATAGCTTAGAATACCCCATTTAGTCTAGCCTACATTCTGCCACATGGCTGGTTATCTGTGCTCAGGTACCATGTGTCTGATTCATCACATCTTTCCAGCATATCCTCTGCCTGGCTCTATGCCAGCATTTTTTTCTCCTCCTGGATGTCCTAGCTTCTATTTACTGCCTAAGGCATAGGCCATGGACTATTTAATTCTCAGGTGATGCATCCATACAACAGACAAGATATTCTCTCTTCAGACACTTCTTTCCCAGATGACTCTAGGCTACATGAAATAGACAGCTGAAGCAATAGGAACACTTCCTAATTCATTTTCCACTTTATTTTCCCCCTTAGCAATGGTCACTCTCACACATATAACCCATCCTATCATTTTTTGTTTGTCACAAGCATTAGGTGATAAGCTTTAAAAGCAAATTCTTAATCCTCACTCAGTGATATCTTAAGGGCTACATTTTGTCTCATAACTACTTCAAGAAGATGATATTGTTACTTCTTTGCTAATATAAGAAAATCTCAGAAAAAAAAAAAGAAAATCTCAGAAGCCTTAGAGTAAACTAATGCCACTGCTGCATATTGTCTCCTAGATTTCTTGTCTAAGGCATAATCCTTTCTCCCAACTTGGAAACATAAGATGAGTGAGGTGAAGCAAGACAAAGGAAGGAGCTTTAAGAACATCATGTTCTAAAGAGAAAGAGTCCCAAGGGGAATATTCATCCTAGAATGAGATTCCATGTGACCCATGGGACTCCTAGGCTTTGATACAGACCCTATGCTTGTTGAAAAGAAGGTAGAGAATGACTGCAGCTGCTACATTACAAATTTGAAGTATTTTTTTAGTTATAGATGAGGTCTTTTCTGACTAACTGGCAAGTCTTAACTCTAGGATGGCTGCTACAGAGAGGCACTGTATTACATCTTATCTACCTTTTACAATATGAATGGCAGCATGGTATGAAGTGCATGTGTGTTGGTATAGCATCACAGCTACATTGAAATTCAAGAATTAGTGTGCCAAGAAACAATTCGTTAGGTTTTACCTTAATCAAATAACTCCATGTGGCAGGGTTGGGAAGAAAGGAAGAAGAAATGAACAAAACATTAATTTTATACATGCTACAGGTTATTTTCCTTGGTTCCAAACACTATCTTCATGAATGCATAATTTAGGCAGTGTTGTTAATTTTTAATATTATCCTCTCTAAAACCAAAGAAACTTGAAAACTGCTAGAGTTAATGATTTTTAGAATACAATAAAAAATATAATGGGGTGATAAATACATTTGCATTAATAGTGGTATATCTGGGAGTATATTATTATTTTATATTATTATATTGATACATAGTGAGAATATTTATACTGAGTTGAATCAAGAAAATCACAAAAGTATCCCTGGAGAAAGCTGTTAACTAAGGAATGACTTAAGTATAAATATAGTAAGATATAATGTATTTCAACATACGAAGATTATAGGTAACCTTCTTAGGAACTTGCCTTGGGGGACTAATTGGAGGTCTACCCTGACATGCCAAAAAACAGACCTCTTGTTTTTGCATCAATCTGCATCTCAGTGTCTCACTTGGGGGCATCTCAAAGTAAGTACCACTGACCAGGGGTTAGGTGTCAGCTAAAAAGCCTCTGATCTGGTGCAGTCAGTTGTGGCAGATGTGTATTAACACCATTACCATGGAGAATCTGCAGGATGCTTCAGGCCTCCTGGAGGGAGTTGAGACAACTCTGCTCCTTTTGGAAACAGCAAGACACAGTATCAGCAGGATCCTGGTCTTTCTATAACCTAGTTTCTGCACTCATAGAAGGAGCAAACTGTGTATTGATTGTCTTTCTCTGTGTTCTTGGACTTGGACTGTCTGCACCCATGGCAGGATCAAACTATGTGTTGATTGTCTTTCCCTATGTTTGTTGGTGTTGGTTATCTTGTTCTGTGTTCTTGGCTTGGACTGATGACATTTTTGGACATTGGACAGACTGAATCTACCCTATTAAACATCCTAGTTAACCACTGGAGGAGAAAACTTGTCAGTAGTAGTAAAAAAGGGAAAGTTAGTTACTCTCTGCTTCTCCAAATGGCCCACCTTCAGAGTAGAGTGGCCACCTGTAGGGACCTTCACCTTGCAGGTGATCAAAGCAGTAGAGGAAAAGTCTTTAGACCAGGATTCCCCAGACACTTAGACCTAAGTGCCCTATATAGTTTCCTGGAAGAATCTACTGGAGGACCCTTCCCCGTCACCCCACCCACCCCTCCCACTAAAACCTTTCTTTCCCCAAGAATCACCTCACAGGTTCTGGCCTTCAGGGAAAAAAACAAAAAAACAAAACAAAACAAAAAAAAAAAAACCATGGGAGGAGGGATTCAGACCTTAGAAGTTGATCTTCCAAGACCCTTCAAAAGTGTAATGTTGCTCGAAGACACTTCACCTCCATATCTCCCTATCCTTGCTCTCATAGCCCCTACAGTGCCAGCACCAGCTCCGAGATGCTCGGCCCATATGGGACTGAGGCAATTGTACCCTCCCTTACCAGAGGTAGGAACAGGAGGAGCCCCCCCCAACTTCCCAGCCCTACCATGGGGACCCAAAGTCTGAGAGCCACCTCCCCTGATACCATGGTGGCTGTCCCACTGAGGGCATAAGAGCTTCACACAAACCAAGCGTCCTGCCACTTTCCTAGCCCTGATTTTATTCTTTATTACCTCAACTGTCCATCTTAACCAGGTCTTTAATCTTAGCATTTGGAGGCTAAGGCCAGTGGATCTCTGTGAGTTTGATGCCAGCCTGGTCTATATAGGAAGGTTCCTGGCAAGGCTACTGTCTTAGTCAGTGTTGAAGTATGGATTGGAAGGGCTGCAAACTTGAATAGTGACACCTTCAAAGGTGTCACTTTGATGGAAGTCAGCTATAGAGAACAACAGGGAGCATCTTAGAGAAAGGCTTGTCAGTGTTAGCCCGAGGGAGGGTGGCCATGCCAGTGTAAGCCCAAGGGAGGGTGGCCTATGCTGCCAAGGGAGAGGCCAAAAGGAGAGGCTAGCAGTGGCAGGACCAAGATGGCATGCATAGTAGTCCATGTAGTCTACCTGGACTAGAAGGAATGTGTGGAGAAAAGGGAAGTAAGACAGAAGGCCCATGTGTGAGTGTGTGTACACACACACACACACACAAACACACTCCTCACAACCCACAAATTTGACCAAGGTATGTGAGGTTCGGCAGGGATCAGATGAGTTGCCTGCTGCCTTTCTAGAGTGACTCACGGAGACATTCCATCAGTATACACCCTATGACCCCAGCAGCAAGGAGCACAAAGCACTGTGACTATGGCTTTTATAGACCAGGCTAGTAGAGATATCAGGAAAAGGCTTCAGAGGCTAGAGGGACTGCAGGATAAGTCATTGAGGGATTTAGTGAGGTTGCTGAGAAAGTCTACCATAACAGGGAGACAAAGGAGAAGAAGCAGAGATACAGAAAGAAAAAAGATGAAAGGGAGATGAAGAAAAGAAAAGCAACAGGAAAGGAATTTATGGAGAATCTTGGCTAGAGTAGTTAGGGAAAGCATAGAAGAGAAACTCCAACCAAAGAGAGACAGAAAACTCCTTGAAAAAAACCAATGAGCATATTGCAAGGAGAGGGGGCACTGGGCCCAACAATGCCCATACAAACAGAAGCTGTGGTCAGGAAATCCTAGGCCTTGGAGAAAGCATTCCCAAATGGCAAAGGTGTTATTAGCCCTGGAGAAAGACAGAACTAGGGAGGATGAGGTTCATAACCACTTCCTGAACCCAGGGTAACTCTGAGAGTGGAGGGGAAACCCACTCAATTCTTGGTAGACACAGGGTCTCAACACTCGGTCCTCATCCAAGCCAATGGCCCTATTCTGAAGAAAACATCTTGGGTCCAAAGAGCCACTGGCATTATAATGTATTCGTGGACTACATGAAGAACAGTGGACCTAGGGATGTGCCAGGTATCCCATTCATTTACAGTCATGCCAGATTGTCCCTACCTTCTGCTGGGGCAAGACTTACTCTTCAAGATGCGGGCGCAGATACACTTCCTGCCCGAGGGGTCACAACTAACTGGCCAATAAAAGAAGCCCATGGGTGGAGGAAAGACCTCTCTGACTGACCCCTGCTGGGAGCCATGGCTACCAGGTTTACAGACAGGAGCAGTTTTCTCCTTGTAGGTCAGAGACACGCAGGTGCTGTTGTGGTGGATGGCACAAATGTCGTCTGGACAGAACCTCTACCCCACTCCGCCCCTGCCAGGTTAGCTCAGGAAGAGGAAATAATTGCCCTCATCAAGGCCTTGGAACTTGGGGCCGGCAAGAAAATTAACATCCACACAGAGAGCAAGAATGCCTTTGCCACAGCCCACATCCATGGGGGTATATACCAAGAGGGAGGACTGCTCACATCAGAGGCAATGACCAGATCAAGTAGCTCGAGAAGTAGCTATGCAGGAGCCTATCCCGATTATGGGCCTGCCAGAGACACCCACTTGGAAATGGGGTGGCCTCACTTAGAAGAAGAAAGGACTCAGATTGCTAGCCACCCTACCAACTATTACCTAAAGAAGGAAAAGCAATGGCACACACAAGAAGGAAAAACTATACTCCCCAGAAAACAAGCTGAGGACTTACTTGACCAAATGCATAGATGGACCTGTTTAGGGGATAAGAAGCTCATCCAAGCAGTCAAGAAATTGAAGGTACATGTAATGGACCTTATAGAACAGTGTAAGTTATGTCAGCAAGTAAATGCTTATGCAGCCAAGAGCAAACAGGGCAAGGGACTTAGGGGAGAACTGCCTGGGCTTTATTGGGAGGTCGATTTTACAGAAATTAAGCCAGGAAAATATGGTTCTAGTGTTTGTAGATACTTTCTCTGAATGGGTTGACGCTTTCCCCACCAAGAAGGAAACACATACTGTGGTAGCCAGGAAAGTATTAGAGGAAACTTTCCCAAAGTTCAGAGTGCCCAAGGTAATTGGATTGGACAACGACCTTGCTTTTGTTTCTAAGGTAATTCAGGGATTGGCAGAGATACTGGGGACTAATTAGAAGCTCCATTGTGCATACTGTCTCCAAAGCTCAGGGCAGGAAGAGGGAATGAACAGCACCCTAAAAGAAACTTTAACTAAATTATCCTTGTAGACTGACACTGACTGGGTGGTGCCCCTTCCTCTGGCCCTGTTCCGAGCTCAGAACACCCCCTACCATTTTAACCTGACCTCTTTTGAGATCCCATATGGTACCCCCACTTCCCTTATCCCAGTTCTTCGACACGCCCATAATGACTTTTCAGGCTCACTGGAGTCTTATGGCTTGATTGCAAGGTTTCCAGATCAGACACCAGGAATTGTGGCCTGAACTTAGTGCCCTGTATAACACAGATACCCCAGAAGTTCCACACAAGTACCAAGTTGGAGATTAGGTGTATGTTAAGAGGCATCGTGCTGAAAACTTGGAAGCAAGGTGAAGAAGGCTGTTCCTGGTGTTGTTGACCAACCTGACCTCCATTAAATTAGATAGAGTAACTTCCTGGGTTCACATAACTTATGTCGGATTAGCACCTGCACCTGATGCCAACTTGATAGCAGCCAGACACCCAAGCAACCCCCTTCTGCAAGGCCAGAGAAACCATGTCTATTGTGTATCTTTCAGTGCTGAGCCTCAGCAGCCCCCACAACCCTACCAATGTAACTTGACAGGCGCTCTTGGCTACTGGAGTTGTGGCTTGGTCCACTACAGAGGAACACCCACATTGTATCTGGTGAGCATTGATCTCTGTGATTTAGTCATGGGCCCTGGAGACACAGGGAGAGTGATAGCTCAAACGTGGGGGATGAGGAACTTGTGATTCTAAACTTTGTCCCAGAAGCAGCCTTGAAGGGTGGGGCTTAGGGTGTGGACACCCAAAGTTAAGGAGTGCCCTGTGAGAAACCCCCATATATGTGTGCCCCCAAGGTAGGAGAAGCCAGCAGCAGGCTTATCAGTGTTAGGGGGCCAACCACTTTTTCTGGGCTACCTGGGGGCGTGAAACATTGAGAAGCACATACTGGATACCATTCTAGGGGTAGTTAAAGATTCAATGGCCAAGGTAAGAGAAGAGCTAGCAAGCAGAAGAGAGAAAGAGAACAGAGTCCAAGCAGGTTGAAGTCTCGGTTTAACTCCTCCCCTTGGTTAGCCACACTAATGTCCACTTTTTGTTCTCTTGCTGTTGTTGACCTTTGGATCCTACATATTGAACAAGTTTAGAGAACTTTCATAAAAGAGAATAGGGGCAGTGCAGCTGATGGTACTGCACCAACAATATGAGACCCTGAGGAAATGACCTGAAGAATGTGAGTTAGTTACCCAAGACCTTTGAGTATAGCTTCAGGATTGGAGCTTGTACAAGGAAAAGGGGGGAATGAAGGACCCAAAGGGGTTTTCCAGCCCCACACCCTCCTTACAGCTTCCCCCTCCCACCTGGAGTCAAGGCTAGGCCAAGTTCCATTCTCTACCCACAGGAATATTCTTGAGTAAAAAAATTCTCAGAATATATTGACTGATAGTCACCTGACCCTCTGGAAAGTCCCAAGTAGAGTTCATATTCGTGTCATACTCCCTAGCCAATAAATTTAAAGGTCTCCATGATTAGCCAATAAGTTTGAACTGTAACCTTGCTGATTTAACCTGTGTCCTTAAAAAGTACTTTAAAAATATGCTTGTACTAGCCATTTGGGGTGGCCTTCTTAGTAATTCGCATTGAGGAACTAATTGAAAGTCGACCCCGAAGAACTAGAAAATAAAACCATGTGAAAAAATTATATATTTTTTGAAAACATGTCAATTTTTATTCATTGTTGCTTTATAGTTTTATACATACACATTATGGCCACCTTGCTCCCTCCCCTCTTATTCCTTCTATTTAATCCCTTATCTACTAATGTCTACTAATTCGTGGAATGACATCACACTCAGACATGAGGACCAACTGTTTAGAGCAAAGCAAGCTTACTTGGTACAGTAGAACTAACTTATTTACCAGAGCCCTTTGGTTGTTTTGAAATCTCCACTACTTAACACCATCACTTGCAAGTGAGACAAATATAGCTCCTTCAGAAAGTAAGTGCATACAAAGATGAAAAGGGACCAAGAAAAAGGCTTATTTACATCTAGAAATACCTAGAAGCAGGGACAATGTGTCCTCTTGTAAAAGTAACTTTTTTTTTTATTAATCATTGCATTCATTTACATCTCAAATGATATCCCACTTCCTGGTCACCCCTCCACACACTCTCCATCCCACATTCACCATCTCCCCCTTCCCTTTGCCTCTATGACATGCTCACCCACCCCAGCCTCTCCCGCCACACTGCTTTAGCATCCCCCTACACTGGAGCATCAAACCTCCACAGGACCATTGGCCTCCCCTCCCATTGATGTCAGACAAGGCCATCCTCTGATACCTATATATCTAGAGCCATGGATCCTTCTCTGTGCACTCCTTGGTTGGTGGTCTAGTCTGTAGGAGCACTGCATGGTACAATTGACATTGTTCTTCCTATGGGGTTGCAACCTCCCTCAGCTCCTCCAGTCCTTCTGCCAGATCCCCCACCAGGGTCTCTGAGCTCAATCTGATAATTGGCTCCAAGCATCCACATCTGCATTGGTCAATTGGTGGCTGAACCTCCCAAGGAGGAGCCACACCAGGTTCTTGTCAGCCAGTGCCTTAGCAAGGGCAAGTCTGCGGACAGGATGGATCCCCAGGTGGGGCAGGGCTAGAATGGCCCTTCCTTCAGCCTCTGCTCCAACTTTTGTCCCTGTTCTTCTTTTGGACAGAAACATTTCTGGGTTAAAAACTCTGAGATGGATGTGTGGCCCCATCCATCCACCAGGGGTGGTGCCTATCTGCTGGAGGTGGTCTCTACAGGTTTTAACTCCCCTTCTATTCTAAAATAATCCCCGTTGGTCCTGGGAGCATCTCTTTCCCTGACATCTAGGACTCTCCAGTGGCTATACCCATTTCCTTATCCCCCTGAACCCCCTGAGTAGTACTCCATTGTGTAAATGTACTACATCTTCTGTTTCCACTCTTCTGTTGAGGGGGATCTGTGCTGTTTCTAGCTTTTGGTTATTATAAATAAGGCTTTTATAGCGGAGCTTGTATCCTTATTACATATTGGAGCATCTTTTGGGTATAAGCCCAGGAGTAGTATAGCTAGGTCATCAGGTAGAACCATTTCCACTTTTCTGAGGTACTGATTTGCAGAGTGATTGTATCAGCTTGCAATCCCATCAGCGTTGGAGCAGTGTTCCTCTTTCTCCACATCCTCTCCAGCATCTGCTGTGAGTTACCTGAGTGGTTTATCTTAGCCATTCTGACTGGTGTGAGGTAGAGTCTCAGGATCATTTTGATTTGCATTTCTCAGATGACTAGGGTGTTGAATATTTCAAGTGCTTCCCAGCCATGCAAGATTCCTCAGTTGAGAATTCTCTGTTTAGCTCTGTGTCTCATTTTTAATAAGTCTCTGCAGTCTAACTTCTTGAGTTCTTTGTATATATTATATATTAGTTCTCTATCAGATGTAAGGTTAATAAAGATCTTTTCCTAATCTGTGGGTTGCTATTTTGTCCTATTGATAGTGCCCTTTGCCTTACAGAAGCTTTGCAATTTTATGAGGTCCCATTTGTCCATCGTTAATCTTAGAGTATAAGCCATTGGTGTTCTGTTCAGGAAAATGTCCCCTATGCCCATGTGTTTAAGGCTTTTCCCTACTTTCTCTTCTATTAGATTCAGTGTATCTGGTTTTATGTGGAGGTCCTTGATCAACTTGGACTTGGGCTTTGTACAAGGAGATAAGAATGTATCAACTTGCATTTTTCTTGCAAATGGTGTACCTAAAGAAGTTCTTGAAACTTGCCTCCCTTTGCCTCCAGGGAAGTTTTCTTTTAGCTAAAGAGCACCTTTGAAGATCTAGCCAGGTGCTGTTTTAATAAAGTTCATATTCAAAGTTTATAAAGGGTCAATCAGACTGTAGAATTTATAAAGGCATTACAATCTGGCTTGCCTACTTCATATAAAGTTATTATAGATTTAAAGGTTTGTTTTTTCCTTTTCATTCTGATTATTGTAAAGAGTTTTGCTTTTAGTGAGCTATAATCAAGAAGCCAAGAGTTTGAATCTTTCAGTGTATATTGTTTTCTAAGTGGAAAGTATTTTATTAGCTAATGCCTTTCAAGGGAAGTTTACTTAAAACCTTACCTGTCATTAAGCTGACCCTAAGCAGAGCCGCTTTATCCTTACTATAAACATTTATCTAGTTCCTGTTAATCCTTTTGAAGTCATTCCTTTGTTTCAAGTCAGGTAACTTCTAAGTATTTTGCCTGCTGTGACTGCCTACCCCCTTTATTTTCTATATTCTTTGGCAAGAAAAAAACATTACTCTTATCCTCTGGGCCAGCAGCTGCTGACTGCTGTGGGGTGGGGCCTTTGGGCACGCAGCTTTTTTTTTTTTTTTCAAGGCCCTGTAATTGGAATGAGTCCACTTTAAATCCTTTAACAAGGATCCATTGGAGGGCAAGTCTGGTGCCAGCAGCAGCGATAATTCCAGCTCCAATAGCGTGTATTAAAGTTGCTGCAGTTAAAAAGCTCATAGTTGGATCTTGGGAGCAGGCAGGCAGTCTGCCATGAGGGGAGTCACCGCCTGTCCTCCCCCCTTGCCTCTCAGCACCCCCTTGATGCTCTTAGCTGAGTGTCCCGAGAGGCCCGAAGTGTTTACTTTGAAAGAATTAGAGTGTTCAAAGCAGGCCCGAGCCGCCTGGATACCACAGCTAAGAATAATGGAATAATGGAGTTTTGTTGGTTTTCAGAACTGAGGCCATGATTAAGAGGAAGGTCAAGGTGGTGGTGGTGGTGGCAGTGGTGGTAGAAGCTGAGAGTGGCGCCTTTAAAGGTGTACACCGCCTCTGCTTCAGAGATGTGGGGCTCAGCAGCAGGTTGAAATCCAGAGTCCTTTTCAGAGTGGTGGGGCCGAAAAGGATAAGGGCAAAGGAGCCCTCTGAGGTGCCCGGTGGGTGTCAGGCCTGGGACAGTGGAGCTGTGACAAGGAAGGTGGGCGGGGCCAAAGTGGCACTCACCTCAAAGTACAGTTTCAGCATCCTATTAAAACTACTGTGGTGGTAATAAAAAATTGGAAGATATATACGTGTATTTTAGAAAACCTATAACAAAAATTGTGTCTTAGGAACGTGACAAAGTGTATCTTCCTTGTTCCAAACAGCAATAAATTTGGTTATTACAGAATATTAATAATTTATCGATTGCATAATATCATTTAGATAAGTTAAAAATTGTTTTTATGTATGCTTTTATAGCTTCTATAAATTCATGCATGCATGCATGCATCCCAATTATTGTGTTTAAAAACAACCCCTCTATGGGAAATAAGTAGATGTGAATTAGATCACACGCTTATTCTTTTGAGCTTCCCCCTGCTTCAGCACAGATAATTTAGTTGTGTGCTTTGGATGGTTTTTTAAAATGATGAACAATCAAACCTTAATTTGTATATTAATAGCCAATATTATATCTCAGAGCTCACAATTGCTTAAGATTGTTTCTCCTTCAGATGCTATTAATTCTCAAATTTGCAATTGCTTATGCATATACAACTCATAAGATAAAATGCTGTCCTTTTATGAAGGCTGTTTTTGGACACTTAATATATTGTTCTAGATTGCCTGGACATCTTAAAGAAATGCCATGCTGGATTTATATCTCAGGCAGTATATATATAGGTCCTACATATAAGATACATTGGATATATAATCCTGTTCTTTATATATTCAAAACAGATATGGTTTTAGATAATATTTTAGTATTTTTGGAAATTATGCATGTCAATTTTGTTGCTACTAGCGTCTTCAGTTACTACTTGTTTCCACATAATAGTGTTAATACTTTAGGACTTATACTTAATAAATTGCTGCAAATAAATACTCTTATTTCTGATTTAATAAATAAATAAATTATATACATGTGACTATTAATAACTTTTCAAGCTTTCTAGTTACAACCACTCTTTAAGAGAAACAATTGAAAGTACTATTCATCACTGCCCATGTTACATTAAAACTGACTATAACAGTCAAGTAATTGAGATGTATTGTCAACAAATTATTAATTCTCAAGGACAAGATATTGTGGAACTTTAAAACTCTAGATTCTTAAAGACAAAGAAGGGGGAAAATATATCCTGTGCATATTATTTAATGTGTTCCCATGCACATTGTTTAAATCATACTTTAATTTTAGAATTTTGAAATTTAGATGTCAAAGAACTTAAATGCTTTATAGTATCTTAAAAGGGTCTATTTATTGGCATATAGTTTGATCCTGAAGAGCTACTTTATTAGGGAAGGGAAAAACATAGGTTCTCTCCACAGAACGCTGCAGAAGCATGATGGCTAATTCGTGTGACAAGCTAGCAGGTGAGTTGGCTCAGTGCCCTGACTGAAGTGACAAGGAAGCTAAATTGGGTACATGTTTTAGACCCATCCTTGCTTGCCATTTTTCCAGTTTGGACAAGCGAAGCTGCCTTGCTTCAAGCTTTTTAACTTTATGGCAGAAAGAACATCAGAGACTGTATAATCTGAGTTAGAAAGATTAGTCATATAATAGTCATAATGATTCTTCTCTTTCCTTTCATGTGACCAGTTATTCTAACTCAATCTTAGACTGGTCTAGTAATAATTCCAATATTAGAGATTCCTATTGAAGATAGCTAAAATTCTTAATTACCTAGCAAAGTTAATTTAGAGCACAGCCTCCACTTCCAGAGAATCTCTGGCCTTTCTGCTAATTCTCAAAGCCAGCACCCCCACACCAGGAGGCCAGAGCCTGAGCTTGATTGTTGCTAATTTGCAACGGAATGGAGTACCTGGACTTCTCCAAAGAAGCTTTTATACTGTTGCTTTTCACCGTCCCACCTGTTTCTCAAGCAGGTCAGTCAACACTGTTCAATCTGACTGCAGCAGGAGTAAAACCTTGCCTCCAATAGCACAGGTGGCAGTTATTATTATTCTCCATCAAGAAGCATTCTAAGTACATATTGTGGCTTTGGTCTGAATTGGGAGTATGGTGTGTTATGAGGGCCTGACAGTCAATGACGGGCAACCAGATCACGGAATCATACCAATCTAAGACAGAGGTACATGCCAAAAGGCCATGGCTGTTGATAATACACCACAGAGCCATGTTTGTTTAAAATATAACACAAACTAGCTGCATGTAGCCTCCATGATGGATAAGTATGATCCTAGAGGATCTGAGATCCTAAGGCAGGTGGGGCCGCCAGCCACCATACCTCCCAGGCAGGACTATAGAGCATAAATAAATTTTATGCCTCAGTCCAGGTTTGTTTAATATTATTTAAGGGGTTGGGGCATGGAATGTAACCTCCTTCCAGCCTAGCTAGGCTGGTTCAGACCATCCACCATTGAGGCGGAGCCACCTGCTGTGCTGCTTCTCATCACTCTCCTTTAATGTTACACTGCCTGCTATCTGCCTGAAGGCGAACCAGTTCTCCAAGATCTTCTGGAGTTAACACTGAACTGTGATTTTTCTCGAGTTCCTGATAAAAGCCAATTCTGACAACTTCACAAGGAACTTGGCATGACTGGGGATGTGCTTCCCTCTTTATAAAGTACATATTATCATTAAACATTTGAGTCTTGATCAGAATACTGTCTTGGCTCCATTTCTCTCCCTACCCGCCTAGATTCCCGATTTTCTTTCAGTTCCAAGATGCCTCCCAGGCTTGAACCCAGACATGAGAGCCGCAGGTTGGCCCCAACAGCAGACCACCAGTTGAGCCAACACCATTTATTGAAAATGCTGTCTTTTTTCCACTGGATGGCTATAGCACCTTTGTCCAAGATCAAGTGACCAAGATCAAGTGTCCAAGATCAAGGTATGTGGTTTAATTTGTGGGCCTTCAATTCTATTCCATTGATCTATCTGTCTGTCTCTGTACCAATACCATGCCATTTTTAATCACTATTGCTCTATAGTGCAGCTTGAAGTCAGGGATGGTGATTCTCCCAGAAGTTCTTAAATAGCTGAGAAGAGTCTTCACTATCCTGTGTCTATTGTTATTCTAAGTATTTCTAACTCTATGAAGAACTGAGTTGGAAATTGTGATTGTGACTGTATTTAATCTGTAGACTGCCTTTGGTAAGATGCCATTTTTACTATTTTAATCCTGGAAATCTATGAGTATGGGAGATCTTTCCATCTTCTGAGGCCTTCTTCAATTTCTTTCTTCAGGGACTTGAAGTTTTGTCATATAGATCTTTCACTTGCTTGGTTAAAGTCACAACAAAATATTTGATGTTATTAGTGAATATTGAGAAGGGTGTTGTTTCCTTAATATCTTTCTCAGCCCATTTATCCTTTAAGTAGAGAAAAGCTACTGATTAGAACTTCAGATCAATTCCCCTTATGGATATCCATGCAAAAATACTCAATAAAATTCCTACAAAACCGAATCTAGGAATACATCAAAACAATTAATCATTCACCATGATCAAGTAGGTTTTATCTCAGGAATGCAGGGATGGTTCAATATATGAAAATCCATCAATGTAATCCACTATATAAACAAACTCATAGAAAAAACACATGATCATCTCATTAAACACTGAAAAAACCTTTGGCATATACAACAACCCTTCATGTTAAAAATATTGGATAGATCAGGAATTCAAGGTACATACCTAAATATAATAAAAGCAATATACGGCAAATCAATAGCTAGCATCAAACTAAATGGAGAGAAACTAAAAGCAATCCCATTAAAATCAGGGAGGGACAAGACAAGGCTGCGCACTCTCTCCCTACCTATTCAATATAGTAACTGAAGTTCTAGCCAGAGCAATTCGACAACAAAAGGAGATCAAAAGCATACAAATTGGGAAGGAGGAAGTCAAGATATCACTATTTGCATAAGATATGATAGTATACATAAGCAACCCCAAAAATTATACTAGAGAGCTCCTACAGCTGGTAAACAACTTCAGCAAAGTGGCCGGATAAAAATTAATTCTAAAAGTAACTTTTATTCACCTGTCATCTTAGAGGCTCATCCTTTCTAGTTATTTCTGAACTCTGGATGACTGGTTCAAATCAGCTATTCTGATCCAAACTCCTCTCTAAGATGATTGTTTCAATCTGGCTTCTCTCAGCTTCTCACTGAATTGCTCTGCTTGGCCTCAAACTAACTGATAATTTGTTCTAGTCTTTTGACTCCTTCTTATTCTCTGCTTCAAACACCTCTCCTGACCTTCATTGGACTGCATGAACTCAGGAACTAACCGAGCTCCACTGCACTCACTGCACTGGACTTACCTCACTGCACTCACTGCACTGCATTCACCACACTCCACTCACCACAGTGTGCTCACTGCACTGACTCCAAACTCACTCATTAAACTCAACTCCACTCAACTGAACTGACTGAACTCAACTCCCAGTGGTGCTCCTAAATAGCTTATCTTTGCTGTGCTGTTCTCTACACTTCTAAAACACTCAGTCTTTGATCTGTGACTTTCTCAGCCAATGTATGCTATTCTCTCTGACAAATTTCTTCTATTTGTTGTAAGTATGGCTACCAGCCTCTTTACTTGTATCTCTTATATCTCACTGCTGAGTCATCTGAAACCCTAGCTTTTCCCTTGCTTCAAGTTGTTGAATGTTAGTGGAAAAGTCTGATTGGCTAGTTCAGAAGTGTATTCCTTAATCCCAATCTTCTAGGGCTACACCCGACTCAATAAGGGAACAGCTACTTCATTCAAACTCCACTATTGATGTATACCTGTAAACACTTGTAAAAATAAATAAATAGTCTGTTTCTGTGACCCCAGAAACATTGGTCCATAGGGAAGCCATGACAATGATGTCTTAGACTTAAACAGTTTTGAAATATTAGTAGTATTTTTCTCTCAGTTTGGAGCCAGGAAGTCTAAGGTCCAGGTGCTGCCAGCAGACTTGGGGGTGGGGGAAGTCTGGTGAGAGTTCTCTCTGTATAGATCAGTTGTTACCTAAATAAAAGAAAGCAAAGAGCTCCTATGGGCCCATTTCCTGAGGTATTAACTCCATGAGTGTAAACTTCTAAAGATCTAATCACATCTTGAATACCTACCTCCTAGTACCTCTCACTGGGGATTGTCAGCTTTTGAACTTTACAAAGACATGCACTCAAACCACATCTTTACCTTAAAGTGCCAGGAATGGTTTGTTCAAAGCCCAAGACAAAGACTATTATCCCTAATAAATTAAGGGAACTAAGATAAAAGCTTACAAAGGCAAATGTTTAAATATTTCAATATTATTTGATCACTGTTAATCCATCCTGTCAATTACCTCTGAAGATAACTAAAATACAATATGTAGACTCAGTCTATCATTCTTACTGAAACAATGTTTTAATGTAATTATTTCTTGGGAGATTTATATAAGGCAGTTACATATGTTCTGGGTTCATTTGAATAAATTGAAACAGTGTGATCCTGTGTCTTCTGCCCATGCTATAGTGTCATACCTTCCTTGCTCTGGAACATAGGCTGACAGAAACCAAGATTGAAATGAGCTCTCATTGTGTCCCTGAAACTTCACAAAGCTGAAAGAGCTGGCCCTGGCCTTAAATCCACCTTCCTTTAGAACCTCTGTGGATAATATTTGGTCCATGAAAGTTGAAAATACATACAAATTGTACTTATTACTTGACAGAAATATGTTACAAAATAAATAATATTCATACACAATTCTATTAACAGATATTCTCATATGAAAACATACAAAATTTTCTCTGTGTATTTCATAATAACTGAATTGTGTGATTTTTTAATTAGCTTGAAAAAATAGCACTTTCTAAACAGAAGCCTTGAGGATTATTTGACTTGCTTTTCATCTGCCCTCGGTCCTAGCTGAGCAGAATCACCATCAAGTACTGAGCCAGCATGAGTGCAAACATTCTTTAAGGCAACATTGCTTAAATGTTGTTCTGTTCTTCATGCTTGCTAGGTGGCCTGTCCCCAAAGGCTTTGTGTTTGAGTAGGCTCAGTGCCACTGCCAATATCATTGAAAAGATGTGTTAAGTCCAGAGGTAAAGTGAAAATTGAGGAAAATCCAGCTCTACAAAACATTTCACGTTAATTTGTCCTTTCCATTCCTCATCTCACATGATCTTAGTTTTCATCTGTTCTATTGTATGTTATTTAACATTTAATGATAACCTGAGGCTCTATGACATACAACTTTGAGAAATACTACTTTAATGGTTAAAAGCAAGGGATTAGAAATGCACAAAAGAGGTTTGACTTGTTTTGATTTTCAAGACTATTAGTTCCAAGTACTCAGAGGTTTTCTGCTTGATTCACTGGCTCTGTATGCAGAAGCTATAGTAGTAGCCAGACACTGAGAACTCAGTAAATGTTTGATGGAGAACTGATGGAGGGAGGGGAGAATGTTAGGATCATTTGGCTAACCTCAGGGATGCTACGCCTATTAGCTAAGAAGAGGGAAATGTTCAGTCCATTATTTGGAAGGTCACAGTTAAAGCCACAGTAGAAAAGTCAAGTTGGACTTAAATCAAACTCCAAGTCTAGACAGCAGCATTATTATGAGAGCTGTCAAGGAAGGGTTAGTATCTGCCTTAGTCTGCTAGGGCTGCTATAACAAACAAAGCATACTGAATGCCTTAAATAATGGACATTTATCAGAATTCTAGAGGGGAAAGAACAAATGTTGGATGCCAATATGTCTGGGTCCTCCTGTGGACCTCTGCCCTGCCATCTTGTATATTACTAAAACACATTTATAGTTAACAGACCTCATCCAGAGTACATGAAGACCTCACCCAGAAATCTATGTTCTATTTGATATTACTGGTTACAAGAAGTAGCAGTAATAAATAACACCAGTGACAATATGCTTTCCCTTTATGCAACCTTCCATAGCATATTACCAAAGATATCATCTCATTAAATATTACATCCACTCTGCACCCCTTACCATTATCTACCAGATGATGAAATTATAGAACATCAACTTCACTCAAGCTCTTCCATCAAGAAAATCCATGAATAAAAACAAAAAGACAATTTTTGTTCTCTTTAATGAATAAAAAATAAATAGCCACTTAGTATTTATGTCCTAGAAACTTTGGAATCAAGGAAATTCAAGAAAAATCCACCTATCTTAGAACCCTGTCTTGAACACAGGGCCATAATGAGAAAAAAATAGTTAACACAGTAAGTCAAAGCTCTCTCTTGACACAGTCTTGGTAGCATGCTGAGGTAGGAAAGTGTTGGGAACTAAAGGGGGCATTGGAGAAGGAGGGGGAGGGAAGGAGCCCACGTCCAGCCAGAATTCCTTGTATGCTCTGGGCAGGCCAATGTGGTAGGGCTGCCAGATGCTTTCCACTTGGCCCCAGGTGGACATCTGACCCCACTCAACAGGGGGTGGACAGTTGGCAGCCCCTGAAACCAGGGCCCCTGGGGTGACACCCTTGGCTTCCGGGTTATGGGAGAGAGGGCAAAGGGAGAGAGGTTCCCATGCAGGTGAGAGTCCTTATTCCTGACCTTGACTAGAGCACAGGAAGGCCTTCTGATGGGAGATTAGAAACAGCTTGTTGAGACCAGCATGCAGCTTTCATGTCCCTGTTCGAGCCTGGGAAGCAACCGGAGCTGAAAAAGAAAAGGGAATCTAGGCAGGTAGAGAAATAATGGAACCAAGACAAGCTAGTCTGCTCAAGGTTCAAATGTTTAATAATAAAATCTGCCCTTATAAAGAAGGAAGCCCATCCCCAGTCATGCCAAGTTTTTGATGTAGAGATGTGAAGTTGTCAGAATAGCCTTTTAGCAGAAACTCACCAAATTCACAGTTTGCAGTTAACTCCGGAAAATCTTGGAGAACTGGTTGGGCCTCAGGGCAGGTGGCAGGCAGTGTAACATCAAAGGAGAGTGATGAGAAGCAGCACAGCAGGTGGCCCCGCCTCAGTGGGGAACAGTCTAAACCAGCCTGCCTAGGCTGAAGAAGGATACATCCCCCCCCCTTTATATAATATTAAAAAAAAAAAAAAAAAACTGGACTGAGGCATAAAATTTATTTATGCTCCATAGTCCTGCCCAGGAGTTATGGTGGCTGGCAGCTCTGCCTGTCTTAGGAAATCTTAGATCTTCCCGAATCATCTTTATCTGTCATAGGAGCGTACATGCAGCTTGTTTGTGTTTATTTTACACAAAACATGGCTCTGTGGTGTAATATTAACAGCCATGGCCTCTTGGCATGTACCCCTATCTTAGATTAGTCTGATTCCAAGATCTGGGTGCCCGTCATTGACTGTCAGGCCCCCATTAGCACACCTTACTCCCAATTCAGACCAAAGCCACAATATGTATGTAAAATGCTTCTTGATTAAGATTAATAACAACCACCTGCCCTGTTGGAAGCAAGGCTTTACTCCTGCTGCAATCAGGCTGAAAGGTGTGGCTGACCTGCTTGAGAAACAAAGATTGGTCAGTGAAACTCAACAGTATAAAAGCTTCTTTGGAGAAGTCCAGGTACTCCATTCAGTTGCAAATTAGCAACAACCAAGCTCAGGCTCTGGCCTCCTGGTGTGGGGGAGCTGGCTTTGAGAATTAGCAGAAAGGCTAGAGATTCTCTGGAAGTGGAGGCTGTGCTCCAAATTAGCTTTGCTAGGTAATTAAGAATTTTAGCTATCTTCAATAGGAATCTCTGATATTGGAATTATTACTAGACCAGTCTAAGATTGAGTTAGAATAACTGGTTACATGAGGGAAAGAGAAGAATCACTATAACTCTTTTATATGACTAATCTTTCTAAGTCAGATTATACAGTCTCTGATGTTCTTTTTACCATAAGGTTTAAAAGCTTGAAGGAAGGCTGCTTCGATTGTCCAAACTGGAAAAATGGCAAGCAAGGATGGGTCGAAAACATGTACCCAATTCAGCTTCCTTGTCACTTCAGTCAGGTCACTGAGCCAACTCACCTGTCAGCTTGTCACACAAATTAGCCATCATGCTTCTGCAGCGTTCTGTGGAGAGAACCTATGCTTTTCACTTTCCTAATAAGGTAGCTGTTCAGGATCAAGCCATATACCAATAAGTAGATCCTTTTAAGATACTATAAGGCATTTATTAAGTTCTTTGGCATCTAAATTTCAAAATTCTAAAATAAAAGTATGATTTAAATAATGTGCATGGGGATATATTAAATAATATGCATGGGATATATTTCCCCCCTTCTTTGTCTTTTAAAAAGCTAAAGTTTTAAAGTTCCACAATATCTTGTCCTTGAGAATTAATAATTTGTTGACAAAACATCTCAAATACTTGACTGTTATAGTCAGTATTAATGTAATATGGTCAGTGACTAATTGTACTTTCAATTGTTTCTCTTAAAGACCAGTTGTAATTAGAAAGCTTGAAAAGTTATTAGTAGTCACATGTGTATAATTTATTTATTTATTAAATCAGAAATAAGAGCATTTATTTGCAGCAATTTATTAAGTATAAGTCCTCAAGAATTAACACTATTATGTGGAAACAAGTAGTAACTGAGGACACTAAGAGCAAAAATTTTTTTTATAATTTGACATGCACATTTTCTAAGAATACTAAAATATTATCTTAAACCATATCTGTTTTGAATATATAAAGAACGAGATTATATATCCAATCCATCTTATATGTAGGACCTATAGACTGCCTGAGATATAAATCCAGCATGGCATTGCTTTAAGATGTCCAGGCAATCCAGAACAATTTATTAAATGTCCAAAAACAGCCTTCTTAAAAGGACAGCATTTTTTCTTATTAGTTGTAGATGCATAAGCAATTGCAAATTTGAGAATTAATAGCATCTGAGGGATGAACAATCTTAAGCAATTGTGAGCTCTGAGGTATAATATTGACTTAATATACAAATTAAGATTTAATTGTTCAACATTTTAAAACACCATCCACAACACACAACTTAATTATCTGTGCTGAAACAGGAGGAAACTCAAAAGAATAAACGTGTGATCTAATTCACATCTACTTATTTCCCATAGAGGGGTTGTTTTTAAACACAGTAAATGGAATGCATGCATGCATGAATTTATAGAAAATACAGAACCCTAGCATTTTGGCCCTCCTGTAATGAGGACAGATTTTGGGGGATCAATTCGACTGTCTGTCTATGCTTCTAAATTTTGGACAGTCTTTCTTAAGATTATTTATAGTTAACCTTCTGTTACCAATGTTATAATTATTTAATCCTAACTAGTAACTTATGTGCTGATACTTTTGTGAATACACGCAGAGCACATTACCAGTAAAAAACCAAATGAAGTGGCTACACTTAAACCTATCAGAGAATATTAATTTTTCTAGCTATAATTATAAAATAAAAAGCACTTTGTCATTAGCGAAACACAATAATCATGAATGCAGAGAATTTTCTTAGGACAAAATCATATTCAGCTTTTTTGCCTCAAAACCATGAGGCTGCAGACTCCCTTTCTTAAAAAACAGTCTTTCCAGCAGGGACCCTCCCGGTAGGGGTTGTGGGGGTGGTAACTTCCTGCTGTGCCTGATCCTGGCTAAAGCATGTGGCCACTCTCTTGCTAAACAGGCAGATAAAGTTTTAGCCACCTTTATTTTCTAACAGGGAACACAGAACATTCAGTCATTCAGACGACTAGACATAAACACACATGAATTGAACATGTGAGCAGACTGGTGCACCAGACATTAGACAAGACCTTAGACAAAAACACAAAGAGGGCAAAGAACTGCTGTAGGGCTAGGAGAGAATAAAGCAGGGCGTCCCTGATTCTCTCTGTCTCTGAGAGAGTTCCAAAAATCCATTTTCCTCCCGCCTGATGCAGTTTCCGACTGCGTCCAATCTGCCTGATTATTAAATCCAAACCCTTTTATTTCTCTCGCCTAAAAAGCAGCTTCTGGAAGCTGCATGTTACGTTCCTAGATCCTGATATCACTGCAGAACCTGAGTGGATCCAGTTGGGGTCCACTGTTCCAGCTCAGACCATACCACCTTAGCAACCTTTTGCCCGTTGCTTCTCCGGTTCTGGTACGAATTTTCTGTCTGTGGAGCTCCATACCAGCAGTGTTTCTTCCAGTGTCCTCTGCCATTCCCAGGTCCCAAATTGTTGGGGCCAACCTCTTATGGTGGGCTATTATCTTATCTGTTGCTAGGTAACTGGAAGGAGTCTAGCCTGAAGGTCAGAAGCTTGGGACATTGTCTACGTGACTACTAGCCAGGCTTCTCCGGTAGGGGTTGTGGGGGTGGTAACTTCAACAGGAGCCTTGAGTTCAGGAGACATGAGAGAATGTTGGTGAATTATCACCCCTCCAGCGTTCAGACCTCAGCTTGACTGGAGACCAGGCTGTCTATGCATAGCCCAGTGCCCCAAAGGAAAGCAATGGCCAGCATTGTTTAGATTCACAGGAGCTGCCTCCATATATGAGCTTAACTGGGATTAGCTAAAAATCAGAATATAGTGATTTTGAATTGGTGAACATAGGAAGTAAGGGGGGTTAGTACATAAAGAGAAGAACTATAGATTACAATTGGTCATTTGAAACTCTCCTGTAATATCTGTTTTTTATTTTTGTTTTTGTTTTTTAATGTTTAGAAGCATGAATACCCTAAGAAAGTCAAATCATATTGGTGGAAACAGAAGCCTAGTAAAGTTAGTGAAGAGAGCCAAATGCTATAATCATCTTCTATACACAGTAAGCTGTGGAGGGAGGGTCTGGAAGGCTCATACCACCAATATTGTAATATGAACTAGAAAGAATAAATATTTTGTAATGACCCAACTTGGTTTTGGAAGAAATATTTTCCACCATTCGACTGTGAGCATAGACAAGTTACTAGTCAAGATATGTTTTAAAATTATACAAATTTGTCAAGACCTGGAAGGGGGGGGGGGGGGAATAACCAAAACCCGGAGTATTTTCAGACTAAGGTAGAATACTAAAGAAAATCTATTACATAAAAGAAAGCACCAAAAAAAGAAGGAGGTATCTTTATTAAAAAGCTAAAAATCTCCCTGGAATTCAAGCTTCTAATTTTTCTTCCCTTCTATGTACTGGTGCTTGATGCAATGAGATGAGAAATTATGTTTTGACTATCATCTAATGGGAAGAGTGGCGCAATCCATAAAAATTTACTGATCAACTGTTTTATCCTGCATACCAAAGGTACTGTTTTAAATCAAACATTAGCAGTAATAAAATTACATTAAGTTCCTCTTAAATGCCATCATTGTGCTGGTCCTGTAGTGTGTTGAAATGTCCACTTCTCCCAGTCCTTGAAATAAATGAACAACTCTGCCTCCTTCCAACTGTTAGTTCAACTGAACAATGTCCTTTATTTCTAATTACATATTTTATTTTTCCTCCAAAGATAGAACAAATATAGCAGATCAAATAAAATCTCTCCGTGACCCATTGAAACATGTGACTCTAAACATAGAAAAATAACCAACTTAAAAATTGTATATCAACCAGATATAGCTGTATCTTGTGAGACTATGCCGGGGGCCTAGCAAACACAGAAGTGGATGCTCACAGTCAGCTATTGGATGGGTCACACAGCCCCCAATGGAGGAGCTACAGAAAGTACCCAAGGGGCTAAAGGGAACTGCAACCCTATAGGTGGAACAACAATATGAACTAACCAGTACCCCGGAGCTCTTGTCTCTAGCTGCATATGTATCAAAAGATGGCCTAGTCAGCCATCACTGGAAAGAGAGGCCCTTTGGACTTGCAAACTTTATATGCCCCAGTACAGGGGAACGCCAGGGCCAAAAAGGGGGAGTGGGTGGGTAGGGGACTGGGGGGGTGGGTATGGGGGACTTTTGGGATAGCATTGGAAATGTAAACTAGGAAAATACCTAATAAAAAAATTGTATATCAAAATGAATAAAAATACCTGGGGGAGCCATCTTGGGTCCAGGATCCCTTAGAGGCTATTCTGCACAGGTGAGAGTGCAGACTACAGAAACCACAGGGCTTCTGGGACAGGCAGAAGATACACAGCTTCTGGGACAGACCCCTTTTCTGGCTCCAGGCATCCAGGCACCTTTCCCGCCAGAGGAGAGGTATCTGCCCGGGAGGGCTCTGCCAGAGCACCTCAGGGAGCCATCTTGGATCCCAGATCCCTCAGAGACTAGTCTGCACAGGTAAGAATGCAGACTACAGAAGCTACATAGCTTCTGGGAAAGGCCCTGTTTTGGTGCTTCATCTTCAGCCAGGAGGCAGGTCTGAACGCCAGATATCTGTGCACCTTCCCTGCAAGAGGAGAGCTTGCCTGCAAAGAGTACTCTGACCACTGAAACTCAGGAGAGATCTAGACTCCCAGGTCTTCTGACAGAGGCTAACAGAATCACAGGAGGAACAAGCTCCAACCAGACACAACTATAACAACTAACTACAGAGATTACCAGATGGTGAAAGGCAAACATAAGAATCTTGCTAACAGAAACCAAGACCACTCACCATCATCAGACACCAGCATTCCCACCTCAGCCAGTCCTGGATACCCCAACACACCCAAAAACCATGACTTGGATTTAAAATCATGTCTCATGGTGCTGGTAGAGGACATCAAGAAGGACTTTAATAACTCACTTAAAGAAATACAGGAGAACACAGCTAAAGAGGTAGAAGTACAAGAAAATACAACCAGACAGGTGATAGAATTGAACATAACCATACAAGACCTAAAAAGGGAAGTAGAAACAATAAAGAAAACCCAAAGTCAGACAACGCTGGAGGTAGAAACCCTAGGAAAGAAATCTGGAAACATAGATGAAAGCATCAGCAACAGAATACAAGAGGTGGAAGAGAGAATCTCAGGTGCAGAAGATTCCATAAAGAACATGGGCACAACTATCAAAGAAAAGGCAAAATGCAAAAAGATCCTAAGTCAAAACATCCAGGAAATCCAGGACACAATGAGTAGACCAAACCTACAGATAATAGGAGTAGACTAGAATGAAGATTTTCAACTTAAAGGGCCAGCAAAAATCTTCAACAAAATTATAGAAGAAATCTTCCCAAACCTAAAGAAAGAGATACCCATGAACATACAAGAAGCCTACAGAACCCCAGATAGACTGGACCAGAAAAGAAATTCCTCCTGACACATAATAATCAGAACAATAAATGAACTAAATAAAGATAGAATATTAAATGGAGAAGAGGAAAAATGTCAAGTAATATATGAAGGCAGGCCAATTAGAATTAAACCAGAATTCTCATAGAGACTATGAAAGCCAGAAGTTCCTGGACAGATGTTATGCAGAGCCTAAGAGAACACAAGCGCCAGCTCAGGCGACTATACCCAGAAAACTCTCAATTACCATAGATGGAGAAACCAAAGTATTCCATGATAAAACCAAATTAACACAATATCTTTCCACGAATCCAGCCCTTCAAAGGATAATAAAGGGAAAACACCAACACAAGGATGGAAACTACACCCTAGGAAAAGCAAGAAAGTAATCCTTCAACAAATGTAAAAGAAGACAGCTGCAAGAACAGAATCCCAACTTTAACAACAAAAATAACAGGAAGCAACAATTACTTTTCTTTAATTTCTCTTAACATCAATGGACTCAATTCCCCAATAAAAAGATATAGACTAATAGACTGGCTACACAAACAGGAACTAACATTTTGTTGCTTCCCACCTCAGGGAAAAGGACAGACACACCTCAGAGTGAAAAGCTGGAAAACAATGTTCCAAGCATATGGTCTGAAGAAACAAGATGGAGTAGCCATTCTACTATCTACTATTGACTTCCAATCCAAAGTTATCAAAAAAGAGAAGGAGGGCCACTTCATACTCACCAAAGGTAAAATCTGCCAAGATGAACTCTTAATTCTGAATATCTATGCTCCAAATACAAAGGCAGCCACATTCATTAAAAAAAAACTTTAGTAAATCTCAAAGCACTCATTGCACCTCACACAGTAATAGTGGGAGATTTCAACACCCCACTCTCACCAATGGACAGATCTGGAAACAGAAACTAAACAGAAACATGGACACTAACAGAAGTTATGAAACAAATGGATTTAATTGATATCTACAGAACATTTTATACAAAAAAAAAAGGATATATCTTCTTCTCAGTGCCACATGGTACCTCTTCCAAAATTGACCATATAATTGGTCACAAAACAGGCCTCAACAGATACAAAAATATTGAAATTATCCCATGCATCCTATCTGATCACCACGGACTAAAGCTGATCTTCAATAACAACATAAATAATAGAAAACCAACATTCACGTGGAAACTGAACAACACTCTACTCAATGATTCCTTGGTCAAGGATGAAATAAAGAAAGAAATTAAAGACGTTTTAGAGTTTAATGAAAATGAAGCCACAACATACCCAAACTTATGGGACACAATGAAGGCAGTCCTAAGAGAAAAACTCATAGCCCTGAGTGCCTCCAAAAAGAAACTACAGAGAGCATACACTAACAGCCTGACAGCACACCTAGAATCTTTAGAACTAAGGGAAGCAAATTCACCCAAGAGGAGAAGATGGCTGGAAATAATCAGACTCAGGGCTGAAATCAACCAAGTAAAACAAAAAGAACTATTCAAATATTCAACCAAACCAGGAGCTGGTTCTTTGAGAAAATCAACAAGATAGATAAACCCTTAGACAGACTCACTAGAGGGCACAGGGACTGTATGCTAATTAACAAAATTACTAGAAATCATGGATGAAATGGACAACTTCCTAGACAGATACCAGGTACCAAAGCTAAATCAGGATCAGATTAACTATCTAAACAGTCCCATTTCCCTTAAAGAAATAGAAGCAGTCATTAATAGTCTCCCAACCAAAAAAAGCCCAGGACCAGATGGATTTAGTGCAGAGTTCTATCAGACCTTCAAAGAAGACCTAATTCAAACTCTTCTCAAACTATTCCACAAAATAGAAACAGAAGGAACTCTACCCAATTCATTCTATGAAGCCACAATTACTCTGATACCTAAACCACAGAAAGATCCAACAAAGAAAGAGAACTTCAGACCAATTTCCCTTATGAATATCGATGCAAAAATACTCAGTAAAATCCTCGCAAACCGAATCCAAGAACACATCAAAACTATCATCCATCCTGACCAAGTAGATTACATTCCAGGGATGCAGGGATGGTTTAATATATGGAAATCCAACAATGTAATCCACTATATAAACAAACTCAAAGACAAAATCCACATGATCATCTAGTTAGATGCTGAGAAAGCATTTGACAAAATCCAACACCCATTAATGATAAAAGTTTTGGAAAGATCAGGAATTCAAGGCCCATACCTAAACATAAAAGAAATCTACAGCAAACCAGTAGCTAACATCAAACTAAATGGAGAGAAACGCGAAGCAATCCCACTAAAATCAGGGACTAGACAAGGCTGCCCACTTTCTCCCTACCTATTCCATATAGTACTTGAAGTCCTAGCCAGAGCAATTCGACAACAAAAGGAGATCAAGGGGATACAAATTGGAAAGGAAGAAGTCAAAATATCACTATTTGCAGATGATATGATAGTATTTATAAGTGACTCTAAAAATTTCACCAGAGAACTGTCAAAGACCATCCCGTGAAAAAGTGAGCTCTTCACAATCTGCCTAACAGGCCAAATGGCCTCGTGCTAAGAGCTGGTTATCACCCCCTGCCTCCTTATTCCCTTCCTGACACCTAAGGCTGTAAAATTTGAATAACAGTCCCCGCTTCCCTATCTCTTCCTGAGTTCCCATGACATCCAAGGACATGAGTTACACCTGAGCCCAGCTTGACACCCAAGGCTGTCAAGGAGGATCATGTTCCAGAGATAAGATGCAAAGTGCCCGCTGCCTGGCACCTGACTTCGGCCCCCTTGTCAGCAGATGCCCACTTTTTTGTTCTTTGTATAATTCTCCGTCGACCCCTCCCCTATTCCCCGTGATGTATGCTTTAAAAAGAAGGCACCTCAGCATAATAAACGAGACCGCGATAGGTACCCTTCCTGGTCTCCTATTTCTCTTTTTCTTCCTCCCATCTCCTTCCAGGTTTGCAGTCCCTCTGGCACCCACGAATAACTGAATCCCTCAGGATGGGATAGAGAACTCCTAAACCTGATAAACAGCTTCAGTGCAGTAGCTGGATATAAAATTAACTCAAATAAATCAATAGCCGTTCTCTTCACAAAGGATAAAGGGACTGAGAAAGAAATTAGGGAAACAACCCCCTTCACAATAGTCACAAATAATATAAGATACCTTGGGGTGACTCTAACTAAGGAAGTGAAAGATCTGTGTGATAAGAACTTCAAGTCTCTGAAGAAAGAAATTAAAGATCTCAGAAGATGGAAAGATCTCCCATGCTCATGGATTGGCAGGATTAATATAGTAAAAAATGGCTATCCTGCCGAATGCAATCTACAGATTCAATGCAATCCCCATCAAAATTCCAACCCAATTCTTTCCTGAGATAGAATGGGCAATTTGAAAATTCATCTGGAATAACAAAAAACCTAGGATAGCAAAAACTATTGTCAACAATAAAAGAACCTCTCTCTGGTGCAATCACCATGCCTGACCTCAAGCTGTACTACAGAGAAATTGTGATAAAAACTGCATGGTACTGGTACAGCGACAGGCAGGTGGATCAATGGAATAGAAATGAAGATGCAGAAATGAATCCACACACCTATGGTCACTATTTCTTTGACAAGGGCGCTAAAACCATCCAGTGGAAAAAAAGACAGCATTTTCAACAAATGGTGCTGGCCCAACTGGCCATTATCATGTAGAAGAATTCGAGTTTATCCATTCTTATCTCCTTGTACAAAGCTCAAGTCTAAGTGGAACAAAGAACTCCACATAAAACCAGAGACACTGAAATTTATAGAGGAGAAAGTGATGAAAAGCCTTGAAGATATGGTGCAGGGGAAAAACTCCTAAACAGAACAGCAATGGCCTGTGCTGTAAGATCAAGAATCAACAAATGGGACCTCATAAAATTGCAAAGCTTCTATAGGGCAAAACATACTGTCAATAAGACAAAAAGGCCACCAACAGATTGGGAAAGGATCTTTACCTATCCTAAATCTGGTAGGGAACTAATAGCCAATATATACAAAGAACTCAAGAAGCTGAACTCCAGAAATTCAAATAACCCCATTAAAAATGGGATACAGAGCTGAACAAAGAATTCTCAACTGAGGACTACCAAATGGCTGAGAAGCACTTGAAAAAATGTTCAACATCCTTAATCATCAGGGAAATACAAATCAAAACAACCTTGAGATTCCACCTCACACAGATTGGATAGGATCAAAAATTCAGGTGACAGCAGATGCTGGCGAGGATGTGGAGAAAGAGGAACACTCCTCCACTGCTGGTGGGATTGCAAGCTTGTACAACCACTCTGGAAGTCAGTCTGGAGGTTCCTCAGAAAATTGAACATATCACTACTGGAAGATCCTACAATACCTCTCCTGGGCATATATCCAGAAGATTTTCCAACTGGTAATAAGAACACATGCTCCACTATGTTCATAGCAGCCTTATTTGTAATAGCCAGAAGCAGAAAAGAACCCAGATGTCCCTCAACAGAAGGATGGATACAGAAAATGTGGTACATTTACACAATGGAGTACTACTCAACTATTGAAAACAATGGATTTATGAAATTCTTGGACAAATGGATGTATCTGGAGGATATCATCCTTTTGAGTAACCCAATCACAAAAGAAGTCATTAGATATGTACTCACTGATATGTGGATATTAGCCCAGAAACATAGAAAACCCAAGATACAATTTGCAAAACACAAGAAAATAAAGAAGAGGGTGGATACTTCATTCCTCCTTAGAACAGGGAACAAAATACCCATGAAAGGAGTTATAGAGAAAAGTTTGGAGCTAAGATGAAAGGATGGACTATCCAGAGACTCCCCCACCTGGGGATCCATTCCCTAATCAGCCACCAAACCCAGACACTATTGCATATGCCAGAAAGATTTTGCTGAAGGGACCCTGTTGTAGTTGTCTCGTATGAGGCTATGCCAGTGCCTGGCAAATACAGAAGTGGATGCTCACAGTTATCTATAGGATGGAACACAAGGCCCCCAATGGAGAAGCTAGAGAAAGCACCCAAGGAGCTGAAGGGGTCTGCAACCCTATAGGTGGAACAACAATATGAACTAACCAGTACCCCCAGAGCTCATATCTCTAGCTGCATATGTAGCAGAAGATGGCCTAGTCAGCCATCACTGTCAAGAGAGGCCCCTTGGTATTGCAAACCCTATATGCCCCAGTACAGGGGAATGCCAGGGCCAAGAAGCGGGAGTGGGTGGGTAGGGTAGCAGGGCAGGGTGAGGGTATAGGGAACTTTTGGGATAGCATTTGAAATGTATATAAGGAAAATATCTAATAAAAATAATAAATAATAATAATAATAACCAAAATTAATAAATACAAAAACCACTTTTCCTTTTCATTGGCAAATATATAAGAAAAGTAATTATCGGACCACAGCTGGCTTAACTTCCCACACAGCACATTGAACATTCGAACAGCCGAAGTAACAACATTTAGTCTTGTGGGGAGATAGAATGTCTCTTCTTGGTTGTTGACTTGAATACATTTGGATTTAACTAAAACCAAAGCCTCTGAATACACCGATGAGAGATTTCTCTTAATTGAATTATTTAAAGTGAGAAACCCCATGCTAAATACAGATCTTGTGAGTTAGAAAGACCCACCTTCCATCTGGGCCACACCTTCTGGTGGAAGCCCACATAAAGATCATAGGAAAGAGAAGTTTGTTCTCTCTTGCTTGTTCTCACTTTAGTTCATTCCTTCACCGGCATTAGTGCCTATTTCTTTGGTGTTCCAGCGTATACTGACCGACTGAGAGATCCTGCTATTGGTTCCAGATATGTGTGTGTACAATTCCATATGTGTATCTGGAATAGCATGTTAGTCAGCAGACCCTATGAGATTGCATTCTCTGCCACTTTTTAACCATGTGATCAATTACTCACTCCCAAGAACTCCTCGACCCCACTGATCTGTTGAGAGATCCTTCCACCTGGACAGCTCCAATAATAGGGTAAAATGGACATACTGGGGAATGTTCAAAGGAAGACCAGACACTGCAGTGCACAATTCCCATCTTGTAGGGTGGGTAGCAAGCAGAGTGTGTTGTGCTAAGAGAGCCCTCCTCTCAATCCCTCTGTGATTCACTATTTATCCTATTCCAGATAACTGTGCCATTCACTCTCTTTCTTCAAGTCTCTAGCACAGAGCAGACAACTGTTATTATATCATCGCACAATGGCAATGTTTTATAGTTGCCCTGGAGAGGTGATTTCAGGAACTCCATCACTGTTTCTTAGAAGGTGCAGTCTTCACAGTAGTTTTATAAATGTACCATTTTACAGGATCTACACACAAGTGGTTTAGAGGCCCACCTCATCAGAAGCTACCAGCAGGGAGTACAATGATGGTCAACTAGACATCATAGGCATCTCCATCTGTACACTTGAGAGCTCTGAGAACCTCTGAACATGCCATTATCATGAATATGTTTCCACATAAGTATCAGCTGAGAATCAGTAGCAAATCCAATCTTCAGCATCACATTGTAGAGGCTCCTATGTTAAATAAACCTTCAAATCTTTAATTAAGGCAAAGTAAGGATCATTTGAAACTACCATCTCTCCAACAAAGTTTTAAAATTAAACTCAGGTGCTCATTTAAGTGTTTGTGTGTGTGTGTGTGTGTGTGTCTGTGTCTGTGTGTGTGTCTGTGTGTGTCTCTGTGTGTGTGTGTGTGAATACATTCTCTCATTCACTCACTCACTTATGAAATTGTAGATGTGCCAAGAGTGAGAATTTTCTTGGCAATTGGTCATAAAAGAATTCATCTTGAAAATTGTACCTGTAGGTGGTGAAATTGTAAGTGATGCAGATAGCATGGGTGAAATCCTGTGGATTGGCTCATAAATTGCAAACACAGAAATACGAAAGGGGTAAGATTATTTCCCAGCAAGCTAAATGTACAAACATCAGCAAGATGTGAATTAGCAGCCTGGTAAGCCAGAGCCTGCAGTGACGATGCACAGAAACAGCTGGGCTAGCCTAAGTCACATGGGTATGAAGTAGAATCTTCCACTGAGGGCCACATCTCTCCAAAACTATCAGTAAATAAATATCAGAAGCCAGGAAAGTAGTTAAAAATGGAGAGAGGACGGGGTGGCTTTCTAATGTGTGGATTCTGCACCCTCAGAGATCTTAACCACAGAGAATTTCTTAAAATCTTTGCTTGAGGGTAGGGAACTGACTTTGTTTGTTTTCACCCTTATTTCTAACTCAAAGTTTTGAGTCTAACATCAACTTCAGCATTCCAACTATTCCATTTTTAGTAGCATATATTTAATCATAATGTACTAGGCAGTGATACTTCAAACAATATTTTTGATTTTAAAAACTGTCTGGGTAAAGTAGCAATGTAATGCAGTATGTGGATTACTATGTAGAGGCCATGACAACAGAGATAAATTTTGAACTTACTGAATCTCTACAACACACGATATACCTTTCCTTACTTTTTATATAATTTTCTATTTATGTCTTTTTTATCCTTTGAAATGGTCATAAATGTATACAATACATCTTTCTTTTTTGGTTTTGCTTTTATTTGTTTGGTTGGTTGGTTTTGGGTTTTAGAAACTTGTTTTCTCATTGTAGCCCTGGCTGTCCTGGGGCTTCTCTATAAACCAGGCTGGTCTCAAACTCAGAGATTCACCTTCCTTTGAACTCAGAGATTCATCTTCCTTTGAACTCAGAGATCCACCTTCCTTTGTCTCCCAAGTCCTGGGATTAAAAGACATGCACCATCACCAGATATTGGAATATATAATATAATCTTAACCATGCCCCGACTCCCTCCCTTTACCTACCCCAGCCTACTCATCCTTGTTTCCCTTACCACTTAAGGCTCCATCCTCACTGAGGGCCATCTGGATGCTACTTCTCTTATTGAAAATGGGCTTGACTATTTCCCATGGCTAGCCCACAGCCATGCTCAAATACAAAGACAGCATTCATTAGAGTTGGTAAGTTATAAATCTTTTCCTTCTTAATGCAAAAACAAACATGCTATATGGGGATCATTTACTTCCAATACTATGGGAGCTTCATTATTTGAAATGCAAGTGTGATTTTTATGTCCTTTTTGGTATTCATTCCATTGGATTGCAAGTCAACAAAACATAGGACATTTTAAAACAAGCAAATAACCAAGTTGTCACTATGAATGTAGTAAGCACTCAGTCTGATACTTGATGGAAGCAAGGCAGTTACAGAGAAAGCTGGAAGCAGGCCTATTGGCTGATAAAGGTCACCTATCAGAGGAAATAAGTAGAAAAATATTTCAATTGCTATTCTCATTCACACCTTTGGTAAATATGCCATTATTCTTCCTCTGCCTCTCAAAGCAGCTTCCAGAAACAAGAAAAAGAAGGAAAGACCCATCGAGCAGCCAGTGGATTATATACCTCATAGCACTGTCAGGATTCTTCAATTTGGTTTTGGTTTTTGGTTGTGTTTTGTTTTGTTTTGTTTTGTTTTGTTTTGCTTTGTTTTGTTTGTTTTGTTTTTCTTTCTGGATTTTGCAGAACAGAGATCCGAGACCAAAAAAACTGATAGTGGCCTAGGTGTATGAGCAGCAGCAGGGACACCAAAATCTGAGTCTCAGCCCTCAGGGCAGGCATGACAGTAAGAGCCAATCCAGGTGGGAAGGACAAGCAGCATGAAACCAGAGGAATCAATGCACACTGTCAAAGATTGACAGCACACAGGAGAGAGAGATCCGTATTGCTTTGAGAGGTGGGGTTTGCAGAGAACAGTATTGTGTGTATGTGTTCATGTGTGTGCAGGTGCATGTTTATGTGTCCAAATGCATGTGCATGTGTGTACATTTGTGTGTGGAGGGCAGAGGTCCACTTCAGATGTTGTTCTTCAGGTGTGATCACCTTGTTTTGGGTACAGGATCTCCCTTTGGCCTGGAGTTAAGTACATAGGCTAGTCTGACTGCCAGTCAACCTAGGGGATAATCCTGTCTACTCCTGTTCACTGCTGGGTTCCAAGAATACACTGCAATGACTAGCCTTTTTAACAGGAGTTACAGGAATCAAACCCAGGTCAGATTGAACTAACACCCTAGCCTAGAATCTGGAACTTTGTAAGAAGTAAAGAAATGACTTTTGGGAGTAACAGCTATTGAAAGAGAAAAATGCAATCAAATCTGATGCCTTGATGGGTTAAAGCATGGATTACAGCTAGTGGATAGCTGGAAAATCTGAGTTCCTGCCATAGCAAGACAAATGACTAATTGAAAGTTAGCACTCCTTAAGGATAGTTTATTCATCCTGTAGTCATTTCTGATCATTGTTAAATTTGCCTAAATCAAACTTTCAAAGAAAGATCCTGGAAGAACTTTGCATTTTCTCATAGTCTCCCAATTTAAAGTCCATCTGATTGGAAGCCCATGGCCAGTTATGACAAAGTTCTTGCGGAAGGAGGAAACACAGTGTAGATGCTGCTGAGGATGCTACCTGCCAGAGGGTCCTCGGACTTCTTAAGGCTGTAGCACCATGAAGCTGAGCAGTCATCAGTTCATTCATCCATTTATTCAACAGGATACACTTCTTGCATACATTTCTTACATGGCTGGTGAAATGGACAGAAGCTACACAGAGCACATAAGGAGATAATTTATGTTAAAAATCCTTTGAAATGTGCCAAATGCCATAGAATTGCCAAAGTTGATGGTGATGGTAATGCAATCACAGCCTATTGGGGAAAAGCTCTTTAAATAATGAAAAATCAATTCTATTTAAATATACAAAAGAGATCATTTGTTATCTTTAAAAAAAAAAAAAAAACGATTTTCAACTATCCAGTAAGGGATTCTATACAGGATCTACTTTTCCATTTCAGGTCAGTTAATATGGAATTATAAAAAGATGCTTTGTTGAAGTGAGAATTGGCCAACAAGAAGCCATACCTTAGCCGGGCGTGGTGGCGCACGCCTTTAATCCCAGCACTCGGGAGGCAGAGGCAGGCGGATTTCTGAGTTCGAGGCCAGCCTGGTCTACAAAGTGAGTGCCAGGACAGCCAGGGCTACACAGAGAAACCCTGTCTCAAAAAACCAAAAAAAAAAAAAAAAAAGAAGCCATACCTTGATGTGGAGAAGCATTAGTTGGAATCAGCTATTTGAACACTTTCAGGCATCCCTCAAAAGAGACTTCAGCTTTTCTGTTTACAGACACTCCCAAACTTCCTGACTCCTAAACAAGCTGGTCATCAATCAGGTCTCATGAGGCAACAGCCTCAAAACTGACAAATAAATATAACTATCTAGGTTAAAAGGGAAATGCAAAGGGAGACCCACTTCTGAGAGGATAGGGTTTGGTAGTAGCATCGTTATCATCACGTTTGCATATGAACTCACTGTTACTACTCACAATGTCTGCTCTCAGTTGACTTAAATGAATGATTGTTTTGACATGTGTCAAAATTTTTTGAAGTGTTTAAAGCCTGCCATTGAAATAAAAGGTTATCATGAATACAGGAAGATGGGGTAACAATGGAGAAGTACACAGCCTAATGCTGATGAGGTGAACACTGCCATTGGAGGACACAATGCAAATCGATATTTTCTTTGGAAGCAACAACAGAATGTACCGCATAAACAAGGATAATCCTTATATTCTTACGTATATCTGGAGCGGGAGTGTCTTCTTATTGAGCAATGTAAAAAACATCTGGCTTATCACACAGCACCTGTGATCTGAGGTGATCCACATGTTCACCCCTTCAAACACACTAAAAAATCTTAATGAAAAGATGAGAGGGGAGGGCTAGGGTTAGCATTACCTAGGATTATAAATGAGGGGACACTGTTTAATTAGCAGCTTTTTTCCCTGTGTAAGACTATAATGATGTGTCTTACAATCATTAAGCTACCAAGCTAATATCATGCAACCAGTGAGGAGCAATGCAGAGCAGAGAAACAGTGCAAAAAAAAAAAAAAAAAGGTGCAACCAGTGCAGAGAGGTAAGCGATCGGACGAAGGCTATAAAGGATAAACCTTTGAAATTAGGGCTGTGTTGTGTGACGCTACTCCTGGGGAGACATGAACAAACACACTCATCCCAGATAAGGAAACAATGTCAGATGAAAGACATCAAAGTCCAATTTGCTGACAGGTTTTACTATGGTTACTTACAGGAGTTAGGCAGTTCTGCTGGTCTCTGCTTCTTCCGGGTAGCTTGGCTTGTCTGAGACAGATTCTCAGCAGTCTTTACTGCTTACGTACTTATATTCTCCATCAGAGATGGAGCAAGTCAGAGAATTGGTCAGTTTCAAGGACTTGTGAATCTGTATCACATTGTTTGCTTCTTAAGCACAAGAGGCTTCCCTGGAGGGTGGAATCTTTCGGCTCCTTTTAGAACAGCCTGTTGTTTCCTCCCTGTAAACGAGTTAATGAGCTTCTTTCCAGGTTTTTCTCTTGGAGCAAACTGACAGGCATTGTGTGTATCTTAGCCTTGCAGGATCTCATCCAAGTGGGTGTGTGGTCCTACAAGTATTGGAATAACATAAAAGTTTTCCAGTATACATGGAGTTAGCGTAGAAGTAGAGAGAATTGTAGTCTTCTCTCAAGCTTCATGGTAGAGAATCGGCCCCAAATGAACCCTGAGCAAATGGCTTCTTGTGGACCAGAAATCTGGCAAGGTACGTAAAGCCGCAGAAACATTAGACAAGGGTTAGGTAGTGGTTCTCACCTTTCCTAATGCTGCAGCCCTTTAATACAGTTCCTCATGACGTGGTGTACTAGACAATTATCTCATTACTACATCATGACTGTAGTTTTGCTACTATTGTGAATCTTATTGTAAATACCTGATATTGAAGGATGACAAGGAAAGTGGGCATTGTGTAGCAATATCTGAAATATTTTAATGAGTACACAATATAGATTCTATAGCTTTTGTCTTCTCATATCAAGGCCAGGTACCAAATAATCAAAAGCACCTCTTAATCATGAAATATTTAAACCAGCCAGTTCTAACCCTGTGTACCCTGCTCCTTTGTGGTTATGCATTTGCTTTGCCACGGGAATGTAGGAATGCCACCAATACACTAATTGGTGAGGCAAAACCAGGGGTGTTATGCTGTCTTTCTTCCTTGAAGCTAGAATGCCAGGCTGGTGGGCCACTGAAACACCATTCAAGAGAGGTAAAATGCAGTCTAAGATAGGGGTCCCAGTCCATGTTTCTCTGGATGAGAAATGGAAGGAGCTGGGACAGAGGCTGTAGTCCTCAAACTCTGGGCACCCAGATGCCTCTGGGACCCTCGAGGAGTTGGGAACAGGGGCCATGGGCCTGCAATGAGCCAGCAGCTGGCAGGGGTGGGGGGTGTAGTCTGGCTTAGCTCAGGGTGAGTGCATGGGAGTGCAGAAGGGTTCTCTGTAAGAGACTTAGGTGTGGCTCTGTATAACAAAGCCTCCTTTCTGCAGTGGTTCTTGATGAAGGAGACAGTCCTTGCTTGTCCAAAGTATTGATTCATGGCAGATGACTTACTCAGAGTTAACCAGATATTAAATACTTTTTGCAGGAAGGGATGCCTAGGAAGGAAGGCTCATTGGCTAAACACTCAAGTCCCCTAGATACCTCATTAGCATAGGGAACTCTAGGTTCTGTGTTATGGTCCTCTTAGTGGGGTGTTGTAGTCATGGACACCAGCGTAGTAATCTGGTGGGGAGCCATTCTCAACTATGAGTTTTATCAGGGTTCTGAACTTTGCACTACCTTACTAGCTCTTCTGTCTTGTGGCACGGCCCACTGCCCAACACCCCTCCAGTTCCCCAATGTCACAATAAAATCCTGCCTATAGTGGGCCCTTACTTCTACTGCCTGAAACCCTGGTGCTTTCTCACTTGACACCAGATGCTGTGCTGTACTACCTGCTCTCTTGGAAACCATGAGTAGACTATAATAATTCTTCAGAAAGTGTTCTTACTGCTTCTTTGGTCTGCATCTGGTCCTACCACATCTTCTCCAAGGCAGTATAGTTACAGTAGTATAACCCAAAAGGAAAATCTGAATTCACTCAAGTCTCAGTTAACCAACTCATTATAATAGAGAGGCAAGGATGATATTATAATAATGTTGCTAAGATATTTAGTCACTCAAAGACTAAGCATGATGGAAAATTACAAAGGAGAGAACAAAATAGTATAATGTCTTTTTCTATCAGGTTTGCAGACAAGTAGCAGAGTTGTTTGATCTGATTTTGATTTTGTTTTATTCTTCCTGTCCTTCATCTGGCAGAGATAATAAAGAACAATGAACTATTACATGCTTAAAACCCATGCAAACAAAAAGGTAGAAGAATCAAGTCTTAAAATTAGATAAGTAATAATTTTGTATTTTGGTTAATTTGAATAATTGCATTTTGGCTGGAACAAAGGCACTGCCATGTTCACAACAGATCTTCAGGAAATGGTTATGTTGGTGAATGAAGAAGCTGACCAGGATTTTTAATGCAAAAAGATTCATTAACTTATTACTGATTAAAGGGAGGAAAGTTTGTACAATATATGTCATTTTAAATTACATTATATTCAAGAAAATAAGACATTTCCTTTGCTGTGCATTCATCTGCTAAGAATCCCAGAATTGTGTTTACAATTTAATCCAACCATCTTTATCCATCTACATGCATGACTGTTTGAATATGCAAATTCATTTTGCACATACTCAGGCTAAGTCAGGTTGGGAGCTTATCCTCAATGTGTTAGTCTCTGGTTTGGTTCTATTAAGTTAAGCAAGTTACAATAAAAATAAACCTGACCCAAATCACGCATGCTCCTTCTTTCCATGTGAATGATAGTATCTGCCATGATGTCTACCCTAGGGACTGGGCACACAGTAATTGGCACATGGAACTGTCCAAATTTGAACTTTTATCTTCCAAAAATCTGAGCTAAATAATGTGTATGTGTATCTGTGTGTGTACATGCATGTGCTTTTATGTGTTCTCTCTCTCTCTCTCTCTCTCTCTCTCTCTCTCTCTCTGTGTGTGTGTGTGTGTGTGTGTGTGTGTGTGTGTGTGTGTGTGTGTAATCCTGAGAATCAAAGGCAGAGGCTTGGACATGCTGGACAAACATTCTGGTACTGAGTTAAATCTTCAGTCTCCAGATATCCTTCCTTTATATGGCCACTTCAAATTCTGCAGGATTTTTCTTGCACTCTGTTGTCCACGAGCCAGCCAAATAAGTCTCTCTTTACAAATTTACTCAGTCTCCAATACTTTATTATAGTAACAATATATTCACTAATATAAGGCCTAATTTTTTCAGCTTGACATTACATAGTCTGAGATTTTTTTTTCAGAATAACTTCAACAACTATACATATTGCATGCAGCCATATTCTAACTCTGTTTGCAATGCTAAGAAATTCAGGTTAGTTCAAAAAATCTTTTTGTTGAGAAAAATCCTTGTGTTGAGAAGTATCCAACTGGGGATTAAGATAGTGTGACATATGCACTCTTGGCAGATAAAAGTAGAAGAAAGAGACCGAAGGTAAAGAAGAATATCAAGATGAATTGCCCACTATCCTTTAAGATACAATTTTTTCCTTTCCTGTGGGAACCATCTCTAATGTACAAAGCAAGAAAGATATAATTTAAGATTTTAAACTAAAGTGTGTGCACATGAAAGCAGATAAAGTCAAATGAAATTTTAGGCTCTCAAAGGAACTAAAAACATGGCATGATTAGCCAAGTTCTTTTTCTCCTGCCAGAAACTGGTACCCAGAGTTTTTGTATGAGCACTGATGGTGCTAGGGATGTCTGATTAGATTGTCCACCTCTAGCTTCATACACCCCAGAGAGCTAATATATATGTCCATTTCTGGTTACCTCTGATGAATGGATAAGAGAATTAATATGAGACCCCTTAAACAATTTCTCATGGGGCATTTAGCCTTGCTTAGTTATTGTCACAGACCTTCCCTTGTCTGTCTGCATGTCCATTTCTCTTGTCATCAGCAAGTCTGGCTAAAGAGCATGAACAATAGGTGTCTATGGAGATGCATCACAAGGTAAGAGCACTTCTTATGAAAGCTCAAGGACCTCTGGTATCTTTGTAAAAGCTATGCATGCTGGTGCTTGTCTGTAACCTCAACATTAGCACATGGAAGCAGTCATATCTCAGGAACTCACTGGCCAGTTAGGCTACCCCAAATGACAAACTTTAGATGCAATGAGCATCTCAAGGAAATAAAAGGATAGTCTCAAGAGAATAAAGAGAAGAATGATAAAGGAAGACACCTCAGGTCTTTCTCTGGCATCTACATTCATGTGCATGGGCACATATGTGTGCGCGTGCGCACACACACACACACACACACACACACACACACACTATGTGGATAACATATCTACCACGCAATTATATAAAAACAAGTCAGAGTTCATCCCTAGTCATAGCAATGACCTCACCACACAAGAGAAGCTCCTCTTATCCAGCTCATTGACTCTAGCCTAGAAACTTCTAATCAAACCCTTTCAACTACTGAAAAATTACTCACGGTGCCTCAGATGGGCCCTCCACCCTGTAACACCCCCAGGCCTTTGTCGACCATGTCCTCCAGATCTGTTGTCTACTTGCTAACCCTGGTTTCTTTGAGGCTGTGTTCCCACTATTCCATCTCAGTCATACTGGTCTATTATCCATAAAATCCCCAAGCCCTGCTTTATCTTCCAGTGTTCTATCTCTTACACCTGGAAGTACAGATTCTTACTTCTAGGTCAAAGCATTTTTATATAGGCATTTAATACTAAGTTCCTGGAGTAGTAGAGATGGATAGATCTCCACCACCACCACACCCAGTGTGTGTGAGTGTGTGTGTGTGTGTGTGTGTTACAAACTATAAGCATATTTCACAGATTCAGCAAAATCTTAGTAACTATATGTTAAATGACATTCCTGAGAATGGACATCTCATCATAAAAGCACTACTTCTGTGAGGTATGTCTTCTTGGATCTTCCCTGCTACCCCACTCTCCTCATCTAGTTATTCTTTGCCTTTTGAGAACTTCTGGACCTAATGCACAGTGTCCTCAAAAGCTCTTGTGAAACCCAAGCCTCTCTCTAGTGGATTTACATAACTTCATGTAATGGCTTTTAAAAAACCATTCACTAGAGCTTGTTCCCAAGCATAATTTTAGATACGTAAAGCCTGGAAACACAACTCCCATAGGAGTAGCTTATGACATCTCAACGGTATATAAACGGCTCTTAATACATGTTCTTTGTGTTTGTTTGTTTTCTTTTGTTGTTGTTGTTGTTGTTTCGGGGGCTGGGGAAGAGGGCTCCTGACTGTCCTGGAACTAGCTATGTAGAGAAAGCTAACCTCAAACTCATAGATATTCTCCTGCCTCTTGAGTGCTGGAACCAAGGGTGTGCACCACCACCACCTAGCTTTAACAAAGGCTCTTAAAACTAATATAATTATGTTCCTTTTCATTGTTTGTCAATACTAAAGTACAAACACATTCTGAAACATAGCAAAAAAATTAAATCATTGCTTTCTAATAAAACTTTCATTTAATTGTGAAGAAATAGCACAAAGGTTCCTAGAAACAAATGTCAACCACATATAACTAAGCTCACTGATCCATTGAGATGCCAAAACCATCTGTTAGTAACTCTCAGTGATTGAAATTTTACTTAAATGGCTAAAGAAATAAGTTCTGCCTTTTGTGATTCCATAGACCTTTAGCCATGCTACACAAGATACTATATGCCTGCAGTATGTGCAAGAGACTTGTTTTTTTGTTTTCTTTTTCCTCATGAAATGGACATAGAATTTTTCTTTAAAAAATTCTGGACTATCTATGAGAAATCTTTCCAAAAACAAAACAAAAAGGCTCAAATGTGTTTTTAACAAAGATGGGATTGCTGTTCTCTTCCAAGATATCAGGGAAGGCTTCACCCTAGAAGCTCCTGGGCGACTCCAACTAGAATCTGTGGAATAAGAGGATTTCAAATGACAGAAGAAGAGACTGTTCAGCAAATGCAAACATAGCTCAGGTCACCCAGGAAGACACTTGAAAATGCTTCTTCTTATATAAAAACCCCATTTGAATTTGGCTTTAATGTATATGTGTGTTTTGCCTCCATGTAGGCCTGTGTTTATGCAGTGCTCCCAAGGAACAAAATTGTAGTTACAGATAGCTGTGAGCCACCATGTAGGTGCTAGGAACCAAACCCATGTCCTCTGAAAGAGCTTTTAATCACTGAACAAGCCCTCCAAGCCTAAAGGTTCCAATTTTAACCTCCTCCATATATTATTTTTCTGTGATATAAAAAGAAACATCACATATCACACAGCATTAAAAGATTAGATCCTGTAGGGCATGGCGTTATAGAGTGCTAGTTCCAGCTCTCAGAAGGGTGCAGCATGAGGACTGAGAGTTCAAGACCGGCCTGAGTTACACGGTGAGATCATTCTCCAAACCAAGCAAAGAAACAAACAAAAAAGATTGAAACCTAGTTCTAGATTGTAGGATGCAGCTTTCTCATCCCCAACACTGTCTGCAATCTTTTTATATGGGGAAGGAGTCAACTGGGTTACATTTTCTTACCTTCACTGTTATTTGTGATTTGTCTAGTCTGTATCTCTGAATCTAAAAATAACTAAAGAAGATGGAAAATTAAGACAAGTTATGCATATTCCATGAATATGCTGATGGTTTGAATAGGAATAGATCCCATAGACTCATATGTTTGAATATGCTTCATTCACCCTCAAGGAGTGAAACAATTAAGAGCTGTCGCCTTTCCTGGGAGAAATGTACCACTATGGAGGTGGAGCTAGGCTTTGAGGTCTCAGATGCCCAAGCTACACCTAGTGTCATATTCATTTCTGCTGCATGCAGATCTAAATGTAGAATTCTTAGCTCCTTCTCTATGACCATGTTTGCCTATACGTGATACTGCTATGTTTCCTGCCATGATGATAATGGACTAAAAACCTCTTAAACTATAAACCAACCCCAATTAAAAGTTTTCCTTTATATGAGTTGCCATCATCATGGTGTCTCTTCATAGCAATAGAAACTTAAATAAGACAACTACTGTAGCCACCAGCAGCCACAGGTTACTGGGTTCCGGAAAGGAAAGATGGGGTTGGGTGGGAAAGGTGGGGAGAGAAATAACGAGCCAAGACAAAGTTCTCTGACCAAGGCCCAAAGTTTACTTATGAGTCTGAGCTTATAAGGGGGGAGGAGGAACCCATCCCCCACCACCCCAGGATCTTGTTGCTTTGTCAGGATTATGTCAGGAAAACAGGTTCAGCCTCTCATCTTGGAGGAAACCACAGATGTGGCAGGACAATAGATTTTACTGAAGTCTAGGTGGGCTAGCCAGCTGTGGCATACCAGCCTGCTTAAGGCTGGGGGAGGGCATAAACTATTTAAACTAGAAATGAGAAAATGTATAAAGCACAAGTAAGTAATCCGATGTTTCATATGAGAATGGATAAGAGGCGATATAGAGATGAAGAAACCATGATGCATAGAACTTACTAATACAAATCAAAACTGGACAAACTAAGATGACTAACAACCCCTAGCAGAGGGTTAAGGAAGTACACTCATGAAACAATGGCATGAGAGCCAATTTGCACATCCAATAGATGTCAAAACTTCATTGAAAAGATTCTTTTCAAAGGAACTCTGCTTCCAGAGATTTATACAAAGACACATTCAAACCAAAGGATCCTTTCAGAACTTTGTGTGGTTAATAACAATTTTATCCACACTGCAAAGTTAAGGCATCATATACATCTATGAGGTAAGAAAGTATTATAATTCACTTCCATGTTCCAACCAAAAATACATGGTGGTAGACGACTCCCATCTCCAGCCAACAGCAATAGAGATGCTTCCAGGCACATACTGAAAGTCAACCTCACATTTTCTTTTGTGGATAATAATTTCTAGTAGCTGTAATGTTGAGAACTTTTTTTAAAAAAAATCATTTGATTGTCTTTTAGAAGAATGATATACTTGTTCAAAGTCCCAGGAAGCTTTTACTCTCCCATATTCATTTGCTTTAAGTATGGTGTTTGGAAAATTTTTTAAGTGAGATGAAACTGGTTATATGACTTTTCTTTGCATTTACAAGATTGTAAATTCCAGAGTTTTAAAGACAAGGGCCTTTTCATTATGAGGTAGCAAATCAAGGGACTACCAATAAAATCTACGCTACCAATTTTCAGAAGCACTAGTGAGCACCTCGGAGTACCAGTCTCCCCATCCTTCAGACCTCTGCTATGGAATCTAATAGACAACATAATCAAATATTCCTTACTAAAATTCAGGCTTTTCTAGGTCATTTTTTCCTCTCTAGAAGTCTCAGAAATACAATGCTAAGATATGATTATACTTCCTTGATTAGCTAATTTAAAATCAAGATGCTCATTCATCTAAAATGAACAGTTGTTTATATGTAATGAGTCTCTTGTGTAAGAATGTCTCAGCAACGTTTCAACTGATCATTATGAAATGTGCATATCCAGTTCAGTGTTTGACAACAGAAAGGAAAGCCTCAACATAAGGGTTCTTACCCATCCGTCAACCTCTTCATGCAATCTTACACAATACTAGTGTTATAGATGTATTTAGTTAAGAGGGAAATTAAGCTGTAAGATAAAGTGTAGATTTTCATTCAAGCTACTGGAAAGCTTGATCCAGGGTGGCTGTGGTTTAGGAATCCACTGCACCATCAATTACAACATGGCTTAATTTTATGTGTTAAAAGAGCCACAGAGGTACCTGTAACAGGAAGAAGTGTGCAATCTCTACCTGGACAGACAGTAGCAGAGGGTCAGCCAGGGACCTGAACATTTAGACTGAAATATGAAGGGGCAGGATCAGGACATTGTCAATACCACAAACTGGTCCCCAAGTAGAATCAGTAGAAATTCTATAAACTACAAGACAAAAAGCTCCATTCCCGGTGTGAATGGAAAGAAATGAAGCAATAGGAATGAAGATCCAGCTATTTGATTTGGGTTTTTTGTTTGTTTCATTTTGGTTTTGGTGTTTGCTGGTATTCTGTTTGGACTCTACCCCAATAGTTACCTAGCATCAGCCAGGTATTCTCCTCCCCACAGTTACCTGACAACAGCCAGGTAAGCCTGGCCCACTATAAAAGAGCCTGCTCGCCCCCTCCTCTTTCTCTTACTCCTGATTCTCTCCCTTGCCTCTTGCTCCTCCCTTCCCCATTCCCTTCCTCCCTCTCTCCACGTGATCATGGCCGGTCTCTACCTCTACTTCCCTACTCTCTCCCTCTCTCTGCCTCTACTACTCTCTTAACTGCACTCCCCATTGCCGCAGATTATCCCCTTTTTGGGTCTGCTATCTGCGTGGAACGGGTCTCTGGTTGCAGGTAGACAAGGAGTCAGCAAATGACAAACAGAAGCGACACACAAGATTGTGTAGAATCTGAATGTAATTTGTCAAATTGAGAATCAAACTTTTTATACAGAAGAAAATAGGGAAGTTTGGTGACACACAGGCAAGGTACAAAGAGGTTACTGGATTCTTACAAAAGACAGAGGAATGCAAACACGGAAGGCCTGGCAGGAACCAACTGGGATAAAATTCAATGTTAACAACTGGGATCAAAAACAACTCCACCTAAAGTCCACTTAATCTTAGAAGCCAGGGTTAAGGGCTTCGTGCCCTTGCCATAGTTCCTATTCTAGTTTATTGAATAGTCCACCTTCCCCCTAGGCCATTGTAAATACTTGTAACCCAGGTATCTATAGTTCTAAGTATCTACTCTGGTTCCTTCTTAGATCACAAACTTCCTTCTTCCTAGATAATGGTAAATTCCTGTGTAGGGAAGTGACTTAGCTATCCCAAGGTCAGATCTAGGACTGCCTAGAATCTAAGTTAGCTATATGTCAAAAAATCAATCCTTAGGAGCACTTGTAATAAAGCAATATTAAAGGAAAGCACACAGACCTGTTTACTAACTAAAGCAAGGACACTGGAGCATTCTTTATACAGGATGCCACAATTCCAGGAGACTACGTTTCCGTGAACTTTTCACCTCGGGACAGCACCCAGGTTTTCAGGGCCTGTCGTGCTTGTCACTACTGGAGTAGATATAGCACTCCATGCCCTAAATAAACTCTATACTATACTATACCATCATGTCGCTGGTCCCTCAGGATGCCTTGGCATGGACCCACCGAGGCACCTCCTTCCCCCATACCCCCACCACACCCCCAAAGAACATAATCTTATACTTGCTTATCTTTTTATAAAAACACATCAGTGTTGGTGTTGGTGTTGGTGTTGGTGTTGGTGTTGGTGATGGTGACGGTGATGGTGTTGGTTTTGCTTTTGCTTTTGAGACAGGGTCTCCTATGATCGAAGCTGACCTTGAATTCATTATGTAGCTGACACTGGCTTTGAACTCCTGACCTTCCTCTGGCTATCTCTCCAATTCTGAGATTATAGGTATGCAGCATCACTCCAGACTTCCTTATCTGAGTACAGATTATTCGTGTGCTATATTTGGGGACACCCTGGGTAGGGCATACATAATATTTAGACTATTTGGTATAAACAGTTTTCTTGAATTATTCAAGTTCTAATTTTTGAGACAGTGTGTGTGTGTGTGTGTGTGTGTGCTCTTGCACTCATGCCATAGATAACAAAAAAGAACTCCCTTTTTAAAGTACCATACTTTTGGATTTGTGGCCTTCCACTGCAGTATGGTAGATCTATCTGGACCTCTACCCTTAAAGAAAATGACCCTCCTCTCCCAGCAGCTGCCACTTGCTGGTAACTTCTCAGTGAGGGTGGGATTTCGTGTCTGTCTCCTTTCCCCACACCAGACTTTTGTCTGCTTTGAGCTTGCATAGCTCTTATACATGCTGTCACAACTGCTGTGAATCCACATGTGTGGCTGCCCCAGAGTTTCCAGAAAACTCTTTCCTTGTGGGCATTCATACCCCCTCTTCCACAACAACGTTCCAGCCATAGAAGGAGAGGTTTCACATAGAAATCCCACTGGCGTTGAGAATCCACAGACTCTTGTTCTCTGCACCTTGAGCAGCCATGGGTTTCTGTGTAAACATCTACCACAGGAAGGAGCTCTTCTGATGAAGCCGGAGAGTCGCACTAATCGCACTAATACAATAAGTCGCCAGGAGTCAGTTTAACACTGATGTCATTTAGCAAAATAAGAGTGGCAACCTCTCTTAGTCACAGGCTCTTGGCCCTGATAATGGTGTCAGGCATGGGTTTCGTATCGTAGATCAGGCCCAAAATCCAATCAGAAAGTAGTTGGTTGCTTCCATGACATTTGTGCCACTGTTATTCCAGTGGGTATGTCTTGCCAGGCCTTAGAGTTCAGAGCTGTGTAAGACTAATGATTGCTTTTCTCTGCTGATAGAATGGCTTACACCTTCCATCAATATGAAAGCAATCCAGTATGCAGGAAGAGTATGCAGGCAGCAGCAATCTGACTAAGAAAATGAAGACCAGGACACAAAGTTGGCTAAGTAGGAAAGGGGGATAGACCACATAGACCTTAAGGGAAAGGATCAAATGATTGAAATACATTGTATAAAAACCTTGAAGAGTTCATAAAATTTGCAACAAAAATACTGTACTTTGTTAGGGTTTGTTGTTGTTGTTGTTGTTGTTGTTGTTTTTGTGTTTAAGTAAGTACACTATCTCTGAAGACTTGGGCTTACAATGATTAATGTAAATAGACCCTAACTTTAACACTGATACAATTGGGCACCATTGAACTCAGTGCCCTTTGTGCTCCACCCAAGTCAATCAGCCCCACCCAAAACATCCTGCTCCCCTGGATTAGGAGACTTTGTGGTCTCACAGCTGCTCCCTACTTCTGGGACTCACTAGGACTCACTGGCTAAGGAAAAAAACAAGATCATTTTTCTTTCCTTGTGCTTCTTGTTTTGTTTTGTTTTGTTTTGTTTTGTTTTGTTTTGTTTTGTTTTTTTCAGAAGAGATCTTATCACACAGTCCAGGCTGACCTCTGTCTCTCCATCATCCTTTCCTGTCTGAGTCTACACTGAGCAATGCTGCCAAGTGTTTTTCTTATCCCTGGATGCTTTCTCTTACTCTGGGGGGACTTCTGTTTACTGGAAAGAAATGGAAATTTATATACAAAAAACCTTTCAGGTGTGGGTTGAAGGCCAGAATTGACAAAGAAGAGTATGAAGTAAAAGTATTTATCATTACACAGATAAATTTGTCAAAAGTTATTAATTGATGCAGTTAGAATTTGTTACTTTCTCTGAATGTAAATTTTAATTTTAAAGAGAAACCATGGATATTTAATTTACAATGCATATACAAAACATGTACAAAATTAAACACAATGTATATTTGCTTTATGCTATGTATATAAAAAGAATCTGAATCATTTAGATATAAAAAGTATTCATACCTGAACTCAAACAAAAACTACCTTAAAATAAGGTACATTGATAAATGAGAACATATTTTAAAGCAAATATTAAAAAAAAATCTTACAATAGTAAAGTTTTAGCTAGTTTATGTGAATTATTTCAGCTTTTTTCTATGCTTAAAAATTATCAAATTGAAATTTTGGGAGGAAGGTTTTTCTCTCTGTGTGATCTGGTTTATCTTTCATACTTTGACTCCAGTTTTTCTGTCTTCAAGAGTAAGCTGATTCTGTAAGTTTTATCCACACCATAGTTGCATGAGCTTATTCATGTATCTCTATCACGCCTTATCTTTATACTCAGGCCAATATAATCTTTCATATCCCTCGTGTAATGGCCAAATAATTCCTAGTTTCCATTTAAGCTGAGAAGATATCCAAGGATTCTTAACTCTGCTGGTATCTCCTCACTTACCTACAAGTGGCCCTAAAGCCCAGAGCCTTGGTTACCAAGGTTACCAGCATCTTCTGATGTATATTATCATTCACTTAGCCCTACAGATTTATTTAACTCTTCTGTAAATTACAGAATTTCTAGTATGTGATTCCAAGAAACCATGATGCTTTTAATCCCTCACATTGTCATGACTTGAAGCCACCTATTGTTTGCGGACATGGGGGTCATCTTGTATATGTAGATTAAGACTCTGACTGAACTGTGGCAGCAACTTATATAATTTATGCTACACAGAACATAAATAATAAATTCTCATTGAGTTCATGATTTTGATTTCAAATTGAAATGTTTAAAAAGTATAAATTATACATCACAAATATTATTAATATTTGAGATTTAGTTATCATCACAAAGTATGACTATGGCATAGTCTAATTTACAGACCAGAAAATTTAGGCTTAATGAAGCTGAATAAATTTCCCAAGGTCAGACATCTGGCAAACAGTAGATTTGAGACTCAAACAGATAGTTCTTTGATTATAGAGTCCACATTACCATATAAATTATTAAAATGAACTAAATATGGAGGAACTGAATAAATGAATAATTAAGATATAAATCAGATACTTCTTTCAAACTCTCTAGTTACAATTCCCATAGACTATGTGCTTTTCTTCTGTATACTTAACTGAGCAAAAGAGTTTCCAGTAAATTTCAGACTCAAGGAACATATGTTTCCTGTATTAAGAGTTCATACTGTTAATCCCAAATATGTGAGAAGAAAGACCACTGACCCAAATCTCGATCTAAAAATTAATTAAGGCAAAAAATCAATTAATTAAAGAAAGCTTGTTTTATTTGTATATACAGGCTGACTCTCCCTAAAGGTGGGGTTCTAGAGACCAGCACTGGACATAGGTAAGATAAGGGATTTTATAGTCCCAAAGTAGGGGGTTTCCAAATGGGGGTTAGACAAATAGCAGGTGTTACAGAAACAGAACATAAGCATAAGAGGTTGGTCATAACAATCTCCTGAGGCAAAGACATTGTCGCAAAGACATCATAACAATGTTTTGAATTAAAGACACAGTAGGCGTTTCCTGGAACAGGCATTACAGAACCATTTGTAGTTAAGGTTAAGGTAGTCCAATCCTTGAGAAACAGATTTAATCATAAACAGGTGTGGTAACTAAAAGGAGTAGGGGAAGGAAGGGGGAGAGAGTATAGCCCACATCCGGCCAGAGTCCCTCCTATACGCTGGGCAGGCAGATGTAAGAGGGCTGCCAGACACTTTCCACTCGGCCCTGGGTGGGCATCTAAGTCACTGACCCCACTCGATAGGGAGTGGACAAGGGGCAGCCCCTGACTGTAGACCCCAGAGCAACACCCTGTAGCCCTGGGGTTATGGGACAGAGGGCAGAGGGAGAAAGGTTACCACGCAGGCAAGAGTCCTTAGTCCAGGCCTTGACTGGAGCACAGGATGGCCTTCCATCAGGAGATTAGAAATTGCTCATTAGAGGAAAGCCTATCCCATCATCCAAGCACAGCGGGCCTTGATGAACAGAGGCAGTCTATGGTTTTAGAGCTTTATTGTAGAAAGGCAGGGAGAATGGAGAGAAGGTGGAAAGAGAGAGAGAGACCGGCCATGGCCAAGAGGAGAGAAGGGGGAAAAGGAGAACGAAAAGAAAGGCTAGAGTAAGAGGGAAAGAGTGAGAGGAGAGGGGGGGAGGGGAGGGGAGGGGAGGGGAGAGCAGAGGAGAGCAGAGGAGAGCAGAGAATAAGAGAATGAGAGAAGAGAAAGAGGAGAAGAGAGAGGAGGGTAAGTGTAAGGGGAGTAAGAGATCGAGGTGGGGCCAAGCAACCCCTCTTATGGTATGCTGTTATCTTTACTGTTGCTATGTAACTGGGGAGGAGTTTAGCCTGAAGGTCAGAAGCTTAGGACAGTGCCTACATGACTACTAGCCATGTTTCTCTTGTGGGGGCTGAGGGGGTGGTAATTTTGACAGGAGCCAGGGTTCCAGGAGACATGAGAGAACTCCTTCTGTCCCATATAGGTGAATTATCACCACCAGGTCCCAGGATTCAACATCTAGCCTCAACTGGAAACCAGGTTGTCTGTGCATAGCCCAATGCCCAACAAACAGGAATGAATCCAGTTTGTTTTTATTTTAAGATGGCTTTCATCCTAAGATGGAGGCAACCTGGTTTATCAGTACAAAGATTTGTAGTATTAGAGAAGTGTTGAAAACAGTTGAGTTAAATCAGCAAAGTGTTTGCTTTGCAATCATGGGGATCTCAAATTGAGCCCTAGAAAATGCTTTAAAGGAAAAACAAACAAATAAAAAAACAGCTCTAATTCCAGTGCTGCGGGTGGGTAGCTCCCTGGGGATCACAGACAGTTTATCCTATACTGCAAACTCTAAGACAATGAGATACCCTGTCATAAAAACCCAGGAAAATGATGCTTGAGTGACAGTACTCATGGTTGTCTGTGGCCTACACACAAAGCAAAAATTCAGATAATGTTTCCATTTGCAATATGATATTAATATTAAAAATACTGAAGATAAAAGGCTTACTCAAATATGCTAAGAATGGATTCAGACTTACAAAAAAGAATAGGGATATTATTTAAGGTTCTAAAGTTCCCCATTATTTAAATTTATTGGTGAGAATTTCACTATTACTAAAGCAACATCATAGCATTCTTACTGTTGTAATAAAACACTCTGACCAAAAGCAACTTGGGGAGCAGAGGGCTTATTTCAGTCCTAGAGCACAGATAATCACCCAGAGGAACCAGGTCAAGAGCTCAAATGGGGCAGGAATTGAAGGCAAATCTTTAGGCATGAGTTGATGCAGAGGCCACGGAAGAGTGCTCCTTATTGGATTGCTTCCTGTGGCTTGCTCAGACTACTACCCTCTTATAGCACTCAGGACCACCAGCCCAGGAGTGGCACGTCCATGGTGACCTGGACCCTCCCATATCAATACTCAATTAAGAAAATGCCCCAAGAGACAATCAAGTAGTGATATTCAATTCAATCTCAATTCAACAATTGAGTGTCTCCTTTTCCAAATGACTCTAGCTTATGTTAGGTTGACACAAACCTTGCCATCACAAGACTGCTTTATAAATTTACACATACAGGCACATGTTACATAACAGCATATCAGTCCATGTATGCACTCTTGTTGTAAAAGTACTGAAAAGTTCTTGTTGCCTCTTATTTTTACTGTACCTTTTCTGTTAATGTATGATTAGATACACAATAACTGCCATATTATAATTACAAATTCTGTATGTATTTTGACCATATTTGCCTCCTCAATTCTTTCTCTACTGTACGTTTTTGCTTAACTCTTCAAGCTCACTGGTGCTGCCCAAGAATCACTAGATGTGTGGTTGTTATGGGGAACCAACCAGAGATGATCACTTAGGCACAGTTTATAGCCAATTGAAAGTCTTTAATCTAACCAGCTTGGGCTACACTGTGGTAGGTATTTGGGACCTAACTGTAGCACTGAGTGTCCAGAGCACAGAATTTTTGAAGGCAGAAAAATATCCTGGCATCTCGATAGGCAGCTGCAAAGGAGGCTTCAGGTAATCAAGCAATTTGACAGAAGTTAAGTGGTTATCTGGAGGGGGAAGATTACACAAGCAGGTGGTTAAACAGAAGCCAAGATAAGTTACTTAGGGCATTTTCCCTTGGCTTCTTAGAATAAAATTGAGTAATTTTCCTTGGTATTCTCCATCAAGGAGATAAGATTATATAGTTAAATCTGAAACGGGCTCTGTAAGAATACAAGATGGATAAATGTCTGCACTGCCCTGCCATGTCCCATAATCTTACGAGGGGTACACTCTTAAAGAAAATTGTCTTTTCCCATACATACAGATAGCAATTGCCCACAGTTCCACAACTTGAGATGGGATCCAGTGTCTACCTCCTCTCTCTGTGCTAGAATTCCGTCTAGTTTAGGCTTGCACAGGTTCTGTGAGTTCATTTTTCCTTTCTTAAAATACTTTTTTTATTTTTTGAAACTATAGAGTAATATGATATTCCTCTTCTCGTTATTTTCTCCAACCCCTCCCATGTACCAACCCCTTTCGTGAAAATGGGAAATCTGCCTCCCTCCCCCGCCTCACTCTCAAATGCATGGTCTCTTTTTCTTCAGTTTTGTTGCATATGTCAGAGAGGCTGCACCGATGAAGTCTTATCAACATGGCTGTCTAAATAAAGCTTGAGCAACAATAGCGATGAACTTGCTAAGGAGGAAGAAGCAATGTGCACAGCTCACAGCTCTTAGCTTCATCCCGAGACAAAGAGTTCATTGGATTCTTAATGATTTCCTGTTGAGTGCTACATGACTATGCACATATGCTTGTAGGCTGTCCTCAGTTATTTTCTTTTCTATTACATTTAAGTGGAGCCCTAATATGTCAGAACACCATTTCTAGCCCTCAGATCGATTTCTCATCTGGAAATCTCTGCTACAGAGAAGTAGGGTTTCCCACACCAATTCTGACTTTTCTTTTATCACCTTGCTCAGACCTTGCTCCTCTCAAAATCTTTCTTCCCTTCATTGCCTTTCCCTGTTAAAAGCCTAGAAATCATTGGTTGGGGGAGATGGTGCAGTCAATAAAGTGCTTGCTTGCTATGTAAGCATGATATCCTGAATTCAGATCTACAGCATCCATGTAAAAGCTGAGCATGATAGTGCAGACCTCTAATCCCACCCAGCACTGGAAAACAGAGAGGTAAGAATTTCAAGGGTTGGTTGGCCAACTGATCTAAACAATCAGTGAGCTTCAGGCTCAGTGAGAGATGCTGTTCCAAAGAATAAGATGGAGAGTGATGGACACCCAGCATCAGCTTCTATCCTCTACACATGCATGCATAGATTTGTGCTTCAGCTCATGTATATATACACATATATCAACTATTAAGGTAAAACATTTCTGGAGTCCCATGCCCAGTCCTGGTCTTCTCAGTTTTACTTCCATCTAATTTTGATGGATGTGATGTATATCTTGAGACAAAAGGTATTATTCTTCAAAGTCATGGGATCTTTGATTCGTTGCAGTGGTTTATCCATGGCTCAACCAAGTTGACAATTTTTATAAACAAGTGGCATACATTTATTTGTTCTATTCATAATTTGTCAGTTTAATTCTTCCAAACATGCATATATGCACATATATATGCTATTAATGTTTATATCTATTAATGTAATAATTCCAGAGGCCATCAGAGTTCTGCAGGACTCTCAGGTGCCTACATCCCCTGACCAGTGTGACTGCAACCATGATGAAGCACAGATCATGCTGTGTTCCAACATCTGCTGTGCATCTTCCTCTAAACTAAGGGTTTGGATTTTTTTTTCACTCACTAATGAACCCCCACCATGGACACACATAGTAAATATCTGGTTAATATAGAAAACGCATGCATGATAGTGGCTTGATTTCAACAGCGAAGTGCAGAGTAGTTGAAGCAACTGATCATCCACTTACTCTAGTGCTCGTCAGTCCAGGTTGGCAAGCTTCAGGAGACGCTCTTGCTGTGAAGTGACACTGTGAACCTGGTGTATGGCTTAGAGTCATTTTTACTTCAGAAAAGAAAAACCTGACGGTATCCATTTCGATAAAGGTTTTACCAAAATGTCCTCTAACCAGTTTCCAGCCCTGAAATTCATTTACTGTATGGTTTTATAAACTGCACCTGATTGAAACCAACACAAAGCAAGGATCTGTATGGTTACATAGAACAATAGGGTGCTTCTGGTTCTCAGTCCTCAGGAAGGATTCATGACTCATCTTGAGAAACCTAAGGGTTTTTGCAGAGTTTATGCTTTTATCCAAGGAAAGGCTGGGGTGGTAAATGTGGCCTGTCACACTGCAAAGTTGATACTCATCTGCTCTCTGTTAATCCCTTCCCCATGGCTGCCTCCTTCTCCCATACTCTCATTCCCCTGACTTATTCAATTGTCTTTTCTCTTGCTGTGTATTAACACAGAGCACACAGTACCTTATACATAGGGATCCCTCTGCCTGTTCAGGCTGAGTAATAAACTAAACTAGAGAAAGCTCTCTAGTCAATTCTAGCCCTTAGGAAAGCGATGACTTCACAGTTAAGATATACTAAGGTAATAGTTAAGACGGCAGCACTAAAATCTTTAAAAGAAGGGTTGGTAATGTATTGTTTTCTAAAGTGTACAATTCCAAAAGAAAGCTTTAGTCAAAATCTTAGAACAATTCTTTGTTTTCTTTTCTTTCTGCCCCCTCCCCTTTTTTTTAAAGCATGCTTACTAAATTGAAATGATTCTATAAAAATGCACATGGGTAGCAAGAAAATAGCCAGGAAAATATTCATCTACAAGCTGGTCTGAGGAAAGTGTCTCATTTTTTAAGACAGACACGGCACCAGGTTAAAGGTTGTTTGTAGGTGTCTTGGCAAAGCCTGCTTTCCCCCACAGAATCAGCCCATCTGCCTAATCCATATTCAGGATTTTCAAAAATGGTAGTTTCTCAGGCATATGAGAGTCTGCAATGTACTTTGTGCAATGAAATAAAACGTGTTTTTAATATTTGGCCAGGACTTAAATCCTCAAGAGCCAAGATTTCAGAACAAATATTTCCACATTAATTGAAAATTTTATTGTCAAATATATTTCATGGTTTATTCATGTGGAGTAGCACTTCTTGTCTCCCCCATTCATTCCAATGACTTCACGGAGAAGCCAGAGGCTATTTTAGAAATTGGGGTGACATTTAAAATCAGGGTGACATTGTTTTTTTCACATGTAAAAATAATGATTTCTTCCTTTATGTGGAATATCTCCTCTACTGAGTGACCGACCGGGATGACAATAATGTTATTCTGCTTAGTTCACACAACAGCAAGGGGGATCCACAAAGATTTAACATGTGTGAATCTGCTATATAAGCTGTAAAGAATTCAATTAATATTATAGATTGCTATCATTATTATTCATCCAAATAAGACCTGGGCATTAAGGATTCATGGATTCCTAAGAGGGAAATTAATTTAAAGTGAAGAGAAAGACAGAGATGGAAAGACAGACAGACACATACACAGAGACACACAGACATACACACCCAAACAGAAAGAAGAGAGAGTGAGACGGGGAGGGGAGAGAGAGAGAGAGAGAGAGAGAGAGAGAGAGAGAGAGATCAGTTAAGACATGGTTATGTGATCCAATAGCCTGTGCTCAGATCTGGCTTCATGAATTGTTGTCTGTCAATGAACTCAAAGGATTCAGTTTCTTAAACGTATAAAATATGGAACATGGCGATATTTTTATCTGGTGTTTCTATTACTCAGCCATTCGTGTGAAGTGTTTGCCACATACTAAATGCTTATTTATTGAGGCTGGTGTTTCAACTGAGTGTGAGTCAGCCCAGTCTTTATCTTTTTATACATGTACTTATTCATTCTTTAAACAACTACTTCCTGGTGGGCTCCACTCAAAACACAGAGTGTACAGCATCGAAATTAGACAAAGTGCCTGCTCCCTAGACAACAAGCAAACAATGAAAGTAATTTCAGAGAGAGAGAGAGAAGCACTACAAATAAACGGAGCTTAGTCACACAGAGCTGGATCATGGAGAGCTAATAACAGATATGTGTGTCTACTAGCCATGCAGATATGTGTGCATAGAACAGTTAGTACAAAGGAGCAACCTTTGAAGTGTGTCTGAAACAAAAATATACCCTGTAGAATGCAGAAGATGAAAATACCCCCATGTGTCTTATGCAAGGTAAATGGGAAAAGAGATATGAGGTGAAGCTGAAAATAGGGATAGGCTACATGATATCATGTGGGCATCCTGAAAACAAGATCATCTTCTGGTACCATTAGTGACTTTGAATAGCATAACAGCTTGCACAGTATGGGAAATGCTTGATGTCTAACAAATATTTGTAATGATATATTCACAAAAGTGTTTTTGAAATAAATACATCAAAATGGCAGGTAGGATACTTTAAGGACTCTCAAAAGATACCTTCTTTCAAGGGAAAATCAGAAATCAGCTATTCACTCCATTCTTAAGACAGAGGTCTCTACTGAATATGGTCGCTATTCCTAATAGTAGCACCTCTGCTTATATTCATCATACAAAGTCCATTAAGATGGCCATTGTAACCATACATCAGTGGGTAAAAGAAAGACTTATCTTAAACCTCAAGTGAACATTTTCACTTTGGGAATACAAGTGCTTGAAATCATCAATGGGGCAATCTCTTGATACCTAAGGAATTAAAGACTTTTTATTTTATTAGCTGTAAATAATTAAAACTTTATGATGCCTCAGTGACTTGTACGTATTATGCTAGGCTTGTATTTCTCTTTATTTCTGCCATTACTCAAAAAGCGATTTTCAAGATGTATATGTTATTGGTAATAAAATTAGGAGCTTGTTTCCATTCCCAAATAATGATCACATTGCCTCCTTTACTGTATAAGGATAATGGCAGCCCATCCTGGCTAAGTTCTTCCTAATATATATGCAGTTTCTATGGAAGATAAACCCCCCTCTTTCCAACCACCCTAGAGCCATTCTCCTCCAGCTAAGATCAAGGCTAGTAGCTCACACCTCTGCTCTGTGGCATTAATGGTGTTTAAGCTTTTTTAAGCAGCCCACTCTCTAACAGTCAGAAGTAGTGGTTCTCTGACTAAGGGGACTGTGGAGCTCTTCAAAGGTGTTGTAGTCTTGAGGGCAATGCTTTTCAAAATTAGGTATCTCTAGGGGGTAGAGAGGTGGATCAGTGGTTATGACGACTCACTGCCTTTGCTAAAGACCTGGCTTTCACTCTCAGCACCCAGATGACAGCTTATGATTGTACATAACTATAGCACCAAGCACATAGCTACCTCCTCTGGCTTCTCCAGGACTATATATACATGCAGGAAAGATTCTCATACACACACACACACTATAATACAAATATGCATATGCATATATATATATATATATATATATATATATATATATATATATACACACATATATATAGGCTTTGTGAATTTCTTTGGACTCTCAGACAGGCAAGATTATCAGTGTAACAGTTTTGCTGTCTCCAAAGCAAGTATAATTACAGACACTGAAAGTGTGAAGTAATACTCAGTTATACAGTGATTAACCTAATCATCTCATTTGGAGTTTATATTACTGTTTTGGGTGTCATCATAATGTATTCACAAAGTAAGCAAAGTAAGACATTTTATTAGAACAGTTTTGCACCTTAGAAAGGAAAGCAAGAAGTTGGAAAAAAAAAAAAAAAAAAAACAAACCACAACTCCTCGTACTGAACATTGGCTTAATTTTCTGGTCTAATGGAACTCAGTCTTAAGGTATGTCTTTCTCTGGGATGTTACTCCACACTGATAGCTACATAGCCACCTAAGAACATCAGCTATCCTGTGTGGATAAATTAGTAAGTTATAAAAGGGAGTGAACTTCTAACTAGAGTTGGGACTAGATCTATGCTGTTTATCACTTAACACCTTCCACAGCTGCGATAACCTGTGTTTGTGGTATGAACATGGGCTTGCCCATGCTGACCTTCTGTTGGCAATTAAAGGCAATGTTGGGCTATTGGAAAGTGATGCAGCCAAGACAACAGTGAATAAGTGTTCCCATTTTCCACATTCTCACCAGAATGTGCTGCCATTTGTTTTATTAATCTTGGCCATTCTGACTAGGGTAAGATGAAATATCTAAGCAGAGTTAATTTATATTTCCCTGTAGTTTTGGATGTTGTACATTTTCAGCCATTTGTTTTTCACCTTTGACAACTCTGTTTAGTTGCATGTCCCATTTTTAAAATGGGCTATTTTTTCTTAATGTTCACGTTGGGGTTTTTTTTTTTCAGTTCTTTATATTTTCAAGATTTTGTTTCTCTTAGTTGGTTCTCAAAAAGAACAGAATTGATAGTGTATATATGAGTGTGTGTGCATTCATGTATGTTTGTGCATGTGTGTGTATATGTATATATGAAGGAGATTTATTAGAATGGATTACAGACTATGGTTATGCTAGTCCAACAATGGTTGTGCACCTATGGAAGTCCAAGAATCCAATAGTTATTCAGTACACAAGGCTGGATGTTTCAGCTGGTCTTCAGTATACAATGGAATCCAAAAGAAATGGGCTCCAGTGCAGTGAAGGAATAGATTTGTCAGTGAGGGAAAGAGCCAGTTGGAAAAGAGAACAAGCATCCTTCTTTCATGTCCTGTGTATGCTGTCAGAAGAAGGTGGTGCCCAGATTAAAGATGTACTTTCCCATCTCAAAAGGTCAAGATTAAAAATAGCTGGGGGGATCTGCAACCCCATAGGTGGAACAACAATATGAACTAACCAGTACCCCCCAGAGCTTGTGTCTCTGGCTGCATATGTAGCAGAAGATGGCCTAGTCGGACATCAGTGGAAAAGAGGCCCATTGGTTGTGCAAACTTTATATGCCTCAGTACAGGGGAACACCAGGGCCAAGAAGTGGAGGGGGGGAGGGGGGAGGGGGGACTTTGGGGATAGCATTGAAAATGTAAATGAAATAAATACCTAATTAAAAAATGTGTCTTCCTAGAATTCTGCAGTTGGCTGCTGCTGAACTGCCCGTATCTTCCTTGGCCATCCACCATGCAGGTTCAAATCCCCTAGCCCCATAAATGAAAACTCCAGAGGGTTGTAATTTATCAGTCATATTTATAACAGTAAGTCTTCAACCCCCAAAATGCCCACACAAAGAACTCAAAACTCAATTGATATAGATACAAGCTACAGATATATATATATGATTATAGATAGATAGATAGATGATGTGTATATGTGATGTATATATATGATATATATATCAGACAACTATCTCAGTAAAACTGCCTCCTGTCTCCCTTATTCTCCGTGCTGCTCCCTTCAGTAGCATCCTTTTCCTCTCATCTTCTCAGAGCTGGGAAGATTCTATTCTGTCAGATCTTTCTCTGATTTGTCACTTTGTCTGCCCAATTAGACATCACTTGGATCACATGAATACTTCCTTCTACAAACTAATGTTACCATCACTGTTTGAGATTAAAAGTGTGTGCCACCACACCTAGCCCTAAGCATTTCTTTACCTGAAACTTGCTCTATACCAGGCTGGCCTTGATCTCAGAGATCTGCTTGCCTCTTTTTCCTAGGACTAAAGGTGTGTCTGTATTCCACATGGATCACAGAGACTTAGAAGGTTTTTAGATGTGATCTCTTGCCAGGGCAACCATGTCCCCTTTCTTAAAAAGGGAATTCTTTTGTATCTAGGTGTCTTAGTCGGGGTTTCTATTCCTGAACAAACATGATGACCAAGAAGCAAGTGGGGAAGGAAAGGGTTTATTCGGCTTACACTTCCATACTGCTGTTCATCACCAAAGGAAGTCAGGACTGGAACTCAAGCAGGTCAGGAAGCAGGAGCTGATGCAGAGGCCATGGAGGGATGTTCTTTACTGGCTTGCTCCCCTGGCTTGCTCAGCCTACTCTCTTATAGAACCAAGATTACCAGCCCAGAGATGGTCCCACCCACAAGGGGCCTTTCCCCCTTGATCACTAATTGAGAAAATGCCTTACAGTTGGATCTCATGGAGGCATTTCCTCAACTGAAGCTCCTTTCTCTGTGATAACTCCAGCTGTGTCAAGTTGACACAAAACTAGCCAGTACACTAGGGCATGAGTGCAAGACCGCACACATACACACAAATACATACAAATAATGAATTTAAATGAATACATTAATAAATGAGAGCCTAATAAAAATAAATATATTAATCACAATTAACTATTATCCACGATGTAGAAACAACCTAAATAGCCATTTGAAAGATAAATGAATAGAGGATGTGTTAAATAAATACACCGTGGAAATTATCTTTTTGTTGTTGTTTGTATGTGTGTGTTACACTTGTGCACATAAACATGTGAATGCAGCTGAACTCACCCATTATTACACATGTGCAGGGCACAATCGAATGTTTGTGTCTTCCTTTACTGTTCTCTGATGTTTTTTTAAGGTAGGATCTCTTCTAAGCAAAGCCATGGAACGTTGCTCACAGGGGGAGGGCCCACCTCTTCACCCATTCAACTGTAGATGGCACTCGCTCCCATCTCTCCTAGCTTGACCCTTGGCATTTGGGAGCAGATGGAGCTCTCAGGTTTGCCTTGGCTAGGCTGGATGCCCCCCACCCCCTTACCAGAGTTATAGGTGTGAAGGATGCACATCTTGCCTGCTCATCAAGTAATTCACCCACTGAGCCATCTCCCCACCCCTCACCCCATCTCAAAAGGAGGTTTGCAAAAGGTGAAATGAGCAAACCTTGAGGACTCTGTGACTCAGGGAAATAAGCCAGTCACAGGAAAGCATACACTGCAGGCTGCCTCTCTATGTGAAGTGTGTAATCTAATCAAACCTAGAAAGACATCTCATGACAAAGGGCTAATTGCGAGTAGTCTTCCTCCTTCCTCAACTGCAAGCAGAAAGTGCCATTTCAAATGGATATCCACACAAAAGGATGTGCTCTTAAACGTAAAAGCATGCAAACAAACACACAGACATGCACACAAGTGTTTTGCCTTTAATGTATTTTTTAAATATGTTGCATGTTTTCATGTGTCCTTGTAGCAGACAAAAAAGAATGTAATGAGTATAATTAGGTAAACTGATAGTAAGTTGACTCTTGTTCACTTTAAAGCTATGTTCTTATTTTTAAATTTATTTTAATTTTATGTTTTCTTCTCTTTCAACCCATCCTAGATCCTGCCCACCCACCCCCACCCACTCAACTTTATATGACGCTTGCTTCTTTCTCGCTTAGATTGACACTTGGCATTTGGTAGCCCACCTTCCTATATTACAGCAGTTCTAAGTCTCTTACGAAGGACAGGTGTCCTTTCTATCTTTTGGGTAGAGTTTTATGGGGCAGATTTGTACAAAGCATATATCCAATTGCCATTTTCCTTAAGGAACACTAAATTAAAATGTCCTTTAAACACCTCCCCTTTTTTAGTATTATCATAAATCTTACAGTAATAATTATAGACCTATGTTTTAAATCTACCAGCCAAAATGGCTGCTTTGCAGAAACTGAACAAGAATGGTCTTGTGATTAGCCAGCCACGGTGCGGTCAAGGTCTTAAGCTGAGAAGTCTTCGCGAAATCTCTTTACCTCCTTCAGTCTCTTAGGCTGAAGGTGGTGATGCTAGAGCTTAAGGTTGGCCTAGAGATTTCTCTGACCTCTGAGCTGCTCTGCTTGCTCTGTGGGAGGGATCGGCTTTGCAAAGCTATGCGAAGAACATCCTCTGGTGGCCACTGCCGGTATTGCCACAGCAAGCTTTGCCCCCAGCAAAGGCATAGAAAGCAGCCCACAAGACTGGCCGCCGGTTTCCCTAGACTCTAGATCTTCCCACAGAGCCTCTCGCTTCTATTTTCTCGCTACAGATGCAAATCTGAGACATAAAGCAGATCTGCTTTAGAAAGGCAATGGGCTCACAGGAGATGCCTCCTCTCAAACTTTAGTGGGGTCTCGGATTGCTTAGCGTTGACAGATTCTTTAAAGCAGGCTGATTGAAACAATGCCCGGCTTTGAAACTGCAGGGCCCGCTGTTTTCCTGGTTGCTGTAGTCTTCAGTGCCTTTCTGTAAAACCGCAAACCGCACAGAAACACTTTTGGATGTTTTATTTTCGGGGGATAGAGGCCTATCAAATTATGGGGATCATCAGAAAGCTACAGTCTGCTTTCTGGGATGGGAGGGCAAAAGTGTTGGTTACAAATTAATTAAGGCTTTGTGACAATCAAACCTGTGAATTGAATTAAAGGTGACTCAGTATTCATTCATACCAGTGAGAGGAGCTGTTGAAAGCAGGCCTCTCCCACAGGCCACATGTTCTTTGTGTTTTATTACACATCACAGAATGAATTAAAACTAATGAGGCTGGCTTCTGTCGCTAATTTCTTTAATGATTGTGATTAATGTAAAGTTTAAAGGAGGCAGCATACGAATATCTGTTGAATGTTACGCTAATGACAATATTTTAAGGTCACCTGGCTTCCAGAGATATCAGCCACAGGAATTATGACTTGGCATAATTCCTTTAGGGTATAAGGAAGGTGAACATGAACCATGCTTTCTGGATTTGTGAACTACAACATTAAAGTTAAGACCACAACAGCTAGAATGCAGCAATGCTATAATAGCAAGGTGCAGAAGTATCCCATACCTTGATTGGAACAATATCGATAAATGACATTTTGTCTAAGACAATACCTACACTGTCTGCCACGTACCCTTTTAACTAGTTGGTGGAATGTTCAATTGCAAGTAAACAAAAGCCAAATTGTCTCCATGAAGCATACAACAATATATACTACAACACAGTGAAGCCCCAATGCTAGAGGAAGACAGAAGAGCCCTGCAGGAAAAGTCAAGAAGATATACTGACAGCTCCCAGGACTGCATGCATCACTACCCACACCCAAGATGGCTGGAGGGAAAGGATGCAGTGAAGTCTCTGGCTCTCCTCTCTGCAAAGCAGACATTCAAGTCTACTGCCTCATCTGATCGAGGTACACCTTGACACAGTGGAGGAGAATCATGAATGGAAGAAGGCACAGTGTATGCTGCATAGCCAGAAATAATGGCAATTACCCATCACCTAGACCTTGGTCGCCTGGCCAACCATTCCACTCTTACTTGGTCCTGGACTAGAAGCAATAAACATGATAGATCGGGGAACTCAAGTTACAATTCTTTTTGTGTAGACTTTAAATGTTTTGACTCTTGGTTTCTTTTTATTATTATTTCTAAACATTCCATTTTGTTTTAAATGCTTAAATGATGCGTATTGTCTGAGAATATAGACAAAATTTAAAACTTAGGGTTTGCTTTATTTTTCAGAAATAATGACAGAACAGAAATATTTCTGTGACTTTATAAAGACCATTAAGTCACTGTTGCCCTATAGGATGCTGGCTTACTGATGGAAGTGTAATTCAAGGGAAGACTGGTGGAACTCAAGGTCCCAAGCAAGAGAGATGGTGACCTACTTAACACAATCAACTTGACACAGCTTATAACTGCCTGAAAAAGAAGCCCTAATTGAGTAATTATCCTTACCAGGTTGGTCTCTGGATACACCTGTGAGTGAGTGTCTTGACAGTGTTATTTGATAGAAGAGAGCACAGTTCACTGTGGACAGCACTATTCCCTGTTGAGACCATGTGTCGGTTTGGATAGATTTGGCCCCCACAGACTCATGTGTTTGAATGATTGGACTTCAAAGTTTCCAAACTCAGGCTCCTCCCAGTGCAAAAAAGACACACACACCCCTTCCTGGCTACCTGCAGAAGACAGTGTCGTCTTTGTGCCTGCAGATCAAGATGTAGAACTCTTGACTCCTCCAATACCATTTCTGCCTGCACATGTCATGTTTCCCACCATGATGATAATAGATTGAACTTCTGAAACTATAAGCCATCCCCAACTAAATGTTTGCCTTGATAAAAGTTGCCTTGGTCATGGTGTCTCTTCACAGCAATGAATCCCTAGCTAAGACAAACTGTCTCCGGTACAAGAAAACTAGATGAGAATGAGCCAGAAAGCAACCCATTTAGCAGTCATCCATGGTTCCCCTCTCAAACTTTTTTTCCCTGACTTCCCTCATGTTGGATTCTAACTCAGATGTGTAAGTCAAATAAGTTCTACTTTGGGAAGAGTGTTATAGCTTAAGAGTAGAGGGGAGCTAGAACAGAAGAGAGTCTTGAAAAAGCTCACATCCACTGAAAATCCCTAGAATACCAAGACAAGCTAGAAACTGAATGCACGCATGGAGTTAGTGAGAAATGACACTAACTCAAAAGCAACCTGAGGGGCCAGGGGTTGGGGGAAGGGGGTTACAGACTAGAGCTAACACACTCCTGTGTTAGGCGTGGGATTTGAACACACTTCCCATGTGACCTGTAGTGGCTTTTTGGAATCGGCAGAGCTGTTCTGGCAGAAGGCAGTTCCTCAACTCACTAAAAAGCATTATATTTTCAAATTACTAACTCTCGTGTGTGACGATGTCTCCAGGAAGCAGATGTCCTATAACACGGTCTCATTATCTTCCTATCAAGAGGCAGCAGTGAAACCAGATCAATGGAGAAAAGAGGTAGTATATCCTCACTTTGCTATTACTTTCCTTCTTGTTAAGGGATAGGAAAAGCATTTTGAATCCATCATAGAGACATGGGCAAGAAAGAAATCTCCTAATTATCTAGAAGGAAGAAAACAACTCTCGTTCACATCTTACCAGTTAGGAATTAATTAGACATCTTTAATGTGCCTTATGTATTACCTTTACTGTTATTAGCAAAATAATCATTAAGTAATATTCGTAAGGACTACTGCATATATAACACTGATACTGCCTGACCAAAATTACTATATCCACCTCAGATGAAAATGTCTCTCAGATAGGAAAGAAACTAGCATATAAATACAAAGCAAAGTGATAGGTAGGTGTGGGCTGGACTCTATCAAAATGAGAAATATTGGGACTGGGAAATGGCTCCACAGGCAAAGCAGGTATTATGCAAGCATGAAGACCCAAGTTTGAATCCTAAGAACCCAGATAAAGCCAGGGGCAGAAACACATGTTTGAAATCCCAACACTTCCACACTGAGATGGGAGTCTGAGGTAGGAGAACCTCCAGATACAGTCAGGCCTGCTAAAAAAATGACAAAGGGACCCTGCCTGGCTCAAGTGAAATAACAGGCACGGGCTTATACCTGCATTATCCTCTACCTTACACACACACACACACACACACACACACACACAGGGTTATAATTGGGAAAGCAGTTATTAATTTCTATGGGTCTAAAACTATACTTGCTGTTTTCAGTACCACCATAATCTGACAGCAGCCCTGGCAATCACACAGATAGATACCAAAGGTTATACTTTACTTCCATTTAATTAGCTAATTGGGTTTTTTCCTAATTAAGATCATAAAATATTTATGTGTTCAAATCTATACATGTACTTGGAGGTTGTTAGGATAAAGGTGCACAGTTTCTGACACTCAGGAGCTTACAGTCTAATACTATGTAGATGTAACTACAAGGCTACCTATGACACAGTCAATAGCCAAGAATATTCAAAGGACAGAGAGAAGGTGATCTGTGTGGAAGATCATAGCTCCAGAGGCACTGGAGAGCTTCTACAGATCTTGTATTTGGTAGGAAGACTTTTGTAGTTACACCCTCCGTGTGTCCACTATTAATCACCCTGCAGCATTACAAATAGAATAGTGTTCTTTATTCCAGTAGACCTCAGGCTTCGGTTTACCCACAGATGCTTAAAGAGGTAATAGATATGCTCTGGTTTCCCAAGGTCCAAGCATTTGGTTCAGGGTCCAAATTTGTGTGCTCAAGGTTATTTTGATGTTAGTCCTTAGCCAATATTTGGGAACTATCATTTAGACATTGATATTGCTCAGTGTCCTCCAAAGATGTTTATCCTTTACACAATGCTGAAGTAAAGTCATAGGCATTCCGAAGAAGTTTGTTGAGCACTGTACAGAGATAATGTCCTTCCCTCCCAGTGGCAATCCTGATAGGACTGTCCTAACAGGGCCTCGCAAACCACTCCTTGAGAAGTAGACATATTTGATTTAAGAGAAACTGATAGAGATATTTCCACTTCTTTGTGTTGCCACCTTATCACCAAATCAGAAACAGTTATCTGATTCAATAAGCTTTAATCAATCGTCCTGCCTATAGCTTAATTGGGAATTCTTAACAGACTATAAAAACAGATTCCTAGAGTTAATGATCTAAAAATCCCTATAAGGGGCTGGAGAGATGGCTTAGTGGTTAAGAGCACTGACTGTTCTTCCAGAAGTCCTGAGTTCAATTTCCAGCAACTACATGGTAGCTCACAACCATATTTAATGGGATTTGATGCCCTTTCTGGTGTGTCTGAGGAGAGTAACAGTATACACACATAAGTAAAACAAATTTTTAAAAAAAGAGTAAAAATTACCATGAATTGAAGTACAAACATTTATTTCAGTTGAATAAAGTCACAATATTTAGTTTACTTCCAGCAGTTACCACTATAAAGTTAATCAATTGTATAATTTATACTGAAGAGCAATCTGAATAATTTAATAGACTATATTTAATTCTAGTCATTAGATATAATTTCAAGTTCATATTAATATAAAAAACATGTACCAAATTATTCTTTATTCTTTTTATCTAGTATTATACTATTTGTGATGGCTACCCCTGGTTGTCCACTTGACTACATCTGGAATGACCTATTGTCCAGAAATGGAGGGCACACCTATATCTAGATCTTGAGGCTGGAAAACACAGGCTTTTGATCTAAATATTCAGGAATAGTGGCCATGGAAAAGTCCAGGTATGGTAGTACATTTTAATCCCAGCATTCAAGTGACATAGCCATGCAGAACTCTGAGTTCAACATCAATCTACAGAGCAAGTTCCAGGACAGCCAAGCTTAGTCGGTGAAGTAGTTGGAAAACAGAAAGCTGGCCATAATGTAATAGAACAAGAGGGCCATGTTCCAGCTCCTGCAAGCAGCAGAACTGTGCAGCTTTGGCCATGTGGCTCTGGCTTTAGAGTTAAGAATAGAAGGGACTACTGGGACAATTGATGGTGGCTACCTGGAGCTAAGAAATAAGTGGTGATTAAGAGACAGACATCACTGTGGTGACATCTTCTAGAAAGTGTTTTCTGAGAGCATAAAGCACAAAGAAGCTGTGTTCCAGAGATAGAGATAGAGATAGAGATAGAGATAGAGATAGAGATAGAGATAGAGATAGAGGTAGAGGTAGAGGTAGAGGTAGAGGTAGAGGTAGAGGTAGAGGTAGAGGTAGAGGTAGAGGTAGAGGTAGAGGTAGAGGTAGAGGTAGAGGTAGAGAGAAGGTTGTCCTCATGCTATAGCTAGACTTGATAATGTGTAAGAATTGCCCAGATGGTACTGGTTTGGAAGGTATGAAGGGGTCATGGAGAACAGCTGAGGCTTAGCAGTGTGAAAGGCCAGAGAAGGCCATTGGTGAAGGTGCAACCTCAGTTGTAGTTGATGGCCCAGGATTGAAGGGGCCATTCAAAGAAGTTGAGGCTTGGCACCATGCAGAGAACCTATGAGAGGCTATTGGTAAAGGTTAGTTGCAGCAGAAGTCTACAATGAATTGAAGATGCCAGTACTATGGGATGATCACCAGGAACAGCAGCAACAGTGAAGTGGAGTAGAGTCAACCACAGCCTAGAGTGTTACAGAGGGCAGAACTAGAGAAGGGACTCATGCCCTTTAGAGGATCTCAGAAGGTCATGTATGGATCTGAGACATTCAAACAATAAGGTGTGCAGTTTAAGTTGCCTTGGATATCCCAAGATGCTAGAGATGTCAAAGCCTGCTGACAAAAATGTCAGATAGGATACCTGCTGAAGAAAGTTACTAATGGAGTAGAAACATCCCCAGAAAAACTTTGTTGAATCAACAAAACTGAAACGAGTTAGAGATATGAAGAGTGCTTTTACACCAGACATGGAGATGCAGAGTTTGGAGTTTGCCCAGTTTAGAGTTTTTTCATCTTGCTTTAGTCCAGAATTTCCTCACTTTGACATTTTAGAACGGTAATGTGTGGAACGCCTGACTCGCCAGCAAGAAAGACACCACAATAGGATCCTTCTGCACACGTTTATTGGGCTGCGCATTGACTGTGTAGGCGAAAGACCCTGAGCCCTGGGCCTCTCACACTTATATACTATCAGTTCCCATCCACTCACAGCAGGCCACATCACCTCACCAGGTACACAGCTTCAGCTAATCAGGGCAGCAGGGGCATATCTCCACCAAAATGGCTTCGCCAGTAACCTGGTACACCTGCGCAGCTCTCACGATGTTTGTGGCTTATATTCAGATGTATGAGGAAGTCAGGTGCAAGTCATAAGACTTAGCTGCAGTCCCTGGCGCCTTCTTGGGACTGCTGCCACATCTGCTCCCCACAGTAATGTATAGCCTGTGATGTTGGGGGTATATGATCTGCTTTTTTATTATAGAGTAGATTACAGTTAAGCAATTGGATGAATCTCAGAAGTGTAGAGGTTGGTTCTGATGCTCTGATCAGGAATCCGCATATGAACCCTGAAGGTCCTATTCCACAACTGGTTCTTGATCAACCAATAAAGATTCTAGTGGCCAAAGGCTGGGCAGAAGAGGCAGCACATCCAGTTTCCCACAGGCAGGCTAGCAGACACAGAGAGGAGAAAAGATTTGCCATGCTTCAGGAGTGGGGACAGGTAGTGCAGAGCCACCAGCCATGACAGATCTCAGGTGGAGTGTCCATTGGCCACTTCCACAACTGGACCTGGAGTAGCAGGTGGGAGATTCAAAATGCCACTAAGATGAGGGCAGATTTAGGATGCTGAGCTAAGACTAAAGGTAACTAAGCAGCTAAAGTTAAGAGTAGATTTAGAGGTATGGAGCTAGGAGTGATGAGAAGGGCACACCATCTGAGGAAGGCTTAGAAGAGCCCAACCATTGAGCTAAAGCATATTAAAATTAAGAGTGTGTGTGTGTGTGTGTGTGTGTGTGTGTGTGTCTTTCATTGAAGGATCTGAGAGCTTAAAGCAGGTTGGTGGAAACTACACACTACACAGAAAAGACTTTGAATTCTGGACTTTTAACATTGTTGAAACTGTTATAGATCATGGCATTTTTGAAGTTGGACTAAATTCATTTTGCATTATGCTATGGCTAGGTATGGCCCCTATAGACTTATGTGTTTAAAAAAGCCTATGGGTACCAGGGAGTGAAATGTGATGATTTGAATATGCTTAGCCCAGGAGTTGCACTATTAGGAGGTACGGCCTTGTTGAAGGATATATATTTTTATCACGACACAGGCCTTGTGTCACTGTTGAGGTGGGCTTTGAAACCCTCCTCCTAGCTGCCTGGGCTGGTCTTCTCCTGTTTGCCTTCAGAAGTAGATATAGAACTGTAGCCTCCCCCAGCCTGAAGCGGGCTGGTAGAGACCATGTCACCACTGAGGTGGAGCCACCTGCAGTTCAGCTTTCCGACTTGGCTGGCTTCTTTTGAAGTGACAACTGCCCTGAGATTTTCCTACCTGCTGAGAGGCTGAACCAGTCTTCCTGAGAGATTCCCAAATAAGCAACCAGCCTGGCTACCGAGTGCTGGCAGAATGGCTCCAGGCACCAAGAGTGGACTGGCATGGGGGATGGACCTTCCCCCTTATAAGCACGGTCTCTTAATAAATTCGTGGGCCTTGATCAGATGTTTGTCTTGGCTCCATTAATTTCTCTCACAGTCTCTTTAAGCCCCAGCTTGCCTCCCGGTTCTTGTAGGCCGCAGGCCTGCATACAACAGATTGCTGTCTGAACCAGGAACATTGGGAATGGCAGGAAAACACTGAGGGAATTGCTGTCTTGTATGGAGCTCCAAGAGAAGAAAAGAATCAGAGGATCGTATCTGGCACGGTGCGCAACAGGTATTTATGCTAGCACTGGCTTTAAACTTCATTTTTTTAAAAAGTGTTGCTGGGCCGGGCGTGGTGGCGCACGCCTTTAGTCCCAGCACTCGGGAGGCAGAGGCAGGCGGATTTCTGAGTTCGAGGCCAGCCTGGTCTACAAAGTGAGTGCCAGGACAGCCAGGGCTACACAGAGAAACCCTGTCTCGAAAAACCAAAAAAAAAAAAAAAAAAAAAGTGTTGCTGGAGGTGCGGTAGGATACATACTAAGTTTGGAACAGTGCTAACCCGATGCTGGGTCCACTTAGGGTTCGACAAGAAAGGACTAGAAACTTTGAATCAGGGGGTTCTCTGCAGTTTTCAAAAGCTGCTTCAGGCGAGAGAAATAGGGTTTAAAATAATGAAACAGGCAGTTGTCAGCAGTTGAGAACTGCATCAGTCTAGAGGAATGGGGTTTAAAATAATAAAATAAAATAAAATAAAATAAAATAAAATAGAGGAAAATGGATTTTGAAACTCTCCCAGAGACAGAGAGAAATTGGGGAACGCCCTGCTTTATTCTCTCTGGTTCTACAGCAGAAGTTCTCTGTGTATAGTTTTTGTGTTGTCTAATGTCCGGTGCACCGGTCCGTTTACATGTCGATTCATGTGTGTTTTGTTTCATTGTCTGAATGACTGAATGTTCTGTGTTTCATGTTGGAAAATAAAGATGGCTAAGACTTTGTCTGCTGGTTCAGCAAAGCCCAAGAGTGGCCATGCTTTAGCCAAGAATCAGGCACAGCAGGGGAGCCACTGCTGGAAAAACTGCTTTTTAAAGAAAAGGAGTCTGCAACCTCTTGGTTATAAGGCAAATAAGCTGATGGTTTTTTCCTAGAAAATTCTCTGCAATCGTGATTATTGTGTTTAGCAAATGACAAAGTGCTTTTTTTATCTTATAATTATAGCTATAAAAAGTAAAATTCTTTGATTGGTCTAAATTTACAAGACTCATGTGGCCGATGCATTTGGTTTTTTACTGGTCTTATAGGTGCAACATTGGTAGCAAGACAGCTTTAAATTGGTGGCTTAGGTTTTGAGTCTTTCCAACACATGGCATAAAGCAGGCCAAAAAACTAGGCCTCTAAGGGATACTTCTAGTTGAGATAATATGTAATGTGATTCTTATCCTAAAAGGAAGACTTAAACATAAGATTTAAAACAATGTCTCTTTAATGAAGCATTAAAATTTGCACTGTCGTGCATTCATAGGTATAAATTGGCAGCCAAACTTCATAACATGATAGTGATGCTTCTAATATTGATTTTAAAGATAATAAATTGTTTTGAAATTGGGTTTTGCTTTCCCAAAGTTGTAGTTATAGTCTAACGTTGCAAAAGAAACTTGAAAATTATGGTTAAAAAAAAAAAGGCCGGACAGTGGTGGCGCACGCCTTTAATCCCAGCACTCGGGAGGCAGAGGCAGCCGGATTTCTGAGTTCGAGGCCAGCCTGGTCTACAAAGTGAGTTCCAGGACAGCCAGGGCTACACAGAGAAACCCTGTCTCAAAAACAAACAAACAAACAAACAAAAACAACCCCCCCCCAAAAAAAAAGAAAGAAAATTATGGTTAAAATGCCAGTGTTCCATTGACTGCAGCTTGCAGTTTGATTGCAAATTTAAGATTTTCTACTCACCCATATATTGTTAAATAAGATAATTACAAGAGTAATCATCTTATGAGAGCACTAATACAGCTCTCTGTGTCCATACAGCCATACAAAGCTCAGAGCAGCCTCAAGAGAGGCTTGTGTGACTTTCTTTTGTCTTGCAAAAAAAAAAAAAGAAAAAGAAAAAGAAAAAGAAAAAAAAAGGAAGCGCTTGAAACTTGCCTCTCCTTGCCTCCAGGGGAATTTTCTTTTAGCTAAAAGAACACTGTTGAGATCTATCCAGATGTTGTTCTAAATAAAGTTCAAATTCAAAGTTTATAAAGGGTCAATCAGACTGTAGAAATTATAAAGGCATTACAATCTGGCTTGCCTACTTCATATAAAGTTATTATAGGTTTAAAGGTTCATTTTTCCTTTGCTTTTTGATAATTGTAAAGGGTTTGGGTTTGCTTCTAGTGAACTGGTAATCACTGGAAAATTTTGCCTCTAGGTACGGCTAATATAGCTTTACATTATGTAAGAAAAAATTTTATTGTCTCTGCTTCTATACAAGAAGCTAAGAGTTTGAATCTTTCAGTGTATATTGTTTCCTAAGTGGAAAGTATTTTATTAGCTAATGCCTCTCAAGGGAAGTTTACTTCAAATCTTTGCTCTCACACAATTAGCTTTAAAGTTCTGGGGAGTAGCTGTTGCTCCAAAAAAGATTCAAAGGCAATATCTTTTTAATATTTACAGTTTTAGTTATACTATAAAATTGTCGTACAGAAAATCTAAGAACAAGAAATTGATTTGCTTCAAATTTTTATTTTCAAAAGCTTCCAGGAGATGTTAATTGGCTATGACCTCACCTTAAACTCACCACAGGAGAACTTAAGCCCGTGTTAGGTGCTATCAAGTGAGATTCATATTAACTGGTGAGAAACTAAAAGGCTTTACAGAAAGTAGAAAAAACTTCTGTGATCAATTGTTATCAATTATAATCAATGGTAATTAAATATTAGCTGCTTATTTTAGCTAGGGTTATTAAATGTGCCCACAGCAATTCTTTGGCAAGAGAAAACATTTTTGTAAAGTCATCTTTCTTCACCTCCCAGCTGACCATTGGAGGGCGCCAGAAAACGGGTGCCTTTGTAGTGAACTCAGTGGCAGGCCTGAAGCACTGGTCGCACGCACCATGGCCCTCATGGGCATCCGCCTGTCCCCGCTGGGGGTGGCGTATTTTTCTTACTAGGGCTGGGGTGCTCTGCCACCTTTGCTTGAGCTTCCTAGCCTACAACAGATTGGGCCGCTTCAGCCTCTTCGGCCTGGGTAGCGGGCCGGTGGCAGGTGAGGCCAAGGTGGCGTTCACCTCAAAGCAAAGTTTTAACATCCTATTAAGGCTGATGTGGTGCTAGTAAAGAATTGTAAGATAAATTCATATAATTTAAAAAAACTATAACAAAAATTGTGTCTTAAGAACCTGACAAAGTGTCTGTTCCTTGTTCAAAACAGCAAATAATTTGATTATTGCAGAATGTTGATATTTGGCCTATTGCATACCATCATTTTAAATAAAATTGATAATTACTTCCTAAAGATAAGTTAAAAATTGTTTTATGCATGCTTTTGTACCTTCTATAAATTCACGCATGCATCCCATTTACTGTGTTTAAAAACAGCCCTTCTATGGGAGAAAAGTATATGTGAATTGGATCACATGCTTATTCTTTTGAGTTTCCTCCTGCTTCAGCACAGATAATTAAATTGTGTCCAGTAGATGGTGTTTTAAAATGTTGAATAATCAAGCTTTAATTTGTATATTTATCAATATATATCTCAGAGCTTACAATTGCTTAAAATTGTTCATCCCTCAGATACTATAAATTCTTAAATTTGCAATTGTTTATGCATATGCAACTCATAAGAAAAAAATGCTGTTCTTTTAAGAAGACTGTTTTTGGACATTTAAAAAATTGTTCTAGAATGCCTGGACAAGACCCCTTAAGGCAATGCCATGCTAGATTTATATCTCAGGCAGATTACAGTCCTTACATAAGAATAATCTCATTCTTTATATAATCAAAACAGGCTTAAGATAATATTTTGGTATTTTTAGAGAATGTGCATGTCAAATTGAAAAAAAAAATGTTCTTGGTGTTCTCAGTTCCTACCTGTTTCCACATAATGGTGTTAATTCTTGGGGACTTATAACCAATTGCTGGCCTTACAACAAGTGGAAAGAGCTATTGAAGAACAATTTATCACTTATATAGATTACTCTTTGCCTTTACATCTGTTAATTTTTAATACGATTCATATGCCTACAAGATTGTTGTAGCAAAAGTCACCTCTAATGTGGATACATTTGAGGATTTCTCCTAAACGTAATATCCTGCCATATTATGAAGCAGTAGCTCAGATGACCATACTTGAAAGGAAACAGGCACTTATTTTGGCAAAGAGCCAGATATCATTATTCAGCCTTATAAAAAAGACCGAGATAATTGGCTGAAGCAGCACAATACAGATTGGTTGCTTGCTCAAATAGGATTTATAGAAACTATAGATAATCATTATCCTCAAGATAGGTTGATAAAATTTTTAAATGTACATGAGGTGATATTTCCTAAAATGATTTCTTTACAGCCTTTATATAATGCTCTATTAATTTTTACTGATGGCTCCTCTAGAGGGCAAGCTGGATATCTTATGAATAATCAACAAATAGTCACAGAGACTCCTGGCCTCTCAGCTCAGTTAGCAGAACTGACAGTAGTACTGAATGTCTTTGAGTCTGCAAATGATATTTTTAATATATTTACTGATAGTTTATATGTTGCACAATCAATTCCCTTATTGGAGACTTGTGGTATGTTTAACTTTAATACGCCAGCAGGATCTCTGTTTTCACAATTGCAAAACATCATTCTTGCCCGAAAACATTGATTATATATTGGTCATGTAGGAGTTCATTCTGGTCTTCCTGGACCTTTAGCTGCAGGCAATGATTACATCGACAGGGCTCTGATAGCAGAGGCCTTAATTTCAGATCGTGTTGCTTTGGCTAGACATGATCATGATAAATTTCATCTCTCTAGCCATACCTTTAGGTTCAGACACAAGATCACTAAAGAACAGGAGAGAATGATTGTAAAACAATGTTCTAAATGTATTCCATTTTCTCCAGTGCCACATTTAGGAGTTAATTCATGAGGTCTTATGTCTAATCATATTTGGCAAATGGATGTAACTCATTATGCGGAATTTGGAAAATTAAAATATATACATGTTTGTATTGACACTTGTTCAGGATTTCTTTTTGCTTCTCTACATATGGGAGAGGCCTCTAGAAATGTAATCGATCATTGTTTACAAGCCTTTAATGCTATAGGATTGCCTAAACTCATTAAGACAGATAACAGGCCATCCTATTCTAGCAAAAATTTTACTTCATTTTGTAAGGAATTTGGTATCAAACATAAAACTGGAATTCCTTATAACCCCATGGGACAAGGAATTGTTGAATGTGTTCATCGCACTCTGAAAAACTGGCTTTTAAAAACGAAACAGGGGCAGCTTTACCCCCACCCCCAAGTCACCAAAAGCACATCTTCCTTTTGTCCTGTTGTGTTAGACCTAGTGGGGAAACCCCCACTCCATTCCATTCGGCGTGCACCCAAAATACACAAAGGACCATTTCTTGCTGTAATTACATGAGGACGTTTAATTACGGAGCTCCGGACCGACATGCATCCCACACAGGAGATAACGGATGTCGGCCACGAGGCTCGAAAGCTAGGAGTTTTTATGGGGTAAGGGGCTTAGGGATGTGGAATTCAGCATAGCGACACACTATTGGCTTATTTAAACATTAACAGAAGGATTACAGAGCAAAAGGACTTTGTTCCTGTGGGCTGGGGGCTTATCTTTGTTCACATAGCAACCAGTTGATGACTTTTACCTGGTGCCAAGGGGCAATAGACAGAGGGGAGGTTCCGGCCAGATGGCCTTGCCTGCATCCTTGAATTCTTTTCATCTTCACAGTTAAGATGTTCTTAGGAATGCCTTAACAACAGCCCTGCCCTGGCAGGCCTGGGGGCTGTTCTGCTTTGTTCTCAGTCCCAGGCCTGGGCAGTGGGCTCTTAAACAACTCACAAGTTACAATATTTTACCTTCCTTCAGTTGGTTTTAAATTTCTTGCAAACTGATGTTAAAGGTCAGTCTGCAGCAGATTGCCACTGGCATCCAGTTATTTCCAGTTCTTATGCCATGGTTAAATGGTGGGACCTATTAACTAATACGTGGAATGGTCCAGACTCCATTTTAATCTGGGGAAGAGGTTCTGTCTGTGTTTTTTCACAAAAAGAAGACAGCACGATGGCTGCCTGAAAGATTGGTTCGTCAAGTGGACACAGATCATGAATCTTCTAGTAAATATGATTTTAACCTCCTTGATGGCTAAAAATCCTTTTTAGCCGAAAAAGTTAATTTGGAGCACAGCCTCCACTTTCAGACAATCTCCAGTTTTCCTGCTAATTCTCAAAGCCAACTCCCCAACACCCGGAGGTCAGAGTCTGAGCTTGCTAATTTGCAACTGAATAAAGTACCTGAGCTTCCACAAAGAAGCTTTTATCCTGTTGCTTTTCACTGTCTTGGCTTTGTTTTTCAAGCAGGTCAGTCAACACTTCACAGTCTGATTTCAGGAGTGTGCAGCCTCGCCTCCAACAAGTGCGGGTGGCAGAAATTCATTAATATGAAGAAGCATATTCAATATATATTGTGACTTTGGTCTGATTTGGGAATAAGGTGTGCTATGAGGGCCAGTCAGCCAATGATGGGCAACCAGATTTCGGAACTATATCAATTTAAGACAGAGGTATATGCCAAGAGGCCATGGTTTATTAGTAATACACCACAGAGCCATGTTTGTGCAAAATAAACACAAGCAAGCTGCATATATTCTCCTTGACAGATAAGAATCGTTCGGGAAAATCTGAGCTCTCCCAAGCCAGGCACGGCTGCCAGCCACCATAACTCCCAGGCAGGACTATGGAGCATAAATAAATTTTATGCCTCGGTCCAGCTATTTTTATTATATAATCAGGGAGGAATTGTAGCTTCCCTCAGCCTGAAGTGGGCTGGTACAGACCATGTCATCACTGAGGTGGGGCCATCTGTGGTGCAGCTTTCTGACTTGGCTGGCTTCTTTTGAAGTGACAACTGCCGTGAGATTCTCCTACCTGCTGAGAGGCTGAACCTGTCTTCCTGAGAGATTCCTGAATAAGCAACCAGCCTGGCGACTGAGTGCTGAGAGAATGGCTCCAGGCACCAAGAGTGGACTGTTGGGGGGGGGGGGGGGGTTGGGGAGGGAGATAGGCTTTTCCCCTTATAAGCACAGTCTCTTAATAAACTCATGGGCCTTATTTGTCTTGGCTCCATTAATGTCTCTAACAGTCTAAGTCTCTTTAAGCCCCAGCCTGCCTCCCAGTTCTTGTAGGCCTTGGGTCGGCATACAACAAGAACTCTCAACCCCTCCAACACTATGCCTGCCTGGATGCTTCTATGCTTCCTGCCATGATGATAATGGACTGAACCTCAGAACCTGTAAGCCAGCCTCAATTAAATGTTGTCCTTTATAAGAACTGCCTTGGCCATGGTGTCTCTTCACAGCAATGAAAACCTTAGAGTTAAATAATGTCACAATATTTAGTTTACCTCCAGTAGTTACCACCATAAAGCTAATAAATGAAATAATTTATGCTGAAGAGCAATTTGAATAATTTAATAGACTATATTTAATTCTAGTCATTAGATGTAATTGCAAATTCATATTAATATGAAGCATATACCCTATCATTCTTTATTCTATTTATCTAATATTATATTATACTTTTAATGAAGAAAACTATAAAAGAAAAAACATACCCTATCCTTTTCTTACTAAACAGCCTCAGAGACTGCTGAATGAGTTCATGCCCCCTAGGCAAAACTTGCATTTTCTAAATGAACTCATAAAAATAATAAACTTTAAGTATTTAAAATCTCTTTACTTGGGCTAATTAAATAAATACCATTATCTATATTCTGGTGTCCCTTTTGGTATTAATTATATCTTGCTCAAGTTTAATGTGGGCAAAATAAAAGTGAAAATCACATCTGGATTCCAAGTCTATGACACATGTTGAAAGACCCACAACGTGAGGACTCCCCCACGTTCTGACTCAGGAGAGGCGACACCCCAAAATCACCCACAAGAAACGATCTTGCTGCAAATTGCAAGAGGATTTTTATTCAAGAGCGTTCTCGGGCCCATGGTCATACACCACGCAGGGGTAGAGGACCATGGCGCCCCGAGTAGCTGAGTAAGGGGGTATTTAAAGGAAGAAACCACAACTCATGGAGGTGGGGAGGGCATTGTTGGAAAATACCAAAAATACCAGTTAAGAGTCACAAGAAAGTATAAAGTCACAAGTGTCAGGTTATCTCTCAAGACAGTTTCTAAGAGCCCCTAACAATCTAAGAGCCACTAAAGATAGCACATTTGCATTGCAGGTTCCAGTAATGGTCAGGGTGCCATACTTTGAATGAACACTCTTTGAACCCAGGAAGCGGGTGGGTGGAGGAAGGAATGTCGCTATCTGTTTTATGACCAGCACCTGGAGCACTAAGCCACAAAGGCTACACTCCCAAGCCTGGGCCCAAAAGCCTCGAATTTTGCTTTTACTTTGCTATACTTTTTTAATACTTCTTCAATGTAACCCTCCCTGTTTCAAAGACTCCCTTCTTCAATGATGAAGGTGAGCATTACCATGTATCATGATAAAAATATATATCTACTACTGTTTGCGTCCAGGATGTTCCCTAAGGCTCACATGTTAAATACTTGGTCCTCATAACTTGGAATTATCAGGAGGTAGTGAAACCTTTGGGAGGAGCCTACTGGGATACTGGGATTATTGGGGCATCCTTGAAGAGAATTGTGTGTCCCCAGTCCCATCCTTTATCACCCTTATATTGCAGCCATGAGCCCAGTTGGTTCTCTCTACGATAAGCTATGCCATGATGCAGGGCATTACCTGCAGGACATTACCATAACCCTAGAAGCCACAGAACAACTGGCCATGGGCTGTTAACTATCAGTCTGTGAGCAAAAGCAAACCTCTCCTCTTCCTAAGTTATCACAGTGTTCTGTTGCAGCAATGAAATGACAGTGTGCGACTCTCGAAATGTTACTTTAATGGTAGCATTTTAATATTCTGATTTTCTTCCCCAAATTACAACCCTAGTAAAGCCATAAAAGAAACATCTGACCGCACTCCACCTGATGGTTATTCTTAGCCTTATTATGCATTCAGAACAAGTGAAAGTCTGTTCTCCATCTCTGGCCTAACGCTTCTTCCAGAATAGGAAGTCATGTTACAGCCAAAGTAATGAATGGTTTGGCTGGAAGTGATACCTACTCGTAGGTCCGCAGTGCTGCACCATCTAGTATGCTGTATCTCAGTGTGTGTCTGAAGCACAGTTCCTTTCTGGTTTGCTGACATTGAATTTTTAGATACATAGGTGATTTTGTGCCCATTTTGTGAACATTTGCTAACTGCCTACTATGGGAGAAGTTAAGATAGACACTTCAGTCCTCTATAAGCAGTGTCACAAGATGCAAATATAGGTGTTTGAGGGGTAAGAGTCATATTAGGACCAACAGCAACAATATTTACACACATTCTTTTATCCTTTCTCTGCCAACAAGTCCCTAGGATCTTAGTCAGAAAGGACTGAATCAGAAGGCATATAGAAGTGGATTTCAGATCCATGGCAGCCAGACTACTGATGAGAATAATGACTACCACAGCAACACCAAAGAAAAGAAATAAAGGCCTGGCTTAGACAGCCGCCATATGCAGCCAACTGCTCACCCCCTGATTGCCAAGGACAAACTTTACACTGATGTCTCCAAATGCTATGCTTCCCTGGTTCCCAAGCAGTGGAACCATCCTACAAGTCAGAGTAACCAAATGTCACCTTTAAATTATCTATTATAATTATGCTCAAAGAAATGTTTGTAAATTAAGAGAATTGAAAGTTAGGAGAGAAACACAAACAGGGAACAAGAACCAAAGGCAAGTTTTACAACTGAAAAATAGAGTGCTGGAACTAGATATTTTATTAAGTATACTAGAAAGAATAATAAAAATACATTCAATATTAATAGTAAAAAGTTATTATATTCTCAATATGAAGTACAGAAAACAATTTCCTATGAAAAGAACTTCTAGGAATGAAACACAATTTCAAAAGGTCCAATACACTGGCACATGAAGTCCCACAGGGAGAGAATAGTAAGATAATGGAAAAGGAAAAAAGTGAAAAGAAGAAAATACTGACAAAAAAAGAGACCCTCTCATATTTTACAGAAATTACATATTTATGTTACAGGTGTATAGGAGCATTAAAGTCAAAAGCATCCACAATCAAGATAAAGTGAAGAAATCAATGTCCAACCCAGCACATCAGAATCAAGTTAGTAAAACTGCTGTAGCAATGCTAATCATGAAAAAGCCAGAAAAAGGTGGCTTGTAACAAAGGAGCAGTGACTAGAAAGATCACACACTTCTTAAAGGAGCAGTGCCCAGGAGGACCACATACTTCCTAATGGGAAGACTATGAGTGTCTGTAAAATGTTGAACAAAAGAAAGACTTTTTAAGGCCCCATCAATCCAGAGATATGTACTGGATAAAAACACACTTGGAAATAACTCTCATTCAAGACATGAGATATAAGGAGGAAGGAGGACTGATGTTATACCTCAGGTGCGGAACATTAAAATCAGCTGGAGGAACTCAGAGAGCAGAGGCCACAGTAGTAGGAAATTCAGCTCTGTAGCTCAGTGTTGCAACACTTGCCTCCTATGTGTAAAAGCCCGAGTTCAATCACCAGTCCCAAAGAGAAAGGAAGAATGGAAGGCTGAAGGGAGGAAATCCGAATAGATACTAAAGCAAAACTCAACTCTACACTGACTACAATAGATGAACTTCAATATAAAAATATAGATAGGTTGAGTAAAGATTTATGTACACGGTAACCATTATACACTGTAATGACTAACAGATGATGCAAACCTCAAGAGAAAAAATAATTATCAAAGATATAGGGGAATATTTTAAAATTAAGAGACAATTGATTAGACTAGACAGTTATATGTGAATGTTCCTGAAGATGGACAATAAAATTATAACTAACAAAAATTAACAAGCACAAAGTGGGGAGTAACTCCATGCTCTTTGTTCTAACATTGATATAGAAACTAGAAAATGTGTAGGTGTGGGTGGGATGGTTGGAATGAGAATAGCCCTCATGAGCTCAAATGATTGACTATGTGGACCTCCAGATGATGGCACTATTTGGGAAGGATTAGCTGTGGCTTTGTTGGAATAGTAGGGGTGAGTAGGGGTGCACTTGAGTTTCAAAAGCCCATGCCATTCCCAGTGTGTGTGTGTGTGTGTGTGTGTGTGTGTGCATATGTATGTGTGTGTCCCTTCCTCCCTCCTCTCTGCTTTGTACTTGGTATCAGGATGTAAGCTCTCTGCTCTTGTTCCAGTGCTCCCCTGCCTGCTGCCATGCTGCCCACATGATGGTCATTGACTCACCCTATGAAACTATCAACCCCCATAAATGCTTTCTTCTAAGTTGACTTGGTTGTGGTGTCTCTTTGTAGCAATAGAAAAGTAACTAAGACAATACCATCTTTCTGAATTCCATGATTAATTCATCTTTATAGTACCCTATATCCAACGAGAACATAATACTTATTCCTAACTTTATTTATATTAACTTAGCAGATCATTGGAGTAGTATACATTCCAAAATTAGACACATGTGTGTGATTTGTACAAATCTGTCAATATAACTTAATCGCCAGAGAAAATTCTCAAAGAATGGTAGAAAAACAAATGGGAACTTTAATATTCAGGATAGTGATGAGATGCCCTTTTATGCTATGACATGCACATTTTAAATTAATCATAAAACTAAATGGGAAAATTGAAGCCATAAAATTTTGTACAATTCAGTAAGATAACCTAGTAAAGTCATTACCAACACATCTGAAAAATATTACAGAAGAAGATGTACAGAGAGCTGATAAATATCTGTACAGGAAAAGATACTGGTTGACCTTGGAAGATAAAGTTTTGAGCAGATTTAAGGGAAATGTACATATATTGGGTTATGTAACACCTTAAGATTTATAATTTTTTGAGATCTTTTACAGTAAAAGTCTGGGAATTTGCAAAGGAAGACAGGAGAGAGAGAGAGAAAAAAGAGAGATTGAAAGAGAGAAGGAGGAGGAAGAGGAGGAAGGAGAAGGAGAAAGAGAAGGAGAAGAAGAAGGAGGAGAAGAAGGAGGAGGAGGGAAGGGAGAGAGAGAGAAAGAGAGAAAGCAAGGAAGGAAGAAAGGAAGGAAGGAAAGAAGGAAAGAAGGAAGAAAGAAATGTGATCTGCAGAAAGCAAGGGATACAATGTAGTAAGATGGAAGAGTCTAAAATGACCAGCAAGTGGGGCCTTCAAAGTGCCAGAGTAGACCAAATATTTCTACATTCTCACCTTGAAGAGTATGGACACGTAACAGCTGCATAACTACAGTGTGGGGCTCTCCTGGCATTCGCTTGACAGACTTACTGTATCAGAATCTCTGAACACTGGTAGGACTCGATTCCAAAATGATTGTGTTAGTGTCAGGTGGTGCCAAGAGGGGAGATAATCCATCCCTTTTAAGGGAGAACTGTTGCAATTCTTTTGAAAGACTTCAGCAAATGGGCAAATTGCAAATGGAAGAAATGCTGTGCCTTTAGCAGTAGCTGAGCCTGATGAGCACCAAGAAAGTGATCAAGCCTTAGCACAATGGTTTGGGAGTCATCATGTGCGATCTTGAAAAGTAGTGTTTCTTAATTCTCATTGTAAAGATCAAGGCAGTTATTTTATTTAATATAGTCATAAATATGCACGTAAAAAGTATTAGCAAGCTGCTATTACATATATAAAGGAACATGTATATAAGTGAAATCATGGAAATGTGTTGCTATGACTACTTATCTTTTAAAAATACCATACTGTGATGAAAGATAAATATCAGAAGTTGAAATTTTTAATTAAAATAATTCAGCTTCTCTTACTACTTTCTGACAAGTTTCAGCTAGTTCTTAAAAATGCAAATAATAGTAAGTTAATTGTCTGGCTTGTATATGTCATTTGAGCCATGGTCACACCTGATATATGTCATACTTCTTCACACATTTGATGGTAGAAATAATGATGGTAGAAATAATTTAGTTTTTAGAAAAAACTAAAGTCTGAGAATACAGTAGAAATGAGAGAAATCTCAGAGATGTGATGACTAAATGGAATTTTAGACTTGAAAGGGAGCAGTGGGGAGATGGCTCAGTCAGTAAAGTGTTTGCAGTGTGTACTGGCTAGTTTTGTGTCAACTTGACACAGCTGGAGTTATCACAGAGAAAGGAGCTTCAGTTGAGGAAATGCCTCCATGAGATCCAACTGTAAGGCACTTTCTCAATTAGTGATCAAGGGGGAAAGGCCCCTTGTGGGTGGGACCATCTCTGGGCTGGTAGTCTTGGTTCTATAAGAAAGCAATCTGAGCAAGCCAGGGGAGCAAGCCAGTAAAGAACATCCCTCCATGGCCTCTGCATCAGCTCCTGCTTCCTGACCTGCTTGAGTTCCAGTCCTGACTTCCTTGGTGATGAACAGCAGTATGGAAGTGCAAGCCGAATAAACCCTTTCCTCCCCAACTTGCTTCTTGGTCATCATGTTTGTGCAGGAATAGAAACCCTGACTAAGACAAAGTGTAAGCACTGAGGCCTGAATTCAGATCCACAACACTCACCAACAAAAGGAGAGACCCTGCTGAGCTGAACATATGTTCTGTAATCCCAGCACTGGGGAGACACAGTGGGAGAATCCCTGGGTCTCATTGGTCAGCCAGACTTCTGAGTGCATAGGCTCTAGGCTTAGTGAGAGACTCTATCTCAACAAGATGGAGAACACTAGAGGAAGATGCTGACAGCAACTGTGGCATCCGCATGCACAAATGCCTGGTCACATGCAAAAGAAATCCAATAAAAAGGACGCTGGGAAAAATAAGATACAGATTAAGTATGGACTTCAATAATAGTAATGTATCTGTCTTTGCTCATTTGTGATACAAAGGATATCAGAGTAATATTAAATGTCAACCCTAGGAGAAACTGTATCCCGAGCTTTTGTCCCCACCGGCAAGAACACGCTCAGGACAACCGGAATCTTCTGTGGCAAAAGCTTTATTGCTTACTTCTTCAGGAGCGAGAGGAGAAGAGGGGCGAATGGCAAAACCCCATCCCTTTTATGAAGGATTGTCCTCTGCCTCGGACGTGTCGCTCCCTGATTGGCTGCAGCCCATCGACCGAGTTGTCGTCACAGGGAAGGCAGAGCACATGGAGTGGAAAACTACCCCGGCACATGCGTAGATTATTTGTTTACTACTTAGAACACAGGATGTCGGCGCCATCTTGTAATGGCGAATGTGAGGGTGGCTCCTCACAAAACTGGGTAAGGAGTCAAAGGAACTACTGTATTACCCTGCAAATATTCTGCAAATTGAATACAATTCTACATTTGATCTTGGTCAAAAGTTGGAGAAGCTATAAACATGATATGAAAATAATTATATAAGTTGAAAAAATATCAAGGGATAATTCAGGAGAAAAAAATTGTAACATAATAATTAATAAATGGTTAGTATTCAGTGTTAGCCTACATATTATACCAAAATAGACTAAAACATGATTAAAAGTCCCACAACCATGGGCTGACACAAAGGCTTAGTACTGATCAAGCAGATGCAAAGACTGCCTACTATCCACTGTATTAGCAAATCAAGAATTGACTACACTGTAGTCACAACTCACGCTGTCTACAATGCTGGAAGAGCTGACAGCTTATTCTCTGCAGAAAACATGTAATATTCATTGAAATCACGTGTGCTCACACTCAGATATCCAAATGCTGTTCTTCTTAGCTTCTCTAGGAATCAGAAACACACATCGCTGAATGGTCTGATGTGAGAAAAATTATGAAACTATGCATACATTTACAAATAAGACAATAGTTACAAATAAAACACTGTGATAGTGTGTGTGTGCGCGTTACATACATACAACGGGTGAACCAGAATAGCATCAAAATCAGGAAGATTTATGTGTGCTAACATGGTCAATTCCCTCTAGAGTTTTCGGAGGAAAGAAACACAAGCTGTAACATAGTAAGTTTATTGTTGGCACTTTAAAAAAAAATGCAGACAAAAAAGTGCCACAAAATTATTTTATCTGTAAACCAAAACATATGTAAATATATACTATAAATATTTTGAATAAATTTGAATATTTAAATACCTCTCCCATTTTTATGTACATACATCATACATATTACATAGAAGGTAATGTGGATAGTGTGTGCCACATCCTTACAGCAGTGAGTAAACTCAGAGAGGAATGATGAGGCACACTTCCTGGTCTGAGGGGACTCTTTCTGAGGTGTGCTGATAAAGGTTAGCTACTGGTGTGCCCTTTGTTGTGTCTGCTGACTTCCAGAAGGTACACTGTGGATGATTCCATGGCTTCAAAAATTCCTAAAAATTTAACAGTCTCTCCTAAAACTTTATACCTCACTAACTCTAGCTTATTTTTCTTTCTTAAATTGTGCAGTTAAAATTTAAATTATATATATTTCATATATATATATATATATATATATACACACACGAATGATCCAAGGACAGTTCAGAGGCAGAAATCGAAATATCATATTAAAACCTTTAAATGGCAAATACTTCTTTAGCGTCACTTAAAATGTCCAAGTTAGCAGATGCTCAGCTAAGCTATTTGGCTGGTGGACAGCATCTTCCTGACAAAAAAGACCTTTAAATGAAGGTCTAATCTGCTTCATCACCCATAAGCTTCCTGGTCCATGAATGAAGGGTGAGATAATTAAGGATACTGAATTAATTTCCTACTCTTATGCAACAAAGTAGCTCACAGGAGCAACTTAACACCAGATGGATTTATTTTCTTTCAGTTCTGTAATTCACAAGTCTGAAAGGGTCTCACTTTGAGCTGGAGAATAAGAGAGAGTGAGGTTCAAAGGCCTCACACAAAGGCTATAAAATTAGCATATGAAAGAAACCTGTTGGCAAAGAACACTGGACTCCCCCACCCAAATGCAAGAAATAGGAGCTCTGGTAAGAGCCTGCATTATGCAAATGACCCATAAAAGTCCCAAAGCTTTATTGAGTAGGCTCCATTATGCTTTTCCCCTTCTTCCTACTTCAGCACACTTCTCGCTTAAAAGGCTCTCCGTCCTTACAAAGCATCTTCTGCAGCAGTTCACACGGCTCTGTCCAGATTCTTGTTCGGGAACAGAAGAATTTGGAAAGCCAGGTATGGATCCACTGAACCCCAATATCTGCAAGTGTCCACTGGATCAATGAGTGCATTCCTTTCTGGAGGCTTGGGGGAAGGATTTACTACTTTTCCATCTTCTAGAAGCTTCTCCCATTCTTAGCCCTTTCTTAGTGCACATGCCAGAGTGCCCCTCCCCAGCTGTGCCTGAGAGGGCTTTTCTGGAGGGTAAAATTCCTGCCTTCCCTCCTTTTTAATCCTCTCACCAGCAGGGAATGAAAGGATTCATGCAGATGTAAATACCAAAGGCATAGCAAGGATATGAAGACAAACATGATAAACAAATGAAGAACTGGTGTTGTACTTAGAAAGAAGCAGGAAAAGAAGGATGTGATTAGAGGTCCCCAGCTGCTTACAGACCCAAAGGTTGACGGATGAACACTCCCTTACAATCATAATGAGCAGAAATCCAGAAGCTGACCAGAAGGAGAAAACAAAAAATAGTATTATTCCTTCTATATAGAGAAGGGGTTTGTTCCTCCTCCACGGGCAGAGCTCAGCATTTAAAAGTGCCCGTTGCTCTTCCAGAGAGCCTGAGTTGGGTCTCTCATGATTGTCTGGAACCACAGTCCCAGGGGGTTCAGAACGAACATCAAAAAATAAAATAAAATAAAAAATAAAAACTTACTTTTTCAAAAAGTCCAGTGTTTTTTTTTTGTTTTTTTTTTTTTTGTTTTTTTTTTTTGGTTTTTCGAGACAGGGTTTCTCTGTATAGCCCTGGCTATCCTGGAATTCACTCTGTAGACCAGGCTGGCCTCGAACTCAGAAATCCGCCTGCCTCTGCCTCCCGAGTGCTGGGATTAAAGGCGTGCGCCACCACGCGCAGCTAAGTCCAGTGTTTTTATTGTAATTTTGTGTATTAGTATTTTTGGCACATATGCTTATGCACCATGTTTGTGCCTGGTGCCCACAGAGGCCAGTAAAGGGGATTATCCCTGGAATTGGAGTTACAGTTAGTTGTGAGTGAGCACCATGTGGGTGCTGGAGTCCAACCCTGGTCCTCCGGAAAAGCAACTGGTGCTCTTAACCACTGAGCCATTGATTCAGCTCCTAATTGTCTATTATGATTGAGTCAACTCATATCAATACCACAATAAAACCTAAGCAAATTAATTAGATTCTTCTATAACTAATTCCGTCCCATAATAAGTTGGTTAAAGTGCTCAAAGAACTTCAAATTTGTTGATCATTAAACCTGTCAAACAGGCCAGATCCAAAAATCCTAGAGTCAGGACTGGCACACTTTTGAGGCCAAGAGACTCATTTAGTTCCTGAGTCCCTAAATGTGGCTGCAGGAGTAATTCCATCAAAGGTTGTATTAGATCTTCTGTAGGCAAAAGGCCTATAAAGCCATAGTGTCTAATAATCTCCACGGCCAGCAGGGAGACAGGGATGGATTGGACTGGGGTGGCTTGAAAATAAGATAAAGTAAAATAAATAAATAATAAAACATGGACACAAGAAAAGCTGGGGACTGGTACATTGGGATCTCTGGTGGAAAAGCCTCTGCATTCCAAAAGTGGGGTATGTTTAGTAAATAGAGTTAAACAGAGAGTCCAGGTTATTGCATACAGCTAAACAAGTAGGCAGAGTTATTCCTTATAGGTAAACGAGGAAGTAGGGAATGATATACAGTTGGATGAAGGAGACAGGCTTAGCCGACCCAGTAGGAGCAGTCTTGTAGGAAAGTAGCCTTCTGCCAGGAATGCCTAAGGGGAAGAAAGCTCTGGTGGACGTCTCTGGCGCGCGCACACACACACACACACACACACACACACACACACACGCACACACACACAATCAACACCCATGCAGGGATCAAAAGGGAAAGCATTGCTATTTCCCCTGAGGCAAAGACTTCATCAGTCCTCCATGGGTCTGAGGCTATGAAGTCCTTGATATGGTCATGACCATGTCAACATCACATATTTACTCATTTAAGTGAATAACCTAAAATATGACCTTTCTTTCTGTTCTCTTTTATATTGCCCTTACAATTTCAAAAGAGACAAACGTATTAAAATTATTTTCATGCAAATTTTTCTCCAGAAAGCTAAGAGGAACCTATGAATAACTCGTCTTTATAAAAGAAAAGAGAAGCCAGCCAGGCATTGGTGGCACAAGCCTTTAATCATAAGACATCAGAGACAGAGATGAGTGGATCTCTGTGAGTTCAAGGCTAGCCATACGTACAGAGGACAAGCTTCCAGGACAAGCAAGGCTATAAAGAAAGAAGGAAGGAAAGGAAAGGAAAGGAAAGGAAAGGAAAGGAAAGGAAAGGAAAGGAAAGGAAAGGAAAGGAAAGGAAAGGAAAGGAAGGAAAAAAGGAAAGGAAGGAAGGAAGGAAGGAAGGAAGGAAGGAAGGAAGGAAGGAAGGAAGGAAGGGAGGGAGAAAGGAAGAGAAAGGAAGAAAGAAGGAAGGAAGGAAGAAAGGATGGAAAGAAAGAAAAAGAAAGAAAGAAAGAAAGAAAGAGAAAGAAAGAAAGAAAGAAAGAAAGAAAGAAAGAAAGAAAGAAAGAAAGAAAGAAAGAAAGAAAGAAAGAAAGAGGGAGGGAGGGAAGGAAGGGGGGAGGGAAGGAGGGAGGAAGGAAGGGAAATGAACAAATTTCTATCCAAAGTAGGGTATAATAGGATACATTTTGGTATATTAATGAAAGAAAATTCCATTTCTGCCTCTGCTATCTCCAGTTTGTTTTGTTTTCTTTCAACAAAGAATTTCTTTAAGGAGAAAGTAATTTGATGAGCTTCAGAGGTGGGGACTAGGGGGAAGATAATAGATTCGAATAATTTTAATTTTCTCAGGTAAATTTATTCTGCTTTGAAATGTAAAGCCTGAGTATGAGTTTGTCCCCTGGGGTGAGAACAAAGTATACCTAGTGGTTCATTTACAAAGAGACAATATTTGCTCTTGTGTTTCAAAAGAAATGCATTTTAAGTAAGCTGATACGTATATTACTTGAGTGATGTTATATTCTCAATTCTGGAAACATTTGGAGAAAAATAGTGTAATTCCAAGTCTCATTTTCCCCAAAGGAACAATTTTATAATCAGATGGCTAACTAGAATATGTTGGCAGTTAGGTTAGGTATAATAAAACTGGAAAGGAGGAAAAGAGGCTAGAAGCCTGCTTAGAAATGGGAGGAAAGAGGAACAAGGCCTTTTTGGGGACCTATTACAATTTGGCTTTCTCTTTTTGTTGGAATGAATATCAAATTCAAGGAGGCACAATTACAAATTCTTATAAGAATGTTCTGAGTAATTTTTAATATTTGGTTTCTCCTGTCTGCGGCTTCCAGAGGCATCAGAAGGAGTGTCACAGAAGAGCTCAGGATGATGTCACTGTGGTCAGTCATTTGGAATCTGTAACATTTAATTTAATCAGGACAACTACCACAGATAATCTGCATGGCTGTGCTTGTGAAAAAAAAATGTATTGTCATTGTCCCATTAGTGGCATTTCCATCACATAAAGTAATAGAAATAAAGAGACCTCATGCATAGAACACTTGAAAAGAAAACAAATGTAGTTAGTGTTAAAACTCAAGTGTATGGGCAATAGTGACTAATTAAATCTTACAAGCCATATGAGTTGAAATGTTAAACCTAGACTTTTAGATGGCTTTAATGTTTAACATGGAACATAAAGGAAAAATAGAATATTTATTAAAGCCCTTATAATCAAAACATGCAGAGAACAACACTATGAATGCCTAGTCTAGAGGTAACTATTAGATCAAGCTCGTTTCCTCAAATTAAAAAAATTAATGACGGAAATGAATAAAAGTCAATCTCTATGTGCATTTCCCAACCAAACAATAGGATCTTATTAATTTATAGCTCACTAATCAATTCCAGTAAATACTATAGAATTGTGCAGTTTATAAGGTACATAAAAGTACAGGAAAGAGGATTATATCTGAAAGGCTCTAGTAGCCTGAGCACGGCAGAGATGGCGCTAACAGCCCTTTACCCTTTCCCCCTTCTAAACTGTTAGATTACATTCTTTTATTTGGCTTCAGGCTCATTCCTAAAACTAACCACCAAGGTTCAACTATCAAAACATCAAGGCCCAGCACTCAAAACTCATTATTTTGACTAACCTAATTAAAATATCTAATTAGAATTTACCAACATGTCCAAGCTCATTCTAACACAAACCGCTAATGATGTGTTTGGGAAGAAGGTGTCTAGCCTTACAGACAAGCTCAGGCACACAAAGGGGCAGCGTGGTCATCAATTTCCTGGATGATCATGATACAGCTCATGGCTTTCTCCAACTGTCACCTCATCTTTCTCTCACTCCATGGTTCTTCTTTGAGAGAATCAATATTTATGTATTCCCATAAATATGGGTATGTATGGATGCTTTGAGGCCATTCTGCTTTTGCTGTTATTTTAAAATACCTTTACTATTGGGTAGAGAACACTAAAAATCATTACACTGGAGCAGATGACAAGTTTCAAAGGTAAGGCATGGTTCTCAGTTGTTCTTATTGAGAGGTGCTGTGGCCCTGGAAGAGAGGGCACCTATAAGAAGATTTTAATCCATCGAGTTTGTGTCCCCGAAAGCGGACAGTGGAATCCGACCTGTGCTCTCTGTTTCCTGGATTAAGTTAACATTTACCGCTGTCTTAGTTACTACTCTATTGCTGTGAAGGGACACCATGACCAAGGGAAATCTTTTTTTTTTTTTTTTTTTTTTTTTTTGAGACAAGGTTTCCCTGTATAGTCCTGGCTGTCCTGGAACTCACTCTGTGGACCAGGCTGGCCTCGAACTCAGAAATCTGCCTGCCTCTGCCTCCTGAGTGCTGGGATTAAAGGCGTGCGCCACCACCGCCTGGCGGGAAATCTTTTAAAAGGGCATTTTATTGGGGTTTGGCTTGGGAATGAGGCAGTGGACAGGCAGTCGCTGAGAGCTATCCTGTTCCACGGCAGAAAGAGGGAGGGGGTGCGAGGAGAGGGAGGGAAGGAGAGAGACAGAGACAGAAACTGGGTCTGTCTTGAGTTTCTGAAACCTCAAAGCGTCTCCCAGTGACACACCTCCTCCAACAAGGTCACACCTCTTCCAAGAAAACCACACTTCCTAGTCCTTCCCAACAGTGCAGCTTCTCTGGTAACCAAGTATTTAAATAATGAGCCAATGGGAGTCCTTCACAGTCAAGCTACCACAGCCTGAAGCCTTAAAACATCCCAAGTGACCCTGACTGAGTTTGGGGAGGAGCAACTATGCTAATGGGTGTGGTAACAGTGGAGAGCATGTGTTGTTCTTTGGCAGAAGGAATGAGAAAGTTTCCTTGACACATGCATATCATATTAAGCACATGTTTTCCTCTGTGCCAATGAGCACCGGTAGCAGCTGAATATCTGTGTTTAGGAGTTTTTAACCTAATCAAACTGTATGACAAAAACTGGTACCATAAAGTCTTCCTGCTCCCGAACCTGTCACTTGTCTTTATTAACCCTTTGCTGACGTCCCTGGCTACAATCTTAGAATATTCAATGCTGAGGTCTGACCCAGCATGGAAAGAATTTGTCTGCTGCCCCCACCTAGGAAATAATTATGCAGTCATATCTACAATGGCCTGATGACCAGGGGTTACAGATTGGCAATTTCTGCTTCCAAATGACAATGCATTACTTGTCACTTCTCGAACCTAAGCCATTCATATCAACCCTGGGAGTTGACGTTTTAAAAAATAGATTTCCCCTTGTGTTTTCTTCCCATCAGATTTGCTTGTGTTATTTCTGAGAAAAGTGCTTTGGGAAAGAAATGTTGATTGAGTAGCCAGAACAGTGCTCTCAGATGGAACATGATGCTGGCTGGATAGACACTTAGATGGTAATAAAATGAACACTCTGGGTAACTGAAGGACGGACAGAGGAAAATTTTAAAATGTGGCCAAACGAAACAAGACTGTCTAAAAACTGGGGAGGAATTTTAAAAATGTATCGCTACCCCAGGTGGAATCCCAACTTCCCACGTTGTACCAAACCTTGCCTGTTTGCAAAGGTATGTGTGCAACAAATGTTCTAAGACAAGCTAAAAGATGGGAGACTGACTTCTTCCAGTAGGAACAATCTAAATGAACATCAAACCAGAAATAAATAAAATGTAAACATAAGAATAGTGCATGCATGAGAATCATGTTATGGAAAAAGTCAATCAAATTATGTTTAGATTAAAATAATTGATAGAATACTGATATTCAAGGTGGGGCCAGAGAAATGGCTCAAAAGTTATGAGCACGACTGCTCAAGATCTGGATTCGATTCCCACACCACATGGCGGTGGCTCACAATTGTCTCATGCCATCTTACAACCTTTGTGGGTACCAGGCACAGACATATATGCAGGAAAAAACACCCAAACACATAAAATAAGAGTATACAGAGAGGTCATACACACTTATAAACTGCATTCCAGTGAGCTGTAACGTGGTCCACTTCTCACAAGATGATTCTGGGTAATCAGTGTCACATGTAACTTAGAATGGGATTAAAGGGGCTTTAGTTTTGTTACAGCTTCCCTCTTGAACAAACTGGATAAGCAATATAACATATTACATATGTTACATATATACACATATACACATGTAACATACATGTATATGTACATATGTTACACACATACATATATATACATATATATACACATATACACACAATATAACATAACACAAGATAACCAATATGAGAATATAATATAGTTTTGTTTTATTCTTTATGGTAGAAGAATGGGTGTTTTTAACTATCATTCACACTTTTTATAAATTTTAAATGGATAGAAATTATTATTCAAATTATAAGAGTCTACTCCAGGGGTTAGTGCAATTTGCAGTATTTTGTTGAGACTGGGACTGAGAAGGAATAGTAAGCCAGTCTGCATCAGCTCAGGAGACGGCCCTTCTTTTTTTTGTTGGTTTTTTTTTTTTTTTTTTTTTTTTTTTTTGGTTTTTTGAGACAGGATTTCTCTGTGTAGCCCTGGCTGTCCTTGAGCTCACTTTTGTAGACCAGTCTGGCCTCGAACTCAGAAATCCGCCTGCCTCTGCCTCCGGAGTGCTGGGATTAAAGGCGTGCGCCACCACGCCCGGCTTCTTTTTTTTTTTTTTAATTAGGTATTTATTTCATTTACATTTCCAATGCTATCCCAAAAGTCCCCCACATGCTCCCCCACCCACTCCCCCACCCACCCACTCGCACTTCTTGGCCCTGGCGTTCCCCTGTACTGAGGCATATAAAGTTTGCACAACCAATGGGCCTCTCTTTCCACTGATGGCCCACTAGGCCATCTTCTGATACATATGCAGCTAGAGACACGAGCTTGGGGGGGGGGGGTAACTGGTTAGTTCATATTGTTGTTCCACCTATAGGGTTGCAGATCCCCGCTGCTCCCGTCCCTTCTTCTTAAACTAGGCCTGAAGTGATTTCATAGCTCTAGTGTAGGCTGGTGTCCATGGGGGCAGCCTAAGCATAAGAGACTCCGAGATTCCACAGCGCAGCAAATGAAGGCGCATGCGCAAAAGTCCCGAAGCGGGGAGGTTGAAATCTTGGGCCCTTAACCTACAGGCTGAATCACTGGAGTCTGAGTTTGAAACGCCCAAGCCCATGTTCACCCTGCTACACACAAAGCCTCTTTGTACCTTTGGACCAAAATGCTAAGCTACCTTAAAATTCTCAAAGTAAAGAAGAGTCACCAGTAGACTCATAAAAAGTATGATTGAAAAAAAAAAGTCATTCTTATTCCTGAAATCCGTTATGGTGAATGGCTTCTGTCACTCTTGGTGATGAAGATTTAGCTAGTGACTTTGATGACACTCGGAAAATAAAACTGCATAAGTGCACTCAACGCAACAACTTCAGAAGCATTGGGCCACAACGGGAACATGAGCATGCCCCTCCTATAAAGATGTGGAACGGGATGATTTTTCAGTCTGAGCCTTTGAATTGTCCTGTGTTATCTCCTAACTTCAGGTCCCAGCCTGTGAAAACTGGTTTTGAGTTAGTGAGTAAATGAGTGGGTGGTGCTCATGGAAACAAACACAAACTTTAAATCCATTTGAACTTTTAAAGTAAAAACTGTTTTTTTGTTTTGTTTTGTTTTGTTTTTGTTGTTTTGGGGTTTTTTTCTTTACTTTCAGAGTGGAGGGAAAAAAGACAAATCAGAAAAGCATGAAGCACATACTATATGTGTGTATACTCTGACAGTAGGATTTTCCCGGCGTCAGCCAATGGAACGTTTATATTCAAGGCGTCTGAGACTCTGCCCTGGCTCCATGATCCTATCCTGCCTCACTACAAAAGCAGAATGAGGCCAGATCTTTCTTTATCATCTAGGATTCCTGGGGGAAGATTGAGGCATCGTTTATGGCTTTGAGGTAAATGTGTGGCTTTCATTAGCATTAATGGGAGCACTTCACATAGAAAGAACACACTCCAGGATTTTTAAACGCTCGAATGATGATCTGCACAAAGCTGGAAGAGCCTTTCTGATTTCCGCAGCTCTGACCACGGCGGCCGCACTTGGATTACGAAGCACAGTAGGCTGTCCTTTTAAGACGCTTTGTCCATTTAGTCGCTTTAGAATATCTGTGCAGAGAAAGGTGTTCTGGAAACGTAGCATCAGGCACGGGTTGTCTCTCCAGCATGGAGGGAGAAAGCTTTCAGGCAGCCCTCTTGTTCCAACCTTTCTTGTGAAAAGAAAGACTCTGCTAATTAAAAAAGCAACTTGAGGTTCTGCTTTTAATTCATTCTTTCTTTCTTTTTTCTTTCTTAAAAAAAATGGTAGCTTCAAAGCAAAAGCAAAATGACAGTATTGCTCTTGTGTCCGGAAAGGCTGGAGAAAAACCTGCTGAAATATGTGGACCCAACAAACTGGGCACACTTTTCTCCTATATCTAACAAAGAAACAGAATCCCACTTACTTATTCACCCACTCATGTGCGTGTGCGTGTGCGCGCACGCATGTGTGTGTGTGCTTGTATATTTATGTGTGTGCATTCATGACGAGACCAAAGGTCAATTGCAAGCATCCTTCTTCAGGTGCTATCCACCCTGAGTTTTAAGAAAGGGCCTCTCTGTTGGGCCTGAGGCTCACTGTTTAGGCAAAGATGGCTGACCAGTGAGACACAGGCTGTCTGTACCTTCCCAGTGCACCCAGACCCAGCTTGCTCCAATGCAGCAGTTCTCAGCCTACCGGTTGTGACCCCTGTGGGAATGGAACAACACTTTCACAGCAGTCGCCTATCAGATATCCTTTATATCAGATATTTATAACGGTAGTAACTTATAGTTATGAAGTAGCAATGAGAATAATTTTATGGCGGCGGTGCAGAGGAGTCACCACAACACATGGAACTGTGCTAAAGGGTCAGAGGTCACAGCATTAGGAAGGTTAGAACCACTGTTCTAGAGGGTTTTGGGAATCAAACTCAGCAACGTGTGTTTGAAAGGAAAGTTCTTTACACAAAGAGCTATCTCCCTAACCACATGATGGAGGCCATGTAAACAGAGAGCTATCTCTCTAACCCCATGATGGAGGCCAGGCAAAAGTGGGGGCCTGCCTGGCTGTGGGAAGCTAAGGGGGCACCAAGGAGGCCCTGAGTGTGTTACAGCTGACCCTGTCCATCCTCTTTGAAACATGTTGAGAAACTAGAAACAAGGTCAGCCGCAAGATAAGCACTTTTCATCAAGAAGACATTCCCAACCCAGTGTTTGACCCGCAGTGGTCCTGCTGCCTGGAGACTGCAAGGGAAATGAGGGGGTGGTGTGGCTTTGAGATAGCCTTAAAGGCTATGAAATCCCTGGTATTTCTCATATTAAAAATATTCTTACCATAAAAGCATGGATTCAGCAATGGTTCCTAAGAAAAGATGAGGAGTGGGAGATATCTGTACCCAGGTCAACAGACAAATATTGTTTACATTCTCAAACTGTAAGTTTGCAATTGGTTGTGACAGGAATTTGTGTCTGGTAATAAAATCAGACAGCACAATGTATAGAGGAACAGTCTACTGTGAGGACTGCCAGAGTGGAAAAAGCAGCTCTTCCCCATTTGTGGAGTTTAACTGCTACCCGAGAAGGTCGACCAGGAGGATTAATATTAAAAATCAGCAAATACCTCTCAATACAAAGTAAGCTGAGGTCCTGTGCACTCCCGTGTCTTGATATATCTACTCACTATGCAAGCTACTTACCAGACTGAGGTACCAGCTCCAAGATGGAGGTGGAACAGGCACCTGCTATGCCCAGTAGGCTGGGCACTCACTCCATCTGCCTACATGCCTGAGACAAGACTTCCCAACATTGGGTTTCATCATCCCAGCTCACTATAAATAAAGTGCAGATCCCATGTCGAGATAACATCTACTGTGGTCACATCTATCGTAGACCTTGGTGCGACTTTTTGGGATCTATGGCTATGTCTTATTCTGCCAATAGAGTCTCCAACTGCCGGTTACAGAGGCTGCTATTCAACTGCTCCATTATTAAATTATAAAATTGATCCCTTATCTGTGTTAATAGATGTAGGGTTTAATAGGTCAGATTTCAAAGTGCCCAGTCTTGCCTTGTTCCCTAACTTTTCCATAGTCTTCCTGTGCATGCTTGAATTCAGCTAACAAAGTCCGTTCATCCTCAGTGTCGGGCTGCCAGATTCTTGCCACATCTTTCCCCTCGATGTTCTCAGGTTGGGATCTTTTCACCTCACTTTTTTAACTATTTCTCCCTTCTTTAGCTTTCAAGTTCTAGACCACTTCCTTCAAAAGACCTTCCACACCTCAAAATGTCCATTCACTTTTTTGAACAAGAAGTCTACTCTATTCACATGACTTTAAGAAAAGAATCTGGAGTCTAATGGAGTGTGCTTAGAAGAAGGAATGGGTTTTATGAGTGTGTTTGTGAATGGGCGTGTGGATGGGAAGTATGTGCCCATGTGTTTCTGCCTGTGGAGCCCAAAGTTGATGTGAGGGTTCTTCTCAAATGCTCTCCACCTTACTTTTTGAGAGAGGTTCTCTCGCTGAAACTGAAGCTTACAAACTGGGCTAGACTGGCTTTCCAGTAAACCCCCTCTCCCCCCCTCCACCCCCCAGATCCTTCTGCCTTTCCAGTACTGGAATTACAGGCACGCGCTCTTGGTTTTTATGTGAGTTCTGCACATCCAAAGCAGGTCCTTAAGCTTGCACTGCAGGTACTTGATTGACTGAGGCATCTCCCTCTACCTCCAGAACAGGGTTTTCTTTGGCATCAATACAGTGACAGAAACACAGTCACAGATCAATAAACATTACTAAATATACTGATGACAACATTGCATCTGTGCCCTTCCTTTCCAAGCAGATGTCAGAACATTAACTGTAGCATTTAGTATACAGCAATAGAAGAGTATGTAATATTAGTAGCCTTCTGAATCTCGTCTATATCCACCATCTCTATAGCCTCTCTATTGGCCAACAAACCCTGCCCTGGATGGCACAAATCTGCTTACTAAATTCATGTAGCACTAAGCACACGTTAAAGACAACAGCGATGTATGTGATGAGCACTAGGTAAGACCATCATAAGCTTTTCTGACCTCAAACGTCATGCAGACCCAACCTTATCCTGTTTTCCCTTCATTGTGATTGTAACAAATACCTTGGTGAGCAATAATACCTCCCGTCACTTATAGAGCCCCACCACTGGGACTGCTCTTCAGAAATCTCTGCATCTCTAAGACCGAGACAATACATGTATTGCTTCATAATAAGACAATATTGTCCAATAGGGTGTGATTTATTCTGAATGCCAGAGGAAAGAACTGAAGGAACTATTGTTAGGCAACGCTTATATTGTAGATAACCTCCCACGGAGCTCCAAAGAGGGACTTGTCCTGAGTAAGGAAATGAGACTTTAAATTCCCAAGGGACCATTAAGTCCCCGTGTCATTTAGTTCTGTACTCAGTGTATTGCAGCAAAAGAACCCCACCCATTTCCTCACTATGCAGTTGGGTCATTAAGTCATTGTTGAGTGTTTCAAAAACAGGGAAAACACTGTCTAAAATCTAGATAAAGCAATACTTCACATTTTGATCCAGCAGCCTACGTTCATATGCACCAAGATATAGTCTGCTTCCTCTGTCTACTCTCCTGCTAGAGTGTAAACACTAGAGGAAATCTGTGAGAAGCTTGTTAGTGTTACTTGTTAGTATAGTTGTTAGTATAGCTGGTGACTGAAAAGCTGCTGGAAATCTTCCTCTGACCTGTAAAGACGTTTCTGCCCACATGAAGGTGAAGGAAGTAGTCTATGGAATCCAAAGCAACAAGTGTTGACATGAGATGAGCCCCGGAAGTCCAGATAGCTGAAGTTCACTGAAAGTCACAACCTTTGTCCTCTTTCTTATCTAAGTAAGTGTCTCTTGAGAACAAAATTCTTTCTACTTCCTTTTGAGACAATAAGTGCTACTAATGATTATTAACTTAAAACTGAAAATTAACTGACTAAAAAATAATGGTATTGTGTAGAAAGTTTGTTATGGTGTGAGGGGATATTCCAGTCATATCCATGTAGAAAATAACATTTACCTTAGTATACTGAAGCGAATGCTGCTGTTACTGGAGAGAAAGAGGTCACCACAGAGGACATCATGAGGTCTACAGGCCAGAGACTAAGGAAGCCCAGGTGTGGGGTGGTAGGTAGGGAGGTAAGGCACCAGCAAAGCAGAGGAAGAGAAGAAAGAGTCCTCAGAGAAGTCCATTGAAAGACTCGGGAGGCAGATGCAAGCATACCACAGTGACCTTGAAGCCAGCAGGTCAACCTAGCGAGCTTCAGGACACCCAAGGTCAAACAAGGAGAGAGTGTATGTGTGTGGAGGGTCTTCTCTCAAAAAACAAAATGCAAAACTACCTCAAGTTTGCATTCTGTGCAAGTTTCTGTGAGGAGGAATGCAAAAGCAGAGGACAGTTGACTTAGAAGGTTGCCTGGGGCTCTGCTAACAGGAAAAGATCTAATTTCTCAGCGTAGATGGGGGAGGGAGAAACGTGGTGTCACTCAGCTGGTCCTAAGTGATGCCTCAAAGATGTGACCACACAGGAGGCCCAAATGCTGCCTCTATTGAAATCAAAAGCAACAAGTGCTGGCATTTGGTAAGCCCAGCAAGTCCTGATACCCATACAAAGAAGGACGCTACGAGTGTCATGGATGTTCCCTTGCCAAAGTGACTGTGACACTTAATTTGGGAGGGAAAACTGGCTTATTTTTCATTATAAAAAGTTTCTTACATATAAATAATAAGTCTGAATTCCTTTACCAGATCAAAGGTCAAAAATAGCTACACACACATACTCTCTCTCTCCTTTTTAAATGATGTGTCATCTCATTTCCTTAATTGTAGAAGTCTAAGAATCTTCAAGGGATCTGGGCAGTGGTGGTGTATGCCTTTAATCCCAGTACTTGGGAAGCAGAGGCAGGCAGATTTCTGAGTTCGAGGCCGGCCTGGTCTACAGAGTGATTTCCAGTACAGCCAGGGTTACACAGGGAAACCCTGTCTCGAAGCAAGCAAGCAAGCAAGCAAGCAAGCAAGCAAGCAAGCAAGCAAGCAAGCAAACAAACAAACAAAAAGAATCTCCAAGGGAGTCCCTCTCCCTGAAGTTTCGAAGCATTCTAAGTTTAGTTCAGAAGGAGTCAATACATCCCTCCAGTGTCCTTATTTCCAGGATCATTAGAGTGACTCACAGGTAGAATAGACATTTGAAATGGGGAGGGGGATCACAGACTCTGACAGGATTCCATTCTCAGACTTGAAAATGTCACACCAATCTGACTCCGTGACCATCTCAGGGTTAAGATTCATCAGGAGCCACCAATCAGCCAGGTCCTGCCTACATGGTATTTTGCTTTGCTGATGCCCTTACAAATAATGAACTTCAAAGGGTCGCCCATGAACTAGCAAACTTGGTTAAGACTTTCAGCCCCTTCATCTCAGAAGAACTGTAATTCATTACATAAAGGAGTTGAGTTTCTTCCCACAGTTGCCCTACCAGAGGAAAGTCTTTATTAAGATCCCCTCCCAGCTGGGCGTGGTGGCGCACGCCTTTAATCCCAGCACTCGGGAGGCAGAGGCAGGCGGATTTCTGAGTTTGAGGCCAGCCTGGTCTACAAAGTGAGTTCCAGGACAGCCAGGGCTACACAGAAAAACCCTGTCTTGAAAAACAAAACAAACAAACAAAAAAACAAACAAACAAAAAAAGAAAAGATCCCCTACCCAATGAGAGCACAGCTGCCTCCATTTTTGTCTTTAAGACTGAAAAATGAGAGAAATTGTGCTTTTAAATGACTTGCTCTACTAGTAGAAGAATCATGTGTAGATAAGTTTTTAAACTGCCTCAACAGTACAGAATAACATTACAAACTGCATGTGCTTCTCAGTTCAACTCAACTCACTATTCAGGAACTATTTCATCCTCTTTTGCTAGAATGCTCATATCCACACTTACTCTAGATTGATTCTCCCCAAGGGATATGGCTTCTCTTGGTGCCTAGTATAAGAGAAGAAATTACTGCCGGGCGTGGTGGCACACGCCTTTAATCCCAGCACTCGGGAGGCAGAGGCAGCCGGATTTCTGAGTTCGAGGCCAGCCTGGTCTACAAAGTGAGTTCCAGGACAGCCAGGGCTATACAGAGAAACCCTGTCTCGAAAAACCAAAAAAAAAAAAAAGAGAAGAAATTACTGGTGAGAAACTTGTTAGGGGATGCTGCTGCCTTGGGGGATGCGGTGGTGGTGGTGGTGGTGATGGCGGTGGTAGCAGTGGTGGTGGCAGTGGTGGCAGTGGTTGCAGTGGTGGTGGCAGTGGGGCAGTAGTAGTGGTGGCCGTGGAAGTTTATAAAATCAGAATCCCTGAATGCCATGTGTGAGACTCAGTGCATCTCGACTGTATGCCTTCTTCCTGGGTGCTCATTTTTGCTATTCCTTGAATAAGGAAGGCTTTGTTCTCATACTCTGTGCACTGAAACTTGTCCTTTAGTGTGATAGTTACCTTTACGTAGCACAATGCCTGGATCTATATCAGTTTCAATACACAGTTGTTGAATCCACTGCAAACTATCAACTACAAGTGAATGTACAAGGCTTCCCTGGTGCGTTTAGATGTACTTGTAAGCAGTGCAGTAAAAACAGCAAACATCAACTCAGATAGCCTTTTGACTGATAATTTTAATGGACAACTCGGTGTTTATGTTTTGAATCTATAGATGAAGAAACTGAGCCCTATGGTGCTTAAGTACAATGTCAAGAACCACACAGAGCCGGGTGTGGTGGCGCACACCTTTAATCCCAGCACTCAGGAGGCAGAGGCAAGCAGATTTCTGAGTTCGAGGCCAGCCTAGGCTACAAAGTGAGTTCCAGGACAGCGAGAGCTATAAAAAGAAACCCTGTCTCGAAAAACCAAAAAAAAAAAAAAAAAAAAAGAACCACACACAGCGGGCTGGGCTTAGACCTAGGCTTAGAATCAGCAGGTCTGGTTTCAGGAGCTGGGGAGGCCGCTCAGTGGGTAAAATGCTTGCTGTATAAGGATCACAGTTCAGAACTCCAGTACTTACATAAAAGGCAGATATGGTAGTATACTACTGCTACCCTAGCAGATGGTAAGTCTCAGGGACTCACTGGCTGACCAGTCTAGCAGAAAGAGAAAGCTTCAACTTCAGTGCAGATACACTGTTCCAAAAAGTAAGGTGGAAAGGTCATGAAGTCTCTGGATTCCATGTGCTGCACATGCACACATACACACACACACACACACATTCACACACACACACTCACACACATTCACACACACACACACTCACACACACACACACACACTCACTCACACACACATTCACACACACACACTCACACACACATTCACACACACTCACACACACACACTCACACACACACTCACACACACATTCACACACACACACACACACACACACACACACACACACCTATACAAAGTCTGCCTCAAGTCTTGTCTTCTTGCCTGCAAGATGCTGATAGGAATTCTTGGTACTGGGGAAAGATTGTTTCATTAACAGTATTTCACAACCCATAGGAAAATAGCCTAAATGATTTCAAAAATACAAACAAATACTTCTTCTTTGAGTGCACATTATTTTATACATATGCATATTTGTCAGAAAGACAAAAGTCTCCCCTGACTAAATCAGACTGTGGGATTTAGAAATCCAGGCGCAGTGAGCAAGCCTGACACTCATGAAAGACTGAGTGACTCAGTAGGCTGTGTGTGTGTGTGTGTGTGTGTGTGTGTGTGTGTGTGTAACAATAATAAAGAAGAAGTCATGAATTTGAGATGGAGTGGTGAGGGTGAGGGAGGGGTGGAAATTATATAACTACAGTATTCATGTATGGAATTCTCTAAGATACTTAAGAAGCAAATGAAGTAACCCTAGTTTCCTGTTCTGTCATCCTATTTGGCTCATTTTTAGAAAGAAAGAAAATTCTGCCTCATACATTGTTTATTCTCTTTGAACTAATTTTCATAGTACAGTGTAATATCATTTTATAAATAAAAATGCAGTCAGCAATAAGAACACAGAAGGCCTCCAACAATAGTATCAAAATATGTCCTTTTACCAAAGACAATAGCAATAAAGATGAGTCCATCCTCCGGGAGGCTCCAGATTCTGAGGAGTGCCAAGCTGGAAGGCAAAGGTTAGAACTGCATTGGAAGGGAGAGGTACAGAGGGTCAGGAAAGCAAATAAAAATAGGTACCAGCGGGACTGAGGAACTGAGGATAGCCACTGGAGGGTCCCAAACACCAGAGGAACGTGAGGTTCCCAGGACTCAACGGGATTGACTTTAGCTGTAATGAGCAGAGAAGGGGGAGACAGAATCTGTTGAGACCACTTCCAGTGGATAGGCATAGATAGGCCCTAGTCCAGGGATGGGGCCACCCACCCATCTCAAAGATTTTTAACCCAGAAACGTTCCTGTCCAAGGGAAAAACAAGAACAAAAAATGGAACAGAGACTGAAGGAAGGGCCATCCGGGGACAGCCCCACAGATCCATCATGTCTGCAGACACCAGACCTAACACTGTTGCTGTGGTCAACAGGTGCTTGCAGACTGGAACCAAGCATGGCAGTTCCTGAGGCGGCCCAGCCTGCAAGTGACCAATGCAGATATGGATGCTTGGAGCCAACCATCAGACTGAACTCAGGGAACCTGGTGGGGGAGCTGGCAGAAGGACTGGAGGGGCAGAGGCAGATTGCAACCCCATTGGAAGAACAACATAGGCTGGTCTGACTACACAGTTCTCCCAAGTCTAGACCACCAACCAAGGAGTGTACCTGGAGGGATCCATGACTCCAGATTCATATGTAGGAGAGGATGTCCTTGCCTGACAGCAATAGGAGGGAGGCTCTTAATCCCAGGGAGGTTGCCCTAGAGTAGAGGGATGCTGGAGTGGTGGGGCGTTAGAGTGAGGGTGGGTGGGGAAGAAATCTCATACAGGCAAAAGGGAGCCGGAGGGCAGATGTGGGATGGGAGGTTGGTGGAGTGGGATATCATTTGAGATGTAAACAAATGGAATGATGACTTAAAAAAGAAAGGAAGATAAGTGGCACCATCAATTTACACAACACACTTCCAATGTGTAGCTGTGAAGTCACCAATAATGACAACTGTCCTGCCCATACCTGTTGTGCTGCCCTCGGGTGCCCTGCTTACCTGCTTGTGTGGGAGGACAGTGTTGCTAAGGAGGTTGTCCCTGAATTTTGTAAATGAGAAACGCTCCTTGTCTTCCAGAATCACTCAGTTCCTCTGGAGAAGACCAGCTACTCACAGGGAGACCCTGCTGCATCCTCTGCATCCTCTCTCATGGACCAAACAAAGGCAAAGGGTGAAGGAAGGCTTTGCCTACTTGCTGGAGCCCGTTTTTCCCAAACAGCTTTTGAAATTCTGAGTATGTATGAGGCTGAGCCTAAAACCAGAACAGTTCCCTTCTCACAATAAGCTCTCTCTCTCTCTCTCCCTCTCTCTCTCTCTCTCTCTCTCTCTCTCTCTCTCTCTCTCTCAATAGTCTAAATATATTCATTGAATACTAAACTATGTATATTATGGATTTTTATAAATAGCATTTCATTCAAATGTAATTTGTCCTATTTGTTTAAAGAAAAAACTACTAAATGAGTGAAGTTCTAGGGTTCAGCTTTGACCCCGGTCTCCTGCTTGGAGAGGGTGGCTTTCTTGATCACCATGAAGAAGCCAACTGTATGATTTAAATAGTGTTTCTCCTCTAACTGTGTTTGACACACATTTTAAAATCTCTTGGAACCAAATTGGAATAGAATTTCACAGAAAAGCTCCCATTGAGTTTGGCTGAATTCCAATATAATTTGAAAGCAATTAAATTTTCTCCAAGAAATTGTTCTGTAGTTCTTAGGACTAAGCCAAGCCAAAAGAAAGTGAAAGAAGCATATGAAGCAGACGTAGGACTTCAGCATCTCTAAAAATTTTCCTGAGTTCTACCAAATGAAGCTTCGGTGGGTGAAAAAGATTTCCACTTTCAGAAATGGAATTTTCTTCAAACCCCACAGCACCATTACCAAATGGACTTGCATATATAGCCTGAGAGGTACAGCCGCTAGGATGCTGTATTATAGCATCTACATAGGATGCAGGATGAGATTTCCCACTTGAAATCCTTTTATATTGTTTTTGTCCTTCTTAAAAATGTTTGAAGGGCCAGGCACAACTCTCCCTCACTGCATCAGAGAACAACAGCTCTACCTCACTGCATGAGTGACATATATGGTTCCATTCAGAATGGCAAAGGAAATGGTGTAAGAAGGAAGGACAGGAAAGTTAACAATAAGGAGAAGTTAGGCACGGCCTGAGAGCCCCAACTCACCATTTCACACCTTAGCATTTCCATAGTTCTCTATCTTTGTAAACAAGATGAAATAATCTATTTAAGTAACATAGGTTGTGTCTGTTGTTTAAATATTTCCTATCTTACTATATTCCAAGAGAAGTGTGTGTGGACAGAGTTTCCAAGAACACAGATTTTCTGAGTGTCAATTTATGTATGTACCTTGCTGGTATCACATTTGTGAAATTAAGACTTGAGAAACATTAATCATTCCTTACTAATTAACCACTTCTAATTAATTACTTTAAATAGAGAAATAAAGTGGAAGAATAAGATTTCTGAGTAATTATTGCAATAAGGTAATAACTGATGTTAGGCTACTTCAGTGTTCTTTTCATTTTAGTAAATGTTTCATTTTACTTGAGTTAGTTCATGCTAATTACAAAGTAATGGATCCCGTTCTGACATTGCTGTATCTGCATGCAGTCGATTTGACCCCAACTACCCCATCACTCTTCCTTCTCTCACTTCCATTTACCTTCCACATTCCCAAGATGCTTCATTGACTTTACTCGCCTTCCTCTTGCCCCCAGATTCCACATATGCAACACTTGACTTCAGGAGGCCCAGCTTAGTTTGCTTAACTTCATGGTCTTCAATTACAGTCATTGTCCTGCAAATGACAAAATGGTGTTTTTCCTTGTGGCTGAATAAAACTCCAGTGTGCATATATACCACACGTTTTTATTTGTTCATCCACTGACAGCCACCTAGGCTGATTCCATCGATTAGCATTGTACGTAGTGTCATGACAAACATATGGATACAGGCATCTCTATGGTGTACTTTTCAGATTCATTGGGTATCATAGTGGTTTGAATAGGTAAGGTCACCATTGACTCGTGTGTTTGAATGCTTGGATCATGAGGACTGGCAATATTAGGAGGTATGGTTTTGTTGGAATAGGTGTGGCCTTGATGGAGGAAGTAAGTATGTCACTGTAGAGGCAGGCTTTGAGGTTTCATTTAATCTCAGGCTATGCTCAGTGTTATGGCCTAATTTGGATCAAGAGTAGCTGCCCAGCTCTTCCAGCACTGTTCCTCCCTGGATGCTGCCATGCTTCCTGCTATGATAACATACTAAACCTCTGAAACTCCAAGCCAGCCCCAATGAAATGGTTTTCTTATTAAGAGTTCCTGTAGTTATGGTGTCTCTTCACAGCAATGAAACCCCAAGGCAAGTATTAACTCAGAAATGGTATATAGTAGTTCTATTTTTAATTTTTTAAGAAACGCTCATAGGGATTACATGGTGGTTGGACTAATTCGCATTCTATGGTGGTTGGAATGAGAGATGTCTCTCATAGGCTCAGCTCTCTGAACACTTGATCCCTCATTGGTAGGGACATTTAGAGAGCATGGCCTTGCTAGAGGAAGTACATCACCGGAAGCAGGCTTTGAGAGCTCATGGTCTCACTCCACTTCCAATCTGCACTTTCTGCTTCACACGTGCATTGGAAGATGAGAGCATTCAGTGGCCTGACTCCACAGTCATGCTGCCCTAGCATGATGGACATGTATTCTGCTAGAGCTGTAAACCCAAACAAACCTCTCTTCTCCAAGTTGCGTGGAGTTGGTTACGGTGTTTTATGGCAGCAACAGAAAACTAGTATGCCTTCTTACGATCAATATGTGAAGACTCTTTCTCCTTGAGGTATCTGTCATGTTTAGTGTGTTTTCCTGATAGCTCTTCTTATTACAGTGAGACGGGATCTGAGTGCGCTTTTGATTTACAGTTTTATTTCTTCTTTTGAGAATGGTCTGTTTAGTTCTCTTGTCCATTTAATTGGATTATTTGCCTTTTGGGGGGGCCTTTCTCTTCTCAGCTCTTCCATTGCCTGGATATTAGTACCATGTCAGATGACCAGACGGCAAAGGTTTCTTGCCATTTGTGGGCTGTCATCTCTCCTCTCTGTTCATTACTCCCCTTCATGAGCTTTGCTGTTTCATGCAACCTCATTTTTGAACTCTGTTAGCTTCTGGAGAATTGGGGAAAATCAAAAATCAAAAATCAAAAATCGATTGTCTATATGCCTATTTGTCTCACTGTAATTTTGATTATTTTGACCAGAGCTATTGCAAGTGGGGTTATTTTCCTGACTTTTTTTTTTTTTTCAGAAAACTTGATAGTAATGCATAGAAAAGCTACAGCGCTTTGTGAATTGGTTTTGTAACCCACTATAATATGGCAAATGTTCATCAGATTTTAGATTCTTTAAGCTGAGTCTTTTTGAGTATTTTCAGTACAGAATCATGTCATCCACCAGCAATTATTAGCTGACCTATTTCTTCCATGTGTCTTTCCGTTTATTTATTCTCTAGCATCATGGCTGTGGCTATGAATTTAAACATGACTGAGTAAGACTGAAGAGAGTGGACATGTTTTCCTCATTCATAATATATATATATATATATATATATATATACATAAAGGTCTACATTCAGTGTATTATTAACATTCAATGTAATGTTGGTTTTTGGATTGTCACATACAGATGTTACTATTTGGGTTATGTCCCTAGTTTTATCAGGGGTTTTCTCATGAAGCTATATCCTCTTGGCTCACTCTTGATGGATTGTATGTGAGTTCGTTGAGATTTTCCACTTATTTCAAATAATTTCCAAAACACAGCCTAATGGCTCCCTAGATTTCAGTGAAAGGTTGTAATAGTCCTTTCTGCCTGAATTGTATTAATTTGGTTCATCTCTCCATTCTTTTGGTTAGTTCGCATGAAAGTTTGTCAATCTTGCTAATTCTTCCCAAAAACAGACAATATGTTTTATTGAACTTGATATGGACATTGTATTTCTCAGCTCACTAATTTCATCTTTGATAGTTCTTACTCCCTTCTAATAATTTTGGGTTTGGCATATTCTTGTTTTTCTAAGAACTTGGAGCACATTTAATTTATTTTCTTGAGATCATTTTAATTTTTAATGAAGGCATTCATACCTACAAATTTCCTTCTTAGAACTACTTTAGCAATATCCCACATACAAGTTGTATTTTCATTTGATTCAAAGTATATTTACTTTCTCCCTTATTGAATTTTTCCAGTTGATTGATTGTTCAAAATCAACTTCAATCTTCACATAACTGTGTGTGTGTTGTCTATGGTTCTCTTGCTATGCTTTCTAATGGTATCCCTTATGATAAAATACAAAAAAAAAAAATGTTAGGGTTTTTTTGTTTTGTTATGTTTTTTCATTTAAGACTTTTCTTCCCTTCTACATAGCCAGGAATGATTGTTAATTTTGAAAACTTGACAAAGTCTAGAATTACTTCAGAAAGAAGTCTCAATTAGAAATTCTCTAGATTAGTTTGGCCTATGGGCATACCTACTGGTTTAGTTGAATTAACTGAGGTGTGAAAATACATCCTAAATTCTGTAGGGTGATTCTGGACTGAATGAAAAGGAAAAGATAGTCTAATCACTTGTATACATGCATCAGCCCATGCCTCTCTGCTACTTACTGTGGATGTATTTTGACTGGCTGCTTTCAGTTGCTACTACCTTGACTCTCCCACAGTGGTGATGGGACCCAAAACTGTGAGCCAGGCAACCCTTTTATCTCTTAAGTTGCTTTTGTCAGGCTATTTTATTAGAGACACAGAAAAATGAAACTAAGACTTCCTTGAATGATTTTTGTCATTCAACTGCACATTCATGAGGTGCCCATGAAGAGGCAATTAGAGCCCCGAGAAGTGGACTTACAGATGGTTGGCAGTCATCACGTGTTTGCTAGAATCAAACCCAGGTCCTCTGCAAGAACACCCAGTGTTTTCAACTGCTGAGCTATCTCTCTATTCCCAAAAATTTCCCACCTCAGCTACATGTTTTGTGAGCTAGCCTACGTGTCCAGGCTTTCTGTCTTTCTTTGCTTTCAACTGTAATGGAGGCAGGATTATACACTTCCATATATCAATGTGGTGTTTCTTTTAAAAATCTAACATTTATTGTTTCTAGATTTCACCAAGTCTTTACCATCTACTATTGACTCTTATTCTCCCTTCTCTTCCATGGGACCAACATCTATCTCCTTGTGGTCACACATCTAGGGTTTTGATCCCAATGTGTGAAGATACAAAAAGGTTAGTGGGTGCCCATAACCTACCATTTACTTTCCAGTAACCAACCTTCCCTTTTAAGTTATCAAAGGCAAGTGTCCTTGTGGTAGTATGGATGTCCTTTGGGTTTATGCCCAGAGGTGATGTAACTGGTTCTTGAGGTAGGTTGACCTAATTTTCAGAGTAGCTACCGTATCCATTTCAAAAAGTGTCTGTACATATTTGCATTCCTACCAGCAATGGAAGAATGTTCCCCTTGTTCTACATCCTTGCCAATGTGAGCTACCACTTGTGATTTTAATTTTAGACATTTTGACAGGTTTAAGATGGAATCTCAGAGTGACTTAGTCATCAGTATTTCCCTGATGACTAAGGATGTTGAACATTTCAAGTGCTTCTAAGCCATATGAGATTCCTCTGCTGTGAATTTTCTGTTTAGATCTGTACCCCATTTTTAATTGGATTCATTGGTTTGTTGATGTCTAGCTTCCTGAGTTTTCTATATATCTTAGAAATTAGCCTTTTACCAGATATGGAGTTGGTGAAAATTTTTCCCATTTTGTAGGCTGACATTTTGTTCAATGCACAATGTCATTAGCCTTCCAGAAACTTTTCAGTTTTATGAAGTCACATTTATTAGTTGTTGCCTGCACTTTTGGTGTTCTGTTCAGAAAGTTGTCTCCTGTGCCAGTGCATTCAGTGCTGTTCCCCACTTTCTCTTCCGTTAAGTTTATTTATCTGATTTTATATCGAGGTCTTTGACCCACTTGGACTTGAGTTTTGTGAAGGGTGATAGATTCAGGTATACTTGCAACCTTCTTTGTAATACACAGAGACTAGAACAAGCCTGTAGGTCCCCCAATCAAAGGATAAAGAAAATGTGGTATTTTTGCACAATGGACTATTACTTAGCTCTTTAAAAATATCATCATGAAAATTTCAGGCAAATGAATGGAATTAGGAAACAATCATCTTGTGTAAGGTAACCCAGATCCAGAAAGACAAGCATGGTATGTACTCGCTTCTAAGGAGTTATTAGCTATGAAATAAAATCATGCCACATTCCACAGACCCTAGTAGGCTAAATAACAATGAGGGACTATGGGAGGACATATGAATATCCCTGGGTAGGGATGAGAAGAAGGATGGAGGGAAAGACAACTGGAATTTTGGGGCATTTGGGAGGTGAGTTCGAGATCTAGGGTAATGGAAACTCCCAGGAATCTATGAGAATGACTCTAGTTAAGACTCCTAGTAGTAGGTGATACAGAGCCTGAACTGGTCTTCTCCTGTAACTAGGCAAAACTTCCAGTGGCAGGATTGGTACACGCCAACCACAAAAACCATCAACCTACAATTTGTACTGCTTGCAAGATGTGCTGGAGTAAAGATGACACAGAAGTTGTATGTAGGGTATGTAGACGATGCCATCAGAAGAATGGGCATAGGACTGCTGAGGTGGAACATGCTCAAATCAAGAAAATTGCAGGAGTACAGCTAACTTCTTCCCTGTTTCCATGCCTGTCTTGGCACATACAATCATAACCCCCAACTAGATGATCAAGCTGTCAGTCACAAAGCATAGCACCTGGAATTTTTCCCCATTCAAATAGAGCATTTCCAGCATCTTAGCCTCAGGCAATGGAATGTATTGGTTCATATAGTCTCTCTCCATACAGAATAAAACACACAAGTTATTTCACCAAGAATCATCTGAGACTGGCTGTTTTTACTAAGCTGTAACACTTGGGGAGGACTCTCTCACATGAAGCACTTATCATTGGACCTTGGACCCACCTTCCTGGCCAGACCTCCTTCACACACAGAGACTTACATCAGAGCACTGGCTCCTGACATTGCCACTGTTACAACAGCTATGGGACCCAAGACACTGGCCACCTGGATCTCTTTATTCCTTTTCTAAGAGCTGTGACAATTCTGGCATTCCCGGCCAGACTCCAGCCCTATCCACCCTATTCATGCAGCAATGTCTGACTCCCCAAAGGCAAGAGGTAAGCTGTGGACCCCACTGGTTCTGGACCTTTCCATACCCTCTCTAAGGCAGTTAGTTGCTTGAGCACTTCACCAGTAGAGGTGAAACTTGAATCCACAATTGCGGGAGTGGCTAGCCACTGACCAGAGCAGCTTGAGGCCCGTGTCATGAGAGGAAGACCATACCCAACACTGACTTGATGGCCAGGAACCAGAGTCCAGATAGTCCAGAAACCTAGAATAGAACCAAACACGTCCATCCAGCAAATAGAAGAAAAAGTCAATGAAATGATTCCTAATGATATTCTGCTATACTCATAGACAGAAATCTTATATAGTCATCATCAGAGAAGCTCTATTCAGCAACTGATGGAAACAGATGTAAAGTCTCCCAACCAAACATTATGTGGAGTATGATGAATCCTTTGAAAGAGAGAGGGGAAGGATTGTAGAAGTCAGAGAAGTCAAGAACACTACAAGAAGACAGCACATAGACTCAACTAACAAAGGCTCATAGGGGCTCACAAAAACTGAACAGGCAATCCTGGAGCCTGCATGGGTCTGACCTAGGTCCTCTGTGTGTGTTAACAGTTGTTTAGCTTGGTGTTTTTTGTGCAACTCCTTAATGGTGGGAGTAGGGCTTGTCTCTGACTCTTTTGCCTGCTTTTGGGACCCTTTCCTCCTACTGGGGTGTCTCATCTAGCTTTATGAATGGAAGTACTGTTTTACTGTGACTTGATATGCCATATCTGGTTGAAATACTAGATAGGATTTTGTATCTCTGAGTCCACACATGTACATTTCTGTGTACACATGGAAACTGACTTAGGAACACATGTGAAATTCAGAAATGTTTATTCCAGAATATTTTCAATACACTGAGAACATTTAATTTAAAGTATGACCCCCCATCTTTTCCCTCTCCTATAAAACCTTATGAGGATTAATCTTCCAGTCCTGAGCCAGGACTGTGAGCAGGAGGACATAAATTCCTTTTCCTTTAGTTTACATTGACATGCTGCTAAAAAGTTAGATGTGCTAAATCTATGAGAAAACTGTTTTTGAGGTTTGACCAAAAAAAATTATTCTGATATTCAAGGGAGTCAAACAAGTCCAAGTAGAATAAATGTAGATTTATGTCCCCAAACATCACAGGAAGAATGCTGAAGGTCGAGAAGAATTTAGAAAGCAGCAAGAGAAAAACAACCTGTCACTCAGAGGGAATATAATTGATAACACCACACCAGAACTGTGGATCCTAGAAAATAGTGGATCATCCCTTGTTTGATAAAGACATTAATGAAGACATTATATCCAACAAAACCAAGATTCATAGATAAGAGGGAAATGAAGACTTTATGTTTGAACAAAAAGCATGAACACTTCCTGTAGTCTTGCCCCAAAGAAATGATAAGAGACGATCCTCACCCTGAAACCTATATCAGACACTGATATATCAGAAGCAATATCAGACACTGAAAAGAAACTTTGTTTATTTAATTTGTTTTTAACTTTTTATTAAATTAATTTATTTTTTACACTCCATATTCCATTGCCCTCCCGCCATTCACATGCTCCACAACCCAAACCTCCTCCCCACCACACCCTGTCTCCACGTGGATGCCCCCACTCCCCACCCAACCTGACTTCTAAACTCCTTGGGGCCTCCAGTCTCTTGAGGGTTAGGTGCATCATCTCTGAATGAATACAGACCCGGAAGTCCTTTACGGTATGAGGGTTGGGAGCCTCATATCAGCTGGTGTATGCTGTCTGTTTGGTGATCCAGTGTTTGAAAGATCTCAAGAGTCCAGATTAATTAAGACTGCTGGTTCTGCTACCGGATCGCCCTTCTCCTCAGCTTCTTTCAGCCTTCCCTAATTCAACCACAGGAGACAGGCGCTTCTGTCCATTTTTGGGGGTGCAAATAACTCCATCTGACTCTTTCAGCTGCTTTTTGGGTCTTTTAGAGGGCAGTCATCGAGAGATCCCTTTTTGTGAGTATTCTATAATCTTCGTAATAGTGTCAGGCCTTGGGACCTCCTCTTGAATTGGACCCCAGTTTGGGCCTATCACTGTACCTTCTTTTCCTCAGGCTTCTCTCCATTTCCATCCCTATAATTCTTTCAGACAGGAACAATTATGGGTCAAGAGATGTGACAGTGGCATGGCAACCCCATCCCTCACTTGATGTCCTGTCTTCCTGTTGGAGGTGGGCTCTATAAGTTCCCTCTCCCTACTGTCAGGCATTTCATCTAAGGTCCCTCCCTTTGAGTCCTGAGAGTCTCTTACCAACTAGGTCTCTGGTGCAATCTTGGGGTGGGGGTGGGGTCTCCCCAACCTCCTGTTTCCTGAAGCTACCTGTTTCCATTCTTTCTGCTGGCTCTTAGTCCTTTTCCCTCACCCAATACCAGTTCAGGTTCCCCTCTCCCCACCCACTCCCCCTCTTCCATTTTCCCTCCCAGGTCCCTCCCTCCCTCCCCACTTGTGATTGCTTTCTTCTCTCTCCCAAGTGGGACTGAGGCATCCTCACTTGGGCACTTCAGCTTGTTAATTTTTGTGAGTACTGTGGGATGTATCTTGGGTATTCTGCACTTTTTTTGTTTTTTTTGCAAATATCCACTTATTAGTGAGTATACCTCACTCAGCATGATATTTTCTAGTTCCATCCATTTGCCTGCAAAATGCAGGATGACCTCATTCTTAATAGCTGAGTATTCCATTGTAAAAATGAACCACATTTTCTGTGTCCATTCTTCTGTCGTAGGACATCTGGGTTGTTTACAGCTTCTGGATATTACAGATAAGGCCACTCTGAACATAGTAGAATCTTCAACAAACAGTGCTGCTCTAACTGATGCTGTTTATATGTTTTAGACCCATACTTGTCACCTTGTACAAAGCTCAAGTCCAAGTGGATCAAAGACCTCACCTCAACATAAAACCAGATACACTGAATCTAATAGAACAGAAAATGGGAAAGAGCCTTGAAGTTATTGCCACAGGAGAAATTTCATAAACAGAACTCCAATGGCCCATGATCTAAGATCAAGAATTGATAAGTGGAATCTCATGAAACTGGAAAACTTCTGTCAGGCAAAGAACATAGTCAATAAGACAAATCGACAACCTATACTGATTGGGAAAAAAATCTTCACTAATCCCACATCTGATAGAGGGTTAATATCCAAAATATATAAAGAGCTCAAGAAGTTAATCACCAAAAAGCTTAACAACCCAATCAAAAAATGTGGTATAGAATTAAACAGAGAATTCAAAACTGAAGAATCTTGAATGGCTGAGAAGCACCTAAAGAAATGTTTACAGTCCTTAGTGATCAGACAAATGCAAATCCAAACGACCCTGAGATTCCATCGTATACCAATCAGAATGGCTAAGATTAAAACCGCAGGTGACAACACATGTGGGAGAGGATGTGGAGAAAGGAGTACTCCTCCATTGCTGGTGGGATTGCAAACTGGTACAACCACTCTGGAAATCAATCTGGAGGTTCCTCAGAAAATTGGAAATAGATCTACCTGAAGACCCAGCTATACCACTCTTGGGAATATACCCAAAAGATGCCCCACCGTGCCATAAGGACACTATGTTCATAGTGGCCTTATTTGTGATAGCCAGAACCTTTATTAAAACAACAACAAAACATCAGAAAATGTAATTAGGTCACTATAAAGGAGTGCTAAATGGGTATTTCTTACTTATATCATCATTTAAAAGACAACTATATAAGACAATACTGTATTATTGAACGATTAGAGCTACAATACACACATACACAGCACCCTTCACAATAACAGCACAGAGGCAGATGGGAATAAAGCAAAATTAGAGTGAGAAAATGACAATCAGTAACTTGAATCACTGGAATGAAATGAAAATAAGGATATCAACAAATAAGACTAAGAAACTCTGTGAATATGCATTTACTCTCTTTTCTTAGATTCTTTAGCATATACATAATCATACAGATTAATAATTCTAAAATATATTGTTGATGCATTTATAATTGATGTTTAAGATGATATCTTTGGACATATGACAAGGATAACATGCATACATATATGTATGTATATATGCACATATAAATATATATGCATATATATAAGTATATATGCATACACACACACACACAACAATTATAGCCCAAAAAGAGAAGCCATGGGGCTATTTTGGAATAACTAAGTAGATCATAATTGTCAAGTTGGTATAAATCTAAATTCAGTTCTCAATAACTAATATTCTAGTTTCTGATATATATTCCTAGAACACTAAGAATATAAACTAAAACAGGAACAACTTGATAGTAATTAAACAGTTATAAATATGTATACCTTTAACAAGAGTTCTAAAATGTGCAAAGAAAATAATAAAAGAATAAATAATTTAACAATAGTAGTTAAAGACTTCAATATTTACTTTCAATAATAAGCAGAAGCTTGACAAGGAAATTGAAGAGTTAACCAAAGATGTAAGTCAACTAGAATAAATAAACATCTATAAAAGACACTACACAAATGGAAAACAAGCATCCGTGTTCAAACATCTCCATATTGTTCTCCATGAGACACAAGAAAGGGCACATAACTTTTAAAGGATCCGGGTCCTGCCAAATATATTGTCTAACCACAAAAAGTGAAATCATAAGTGAATAGAAAAACTTAGAAACTCAGATATATGTACAAATTAAACACCACAGGACTAAGGGACAATTGGATTCAACAAAACACTGCAAATTGGGGAGAATAAGTTGAAGTGAAAGAAAATTTAAAAGTATCATTTCAAAAATTAAGACAAACTTACAACTGCAAATATCCTGATTTGAAAGAAACGTATCAATGAAATAACCTAATTTACCCTGTAAGATAATGGAAAGAGCAGAGTTCAGATCCACAGCAAGCATCAAGGAAGGAAAGAAAATGCAGACTACATCAGAAGCACAATTCAAAAAAAAAAAAAAAAAGAAAGAAAGAAAGAAAAAGCAACAAGATCTAAGTTCAGTTCTTTAGAACGATTAACAGAATTATCTTTGGATAGACAGAATAATAACAAACAAAAGACCCCAGGAAAACGGTTCAGTGGGTGGTGGCACTTGCTGCCAAGCCTAATGATCAACTTTTGATTCTATCCCTAGGACCTGCATGGTAAAAAGAGAGAGCCAACTCCTGGAAGTGGTTCTCTGACCGCCAAGTGCACCTTGTGGCCTGTGTATATCCACACACATACAAACAAACACATTTTTTCTCATTTAAATTCTGAAATTGTCTTGGCTGACGAACCTTCTGAGACAATATCCCCTCACACACCAGTAAGGTCATTAATGACCACAACTCAGACACACGTTTACATGGAAAGCCACTTCAGCATGCTGCCTTTACCCTAGATCTCAAGACTCGTGGAAGTCACCGTGTAGTCCTAGTTAACGGCTTCCCTTACTTCTGTTCCAGAAGGCTCATTTCTCATTGCAATGCTTTGAATTTTCTTTCCCAGTCATCATCAAAGTAACACAGATTTGAGAATAGTTATTTAAAGTTTTATTGGTGGACGAATTAGACTTTCAAATCCATTCATATAAACACACACTAATGTTTCTATTCTGAATCAGATGTCATTAGCACTTGAGGGGGTTTTCATACATAAAAATATTGGTTGGGCTTAGTGGTACATATCAATTCCAACAGACCCAGGAAGATCTCTGTGAGATTAAGGCCAGTCTGGTCTACACAGAGATGTGCAAGACCACCAGAGCTACGTGGTGAACATTTTCTCCAAAAAAAAAAAGGAGGGGGGGAGCCAAAGCACGAGGGAGGCAGAGACAGGCAGATTTCTGAGTTCGAGGCCAGCCTGGTCTACAAAGTGAGTTCCAGGACAGCCAGAGCTACACAGAGAAAAACCCTGTCTCGAAAAACTCAAAAAGGGGGGGGGGGGTGAGCCAAAAGATAGAAAGACTATAAAGACTCTGTAAAAGTACCTTTCATTCACCAGATGTAACTGTCATCTCAGAGCCTTACTGCTGAATAAAGCCCCTTTTCTACTTCTCTCTGAACTCTGGCTAGCTCATTCAACTCAGCTGTTCTGACTCAAACTCCTCTCCAAAGTGACTAATTCAAAACTGGATTCTCTTGGCTTCTCTCTGAATGGCTCGGCTTGGAAAAACTGCCTCTTGAATTTCCCCAAACTGAACTGTATTGCCTGCAGGAACTAAGCAGGAACTAAGCAGAACTGCACAAACTCAACTGAGCTCAACGGCATTCATCTCAATCAACTACAGCAAACCTCACTCAACTGCACAACACTGCATTGCCTGAACTCAACTGAACTGTGCTCACCGAACTGTTCCCCCCGCCCCCCGCCTGTCCTGTGCTCCTTAGAGTTGGGCGTATCTTACATCCGATTTGTTCTGCCAAATCTTTCTCTGATTTGTAACTTTGTCTACCCCTCAATTAGACATCACTTTTAGCTGCTTCCTTCTGCAAACTAACATTACCTACATTGTTTCAGATTAAGGGTGTGCACTAAGGGCATATCTGTATTCTAGCCAGAGCGATTATAGGTGTGGATTGCACAGACCTAGAAAGTCTTTCAATATGATTTCTTTCCAGAGCAGCCTTGTTGCTGGATTAAAATTGCTCTATAAAATTCACCATGGATACTAATCTTAAATGGTCATTTAAGAAAAAAAAATGCAAAAATTAAATTTGGTTGCTTTATGAAATTCTTATGACATCTAGATATCATTCTGGAAGACAATCACATTAGTTTCTTCATTACATTTCATTTTCCACTTTATACGTTTCAGAGTAAGATGGATGAAGACTATAGGAAGGATGAGACATGAAAATATAAGTCTAGCTCAACTCTTGTAGGAGTGGAGACATAGACCTCTATGTATGACTGTGTCCCAAGCACTGTACTACCAAAGTAGCACCAGGAAAACCATGTAACTGACACCCCAGGAAGGCCTTTCAGTGTAGTCTATTAGCTATAAACTATGACATCCCCATAGTCATGGCTGAACATGGATTTCATAGTGCTAGCTTGGAAGCTATAAAGACTTCAATTTCAGGGTTCATTTTGTTTGTTTGTTTAGCCTATATTTTAACATTTTCATTTTAGCAAATACTAAAAACTTCAAAAAGGCAGGATCCAGGCCCTCTCTCTGTCATCAGAGACCCTGGGGGTGGCTTTTCTGTTGTGTTCCAGGGATACTGACTCTTCCTGTATCCCACTTCCCTCATGACAATGGCTCTAGTTTTCCTTCCTGCCCAAGACTCTATGTTGAACTTCCTTTGCTTCTATTTTCAGGGAGATCTCTTATGGGTTTTTTTTGTATTGTTTCCCTTTACCAACAGATCTAAAACCTCTGAATGGGTGCTTATTCTAGCTACCAGCACACAAGCCCTCCAAATTGAGAGTGCAACAATTAAAACAGTCAATAAAATTTATTTGGGAAGTAGTTGATTTCTTCCATTATCTCTACCATTTTACACCATTCTGTCACATTGAACTGAGATATGACTGAAGATGAGCTTAATTGAAAAGAAGGGTATGGCTGACCCTTCTCTTACCCCACTACAGATGTGCCGTCTATAACATATTTTGAAGACTTAAAAAGTGTACAATACTAAATTAACATAGTATACTAGTGGATTTATATTTCTATTATGGAAACAAAGCTATTACTGGTATGCTGTCCCCATCTTTCTTCCTATCTATTTTTATGCTATTCTTAACTCCTTAGAAGCCATACATTCAGATATGCCATAATTATATTAGATTCAATTAAATTCTTTTTAAAAAATAATATATAAAGTATCTTTGCATTAACTTCAAAATTTTTTCCATGACAAACCAGTTTGACATTAAATTTGGTGCAATTATTGCAAAAAAAACCACAAGATAATTTTTATGACTCCTTCATATTGTATCTTGATGTTCTAAGCTGATGTAGATCAAACATCTTGCTTTTCTAATACAGACAGGGAATAAATGACTTGGCTCTGGGAATGTGCTTTTCGTATCTCATATTGATATATAATACATATTGATATGTAATACAGTCATATTAGTACGCCTGAAAACTACTTTCATTCTTTCTACACATAAGCAGCAAGCAGTATGTGCAAAAGTATGAATTCCAGAAACACACACTGTGTTTCTTTACAATGAACAGCCACTTCTAATATTTCATAACAGCATGTATATAGACAATGGTCACAGATATCCATCAACACTGCAGTAACTGAAGATAATGCAGGCTTGAGGGTTAAACCAAAGCTGCCACTCCTCATCAAAGGACTCCGTGGGACCACTGTCTTCTTCCTTCAGGCAAAGAGAACAAAGCAGTTAGGTTATTTGCATCCTTCCATAGCATCTGAAAAGCCCTTCTAAAATCCAACTAAAGATAGTAGAAATTAAACATGAGAGAATGCAGAAATTTTAAAATATCTTCACAGGTTTGCAATCTGTTTGCAATTTTCTAACAAAGACACAATAATTTTATTTCTGTGTTAGACTTAGTTAGAATACAATGTCAAAGTCACAGATATTTTCAACTAAATTGATACTTGAGCTATATTATCAATTAAATACCTACATGTCAATTTTAATAAAAACAAGACTTTAAATTGCTAACAATTTCATGTGTTATAAACATGATGGCTCGTAACCATTTCTTCCTGGCCATAAAGCATCTTAAAGATGCTAGTAACTACATGGTGAAGTGTAGAATAATACATTGGACATACTTCAGGGACATCACAAGCCACAGGTTTCCCAATGCTGTTGCTTGAATGAGCATGGCCCCCACAAACACATGGCTCATGTGTTTGAAAACTTGGTTTCCAGTTGGAGAAACTGTTTGGGAAGGATTAGGAGGTATGTAGAGACAGGCTTTGAGTTTTTATACTCAGTGTTCTCTGCCTTGTTGTATCTCAAGGCATAAGTTCTAAGCTACTGCTACAATGCCATGCCTGCTGACTGCTGCCATGCTTCCCAGCATGGGCTCGCTTCCTCTGGAACTGTGAGCCCCAAATTAAATACTTTCTTTTATAAGTTGCTTCTGCCATGGTGTTTTGTTATAGCAATTGAAAAGTAACTAAGACATTCATTTAGGGAAAATATGTCAGCTAAGACTAGAATCCAACAGCCTACTAGGATTCGATACTGATACTCGCATGCAGATGCCCAGTGTCATAGTTTCAGAGAACAGCTGCCCATTCAAAGGCTGGGAATGGCTCAGTGGTACAGCACTTCTCAAGTATGGTAGTCAATCTCTCAGCACCACAAAATGCAAAGAAAAGCTAATGATTCAATACGCTTTTTGAGAAAGAATAATATTTCTAGAAATTTATAACAAAGACAAAGCCACCTGGCCAATCTTATGTGCAAGAATATTCACCACCACAGTTAAAACCGTAAACACTGACACAACAAAATACATTAGAATTATCCATATGGTATTCCTATCTATAAGTCCATATGCCTGTACACACTTGCAAGTCATGAATGTATACATGGAAGCATATAAGTAGTTTATAAAACAAAGGTTTATAATGTTGGGGTATATAGTTCCAAACTATATTTCAAACAAATAATGCCATGCCACAGACTTTAAAAATATTTCAAATTTACATAATAAATTGGCACACTAACCATATACTGCATGGTGTTATGAAATATATTGTAGGATAGGTAAATCAAGCTGAATTGTAGATGCATTACCTCATACTGTTGTCATTTTGTTGGGAGAACACTTAAAATCTATTATTTCCCTTTTCCAATAATAACATCACTTTAAACTACCGTCACTATGACATTCTCTTGAACACATTCTTAATTTAAACTTTCTAATTTTGGTCAGTATCTTCTGACTCCTCCCATCATATCTATAATATTAAACCTCAGAAATCTGATTTTTCAAGGTTAAAATAAGATATTGTCAAGATACACATTTTAACAACAATAAGCACTAGGATTACAAATTAAAATACATGAAACTGACTGCTAATCAAATCAGTGTACCACATTTCAGAGTTAAGAGGAACTTAATGAACATGCATTCATTTTCTGCAAAAGAAACAATGAAATTGAATCTTTTCCAAAATGTGTTCCTAACAATACTAAAAGCTGGATGGGGAAAAAAAATGTCCCAAAACCCCATGGAGATTCTGGTAACAGAGTTCTTTAACTCAAAATCATCAGGATGTCCTTGCTAACTTGCACTGTAAATGCCTAAAGGGACATTATCTTCAGGTTGGGGACAATCTTCACTGACTTAAGAGATCTCCTCATGGATCAGAGCTTTATAGAACTCATTTGGATAGGTTGGTCTATAGACTTTATCTGAAGTTCATAAAAGAAAAGTTTACTTGAAGAATATCCTAATTTCTAATAAATTTTAATCCCAAATATCAACTAACAAAATATGAACCCGTAATATTCCATCAGCCTGGGATCCAGACCTGGCTTCATGTGATATAACCTCAAGCTTACATGTTCACTGGAACACACTGGTTTCTGAAGCTCCAGGGGCATGACTGACAGGTTCTCAGCAAATGCCTATGAAATTCTAATTTATCATGGTATGTGATATGCCGGTAAATCGGGATGCTTACTTTGCTAAAATTTTCCCATAGAGGACGATAGAAATAATAACTGTCATTTTTTTGGTTTTGTTTTTGTTAAAATTTTCATTATCTGTGTCGTTCCAACAAATGATACCTTCTAGGTCCCGGGACATAGTTCACTTGATAAAGAGCTTATATTGCAAGCATGAGGTTTATGACTTTGATTCCCAGAACCCAGTAAAAATCTCTAGTTTGGTAGTGTGCACTTATCAACCAGCACTGGGGTGGCAGAGACAGGTGATCCCTTGGGTTCATCGGCCAGTCAGACTCACATAATCAATGAGTCCGTTGCAGGCAGTGAGACCCATTCTTAATAAGGAACTCAGCAACTAAGAGGCACTCTGTGCTTATCTCTGGCACCCTCTGAGGCCTGAGCTCACAATTCCTGCCTCCCATGGTTTATGAGAATGGAATCCTGCCTGGGAACAATTTGTTGAACATACTGCCCCCCCCCCTGGGCTGGAAGCCCACCTACCAGTAATCATGACTGGTGCTTTAAAAACATCTCACCTGATGTTCTGTGCATCAAAATAAATGTGAAACACAGCTCATTATCTTCCAACATGGTAGCAGATATTTGAAATTTTCTGTATTTCAGAGAGAGTTCTAACAGGATGAAACTATGATAGGTCTCATCGGGGCCATTTCAAAAGTGCCCACCATGCTACCTGACCCAAAGCAAATGCTCCAAAAAAGGGTGGACATATTGCACTATCATGCACATGCATAAAAAGTATGACGAAAACAACAGCAGCAGGTGTTCCTATTTAACCTTTTTACTTGTAACAAAATTATATTTAGGCCCTTTAAACAAATAAGTAAAACTGCTATGAAGTTTGTCCTCGGTCTCACACGTCAGCAACTTTCTAATCAGTTCATTCCATAGAAAAATTTTATGAACATCCCAGATCATGAGCCTCTAAGTTCACCATCCAATTTGCTTAAGTATTACCTTTTGACTTTCCCCATGGCAAGGGAAGATCTGAAGGTCTTTCCTCTAGTCAGTCTCCCCCTAGCCCCTGATCAAAAAAAGGCACACCACCTGAAACAGGTTCATAAATCCTTACCACATCCCACCGTGCAAATATATTTATGTGGGACCGGGATGGGCAGCCTATTGTGGTTGAATGAGGCTTGCCCCAGCAACCCAGCAGAAAACTCTATAAGGGATGGAACACTGAGCCATGTTCCCAGAGACAGGTGCCTGAAACCACAGAGCCCCCAAACTCCCTAATTCTGTGACTGTAAGTCACATAGACAATGTCCCAAGCTTCTGGCATTCTGACTAGACTCCATCTCCACAGTTACCTAACTATAGCCACGTATGCTTCTCCCCACTTATCTGATAACCCAGCCCACTATAAAAAGGACTTCTTGCACACACCCCCCTCTTTAAGCTCTCACTTTTCTTACTTTCCTCTCTAGCTCTCTTCCCCTCCCCCCAAGTGACCATGGGCAGCCTCTCTCCCTCTTTCTACCTTCTCTCTTTCTCCCTGCCTTTCTACAATAAAGCTCTAAAACCACAGACTGTCTCTGCTCATCAAGGCCTGCTGTGCTTGAACGATGGGATAGGCTTTCTCCTAATGAGTCAAGTCTAACCTCCAGCCAGAAGGCCGAGCTCCAGCCACGGACCAGACCAAGGACTCTCGCCCAAGTGGGAACCACCCAGCACCGCCCCTCTCCCCCTGTCCTTTCCTCCCTTTGGCCCTGGGGCTGACCAAGCCGCCCCCCCCCCCCCAATTCTGTTCTCAGCTCTTTCGAGGTGTCCAGCGGTGTCTGGGATGCCCGAGACTGAGAACCTGATACCTAGGACTGCCCCCTTGTCCACCCTCCAAGCGAGCTGGAATGCAATGGCTTCACCCAGGCAGACACTCACCTAGGGAAAGTCTCCGCATCTGCCTGCCCAGAGCACCAGAACTCTGGCGGGCAGGTTTTCTCTCAATCCCTTTATTCCCCTACACCCTCTGCCCTGCATATTTATACTAATATCTTGGTTGAATCGATTATTTTTAGTATAGTAATGATAAATATCATTCAGAATGAAACTGTGTTTCGTTATATTTTTTTGCCCTGCATGTTGCTTTCTCTAAGTTGAATAATCATCTTGGATATTTATAATTAGCTGAGTTCAATGCTACCTGCCAATTGTCCTACTTGCTTCAAGAGGTTAAAGCATATCTTGTGGCTGAGAGGCTGAATACAGCTTTAATCCCAGTACTTGTGAGGCAGATAGAGGTAGGTCTCCTCAGTCCAAAGGCCTGCCAGGCTTCACAGTGAGCCGGTCTCTGCATTTGCATCTCTGTGGAACCTTCTTCCAGAAGCTCATATACAACTCATTCACATTTGTACTGACTGATTTCTGTCTCTGATCTCACGCCACTGCAATCCTGGGCATGCGCCTTGTTGGTCAGCTGGACAGCTGCACCAGACACTGCACCAGAGCCTAGGTGGAGAGGAAGAAACTAGAAGTGCTGAGTTCTCGGGAACTCGCTCCTACACCCTGGTTTAGTGAGGCAGCCAAGTTCCCTATCATCAGTTCTTGACCACTCTCTCCACAAGGTAAGGCATCTGCCAGGCCTTTGAAAGGGATTTTAAGGTATAACTGCTTCTTAAACGGTATTCAACCAACACAGCTACCCCTAGCTTCTTTCTCCTCCAATGTCCAGAGGCATCTGAGGCAAATTCGCAGGCCTCTGAGCCCACCACTAAAACCTCTGTTACCTCCATCACCACGCCCCATCACCACCGCACCACGTGCTTCCAGCCTCTAGGGTGCTGCAGCCTGTGTCTTTCCTCTTGCTTTCTCATCCTTGCAAGTTTGTATACTTAAAGAAATTCACTTTTCTGTTATTTTAATGCGATTTGTGGTTTTAAAAAATGCCAGTGCTCAATCAGTGATCATTATTTGTGACAAACATTCCCATTGATGCATTCTGTGTATTTTCTAAATTATTTCTGATACCGTATCATCGGGGCAACAGAACATGAATCTGTTTGGTAAAAGAATCTAAAGAAATGACAAATAAACAGAGGTAATCAGGCTTGCATTTTCTGCTTTGGGATGTCTTCCAACTCTCCTCTTGTCTAAATATAAACAAAAAAAACCTAAAATGTAGAGAGAATTTTCTGTTCTTCAATGATTATTATTCACAATAATGACCTTGAAGTATGACCGCATCCTAAAGTCTGTTAAATCATCAATTCTTTCAATATAATTACAACAGATGTTATCTTTCACATGCCTGTTTTGAAGTTTAATTTGTCTTTTACTAAGACACCCCAGGGAATGAAGAGAATTCAGATCCCTTTAGGGAATTCCCTGAAAAGCTATGAACAATACAATTGCATGTGTGTACTTCCTGACCCTCAGAGGCTGCTGAAGGTCAGAGGCTGAGTTCAGGGACAAGAAGTCTGACTCAGCTAACTGACTACCTACAAAATTATCCCTATTAAGAACAACAATTCAAAATCAAATCTCCAAGATGGGAAGTGTTTGGAAATGGTGGCATGGGGGTTGTAATGGCCAGCAGCTAAAAGCACCTGCTCTTGAGAGGACCTAGAACATGGCAGATCAGAAAAGTCAGTTCAGGGCATCCAAATGCCTCCTCTGACACCAAGAGTACCCTCCTAGTACACACATATACATGAACACCAGTCACACACATAGTACAAAACATACATGAGCACCAGATACATAACATAGCACACACATATGCATGAGCACCAGGCACACACATAGTGCACACACATACATGAGCACAAGGCACACACATAATACATACACGTATGAGTAGGCAAAACACTTCCACACACAAAATAAATAAATCTAAAAAATGTTTTAACTTAAAAATCTAAAAAGAAATAGTGATGTGCTAAGAACAAGAACCCTTTCTAAGTGGCCGTTTTCCCTCGCACTAGGCACACATCTTTGAGTGGATTGTACAAGTTCATTCAATGTGAACTTAGCTGCACCCACCTGCCTCAGCTTTAGCCTAAAACCTACCTCAGAGAGCTCAAAGCGGTAGTGCATAAAAGAAAAAGACTGAAACTCAATGCGTATCTATTATAAGCAATGGCAACTAGCCATCCGACTTTCCCAGAGCCACTTATTTACAAAAAGGAAAACAAAGAAATGTCAAAGAGGAGAAAGGAGTGGCAAACTTTTTGAATACTCTAAGGAATGATACTGGAAAACTAGCCTCTGCGTTCAGAGATCCAAGTGCATCAGAAATAAGGACAGCAGACACCACAGCAAATGAGTTAACATTCTATAGAGTACCCATTGGTGCAACTGAGGAAGAATGATTCAAACTAGAAACACATAAAATTACATAAAATTACCACAATTGACAACTTAGATAGATAGATAGATAGATAGATAGATGATAGATAGATAGATAGATAGATAGATAGATAGATAGATAGAAGCAGCTGAACGTTATTAGGCACTAAATGAAAGGATCATTAGAACATCGGAGACAACCCAACAAATTATGTTTCCACAAAACATTAATCAATATGAAAACAAAATGGACAAAGACAGTTAACATGGAGTGTACCGAGCATCATGGTACAGTGAGAGCTGCTTCAGGAATGCTAATCCACTTAACGTGGCCTTATAAGCTCACAAACAGCTTGGTCCTTAGCCCTTAGTACTCAAACAGCTCGAGGAACTTAAACCACTTGATGTCTCCACTTCATTTATAAAGGCTAAATGACTACTGATAATTTGCCCAAGTTTGGGAGACAGTAGAGTGGCTTGTTCACCACCATTGCGTTCACTGACCAGACACACCCCTGTTGGTTCTGCCCAAATATACCACTAAAGTATCCACAATGAATAACAAAATATATAAAACATAGCCTTAAAATATCCATAACATAAAAACTATAGTGATTGTACTCAACAAATATCTACCCTTTGGTCCTCAATATTACAAAGAATTAAACTCCTATAAGTGATATGTCATACAAGTCCCACACTCTGATAGTTTTCTTCCTTCCGTTTCTCATATTTTGTTACTCTCTTTTGTTGCTTCTAGTCTTATAATAAAATGATTCTATAGTATAACTGGAAATTTTAAAGATCTGAGAACAACTAGACAGACTAGAAAGAGATCTCCTGTACACTGATGCCACAAGCTCTACTGTTGGTGCTTATGACTAGACAGAAAAACAGAACAGTAAGTACCACACCTACTCCAGTAGTGACTTCGTGTGACAGGCCCAAACGCTTGGACCCAGTCCCGAGGAGAAAAGTTTTAGTCTCCTGGAACTGTGGCATCCTATAAAAGAATGTTCCAAATCTGCCCTTGCTTTAGTCGGTGAATGGATCTGTGTGCTCTTCTTCAATGTTGTTTTATTATAAGTGCCTCTAAGGATTGATTTCGATTAGATTAGCCTCCACCAATGTTCCAATGTCCTAGGCAGTCCTTGAGCTGACCCTGGGCTTGGAATTCAGTAAGAATGTTACCTATTCAGTAACATTCAGAATTACCTCTAGTATTGTAAGAGACATAGTGAAAGAAATCAAGCATTACAATTCACTAGAATAAGGGCCGGGCATGGTGGTGCATGCCTTTAATCCCAGCACTTGGGAGGCAGAGGCAGGTGAATTTCTGAGTTAGAGGCCAGCCTGGTCTACAAAGTGAGTTCCAGGACAGCCAGGGTTATACAGAGAAACCCTGACTCGTAAAACAAAACAAAACAAAACAAAACCAAACAAACAAAAAACCAATTCACTAGAATAGAGCTAGTAATCTCAGGGTCTACATAATACTTAGAACAATAGATAGCTGAGTCACTCTGATACACAGGAATTTACAATGGCCTAGGGGGAAGGTGGACTATACAATAGACTAGAATAGGAACTATGGCAAGGGAATGAAGCCCTTGCCCCTGACTTCTAAGATTTAGCTGACCTTAGGTGGGGCTGGTTTTGATCCCAGTTGTTAACAATGATTTTATCCCAGTTGGTTCCTGTTAGCTTTTAGTATGCATTCTTCTGTTTTGTTGTAAAAGTAATTTTGCATCAGATAACTTCAGTGTACCTCGGATGGCCTTAATGTATCACTTAACTTCTTTGTTTTCTGTAATATATAAGACTGATGCTCATTTTGACAAATTACATTCAGATACCACACTCCCTTGTGTCCATATCTGTTTGTCAACCTTTCCGACTCCTGCCCACCTATACTGGGACCCTGATTTCTCCCGCGGATTGAGGGGGGCCGACTGAGGCCAGTCTGCAGCAAGTAAGGGGTGGGGGGAGAGCCAAGGACCACAGGACTGTAACTCGAGCATCACCTGTGTGCACACTGGCTACAATGAGAACTTCCTGAGGACTCTGTGCTGGTAAAAGTGAAGAGGACAGCAGCTGAACGTGTGACCAGTTGGGACACGAATTGACACAACTCTTGGGGACAGTGAGTTTTCTGAGTTAAAATAGAACTCTGGTAATTCATTAACACAATTAGTCACTAGGCCCCAGTATAGTTGATTATAGGACAACACTGGAAGTTACCCAGGTGTAAATACATTTTAGAACGTGCTTAAAAGTTACACACTGGAGAAGGAGGGAGGGCTTAGTAGCACTTGCTACTCTCCCAAGCATGCAGATTCACTTCCAAGTATCCGAAGAGCAGTTCACAAACATTCCTGACTCCAGTTCCAAGGGAATCCAACGATGCACGTGATACACTCACATACATACAGCTGACACACTCACACACATAAAATTAAATGAATAAACCTTTAAAAATAAAAAACCCTACACTTAATAAACACTTCATGTATGACATATAGTGATTCAATGAGAAAAAGACATATCAAACCAGTAGACAAGTAACATACACAGAATGATTCCATATGGAACATTACATGTCGCAGTCACAGCAAGCACATGCTACCTCACATACATGGCCTCTGGCCATGCCAGGATACCTGGAGCTGTGATGATGGCTGTTACTGGCAGTAGAGTTCCAGAGATGTGTGCCATCAAATGCTGTGGTTTCTTGAATTTTTAACCATGTATGTCTATCAATTGTACTTGGAGTCATGGAAACAAAGGCAAAGAAATATCTCAGTGGTTAGTTTGCCATAGCATAGACTAGAGAGGGAAAGGAGATAATCCAAGGGAGGGAGGCAGACTAGATGACAAAACCTCATTCTATAAAATATTCAGAGTGGGCATATGTGACTTAGTGAGCCCACAGAGGAATTAGCAGCTTGTCCCACCAAGTGAAATCATACATCCTCCCCACCCACTCAGATAATCTCTTTTCCAGGGAATTATCTAAAAGGGGGAGAGGGCAGAGATCCATAGATGCCAGTTTAATAGCTCACTGTCAGGAGTTAACCCCATGGGGAACTGAATGGCTGGACTAGTTGTGACCTTAAGCAAGCTACACATCACTTCTCTGCCTCAGTTTCTTTATCTCTAAAATAAAGGTAAGAAGTACATATCTCATAGAGAGCTGGAACCATCACCTGAGATACCGTACAGTATAGCGTCTGGAGCCACCCCTCGAGAGCACTGGTGTCGATTATCCGCTCTGTAGGACAATTCTTACTAATAACCGCCACCGCATTCTGCACTGAAGCTACGGAACACTCAATTTAGCTTTTAAAATTATTCAGAAGGAAACCTATGTGGTATAGTGTGACAGTCTCTCAGTCTCAATTAGCACTACACTAATTAACAAAGCCATTTGATACAGGACAGTGAGTCACGTTTCTCTTCCTCCTCCTCACTCCCTGGTGTGCTGTGAGGCTGACCGAGTGTCTAATTACTTCTTTGAAATTGAAAGCACATATACTTCATTTTTCACTAGTTCAAGCTTAATTCTTTTAGTCCAAAAATCAAAGTCAACGAAATTAAGTTGAATGGGAATTTGGGCAGCTATTATGAGAAAGGGTTTGCTTGCACTGTGTCCCATTATAAGTAAGGGTGGGTTTCTGCCTTCTTATGTAAATATTTCAGGTACCAAAATGTTCCACAAATGAATAATTGTGATGTTAGCAACATTTTTTTCTTATTTCTTTTCTTTAGCATTACAGTGATTTTTTTTTACTGTGATCCATGAATTATAATCACTCTTCTGTAAAAAAAAAAAGATATTTTTAAAAATGACATTAATGAAGCATTGCTGCCCTCTTGAAAACTCAGAATGAACTTGTAGGCCCGTGAAAAGCTCACTGTTGTTTTCCTGAAGCACACGGTGGAGGAATCACATGAGAGTGGAGGACCATGCAGATCTGAGAGTACTGAAAGTACAACTATCAATGTTCATCAGAAATATATATTAGCTGAGAATATGAGGAGCACCATGAAAAGGAAGGCATCCCAGCACAGAACAGTAGGCACAGCACTTGATTAAGGTACCCTTTATCACATCACTTCACACCAGTGATGTGAAGGCCGAAGGAAGTAGTCCCAGAGAACAAAGCTTTCATTTTTCTTTCTATATATGGGGAGTAGCCATTTGGATTTATTTAGTTAAGGACATCCTCAGGCAAAAGACTAAAGAATGTCTTGAGATCCAATTCAGTACCACACTCCTTAAAGCTTCTGAAAGTATTGTATTTTCCATAGGCAAGCACTGAAGACCTTAAGTTCCTATTGAAGCACATCACAGAATGAACGATGGGAACTCAGAGGGATGAGAGCACAGACCACTCGCAGGGGTTGGCTGAATAAGCCCAGGAGTGGAAAATAAAGTCATCTGAAGTGGTCACTGCTTTACTATTTCAGCATTTCTCAGCCACAGACATCTCTATATAATCTAAATAAATATTTCAGATCCTGTCAAAAGTACTGCGCATAGATTGTTGAAAGTCTGTTATGGAAACAATTAACTTGGATGTTTAAGTAAAATTAAAATAGTCACAGAAGTAAACAGACCTCTATGTATTTACCATGTAAACAAAGATAACAACAACAGAAACCTCTAAAATTTACAGTTAAAAGTAATCATTTGTTCTGGTCATATTTCCACTAAAACATTTTAAATAGTCAGCCTCTTGGCCTTGGGAGGGTCATGTCAGCATCCACTGTCCTCTTACAAGATTTCTTCTATGTATACTTGAACGGTCTAAATGTTTGTGTCCTCCCAATTCTTATAGGGTTGGTATTAGGAAGTAGACTCTACAAGGGGAGGTTAGGTCATACAGGCAGAGGCCACATGACTGGGGTTGGTACATTTATGAAAGGGACTCCACAAACCTAAGCAGTCCCTTCCTCGTGGTTCTGCATCCAGGAAAATGAACTGTCCCAGACACAGGCTTCTGTCACCTTATCCTGAGGTTGGCTACACATCTCCAAATCTACCCCACTCCTGATTTCATCAGAGGCCCAATTAGAGGCATTTGCTAAGCCTTTTCCCCTCTAGGTGCCTGTTCTTGTCTTGCTAATGCAATAACATTTCTCTTCTACCCTGAGACTTCAGGCTCTCAACCTTGCCCATAGCCTTGATTCGGCTGAGCTATCCTGCCAGTCCTGAGACTTCAGGTTTCTCAAGTGCTTCCTGCATGTAAGCAGTATGCTATATAGTATTAGAAACTGGAGCACTGGTGGGATAGGGGTTAGTGCCCTTAACCTGGGCCTTAATCTGTACATAAATGAGATTTTTTTAAAAAAAAATGTACTGACAAAGTAAATCCAATCACTCTGACCTGTTTCTCTACTTCCTCAGTAATGGCTAATACAAGGCGACATAGTATTGGCTAATGCACACAAATTTTCCAAAGCTCATTTCAAAAGATTCCATAGTTAACAGTTAGAACACTAAAGCCACATTTTAATGTTACCTTTAATTATGGGCTGCAAAAAAAGACAAGAAACCATCCCCACCAATGGCAGACATCATCAGTCAGTCCCAATACTCTTTCCCACTGTGCTCATAGAGCAATTCAAAAGTCTTTACCACTCTCCAGACAGCTACTTCTGACTGACTGGAGCTGGTGAATGAGTTTGGGCGCTATTATCTGTGTCTTTCCCTAGCAGGTTTATGTAGGATACATACACCAGTTTTACATAATCTGATGCTGTCTTTGCAGGTAGCGATGACAGATATGGAGATGCTATACAGCTCTGGAAGCTATTAGAAGGAAAATATGCAGAGACTGGTGACATATTGGAACTATGGGGCTAGGTGAGGAAGCCAGGGTCCCACATGGTCCGCCTTTGAGCACAAGCCAGCAGAGAGCCAGGTCTGTATGAAAGAATACAATCAGAGTCCATGAAGCTGTTAGCACACTTAAATGAAAAGAAGACACCCTGCATCTGCCCTTCCTCTCCTAGAGACAGGAGGAAACAGAGGGTCCCAGGTCCCTATGTGGGCTAGTTGTGCTGATCCTCACCACCGGAGGTCTAGAACCACAAAGAATGCTTTGCATTCCCTCACACTTACTGGTCAGCAACCTGCTGCCACTCCCAGGTTAAAAGTGTGCAGAGGTGTATCCTTATATCAGACTGTCTTGGACCTTAACATAGTAAATGCTCTTAGAAGTCTTACATAGAGAAAACCAAGCTAACATAATACTTTACAGGTGGACTTAATTCCAGCACATAGGAATTCACACTTTAGTAGAGAATAACACTTACTCCTAGCCACATTATTAGAAGACCAAAGTAACTACAAGCTAAATGAACGTGGAAATAATAAACTCCAGTAAATAGAGAAAGGCTGGTAATGCCAAGGTAACTTGGGAAAGAATTCATGGCCCTTCAAATAGAAACTGTATTTAAATAGTTAGAAGCCAGTAGAATACTCAGGACTTCCCAATGGTGTGTTCCTGGGGTGTGGGCTGAGGGGTGATCCTAAGAGGAAGAACAGCTTAGTAATTCAATTCCTATAGTCATCAGCTTACTCAGGGGCAGGCTAAGTTGTAAATAGCCCACCTGACTTTCTAGGACATTCTCTGTTTTTGTTTTGTTTTGTTTTTTAACTAAGAAAATTGTTAAGCAAATTACTAATCCTAACTTGATTATATTTTCCTTTTAGTACTTTTGATCAGAATGAAATGCTAGTGTGGGAGTCACTCTCTATATAGTTATGCTTCCACAGTATCCAGTGCTCAGACTCACGCAGTAGCCAAGAGAAAATATCCTCTTAAAATCCTGGTCAAGAAGTCCTCATTCTTAATAGCTGAGAAGTATTCCATTGTGTAAATGAAGCACATTTTCTGTATCCATTCTTCTGTTGTGGAACATCTAAGTTGTTTCAATCTTCTGGCTATCACAAATAAGGCTGATATGAACATAGTGGAACACATGCCCCTTTGACATGATGGGGAATCTTTTGGGTATATGCCCAAAAGTGGTTTAGCTGGGTCTTCAGGTAGATTTATTTCCAATTTTCTGAGGAACCTCTAGATTGATTTCCAGAGTGTTTGTACCAATTTGCAATCACACCAGCAAAGGAGGAGTGCTCCTCTTTTTCCACATCCTCTCCAACATGTGTTGTCACCTGAGGTTTTGATCTTAGCCATTCTGACTGGTATAAGGGGGGAATCTCAGGGTCATTTTGGTTTGCATTTCTCTTATCACTAAGAACTTGGAACATTTCTTTAGTTTTTTCTCAGTCATTCGAGATTCCTCAGTTGTGAATTCTCAGTTTAGTTCTATACCCCATTTTTTGATTGGGTTGTTTGGTTTTTCAGTGATTAACTTTTTTTTTTTTTTGGTTTTTTGAAGCAGGGTTTCTCTGTATAGCCCTGGCTGTCCTGGAACTCACTTTGTAGACCAGGGTGGCCTCAAACTCAGAAATCTGCCTGCCTCTGCCTCCCGAGTGCTGGGATTAAAGGTGTGCACTACCACACCCGGCCAGTGATTAACTTCTTAACTTCAAATATTTTGGATATTAGCCCTCTATTGGATGTGGGGTTAGTGAAGATCCTGAGTTTTGCAGGCAAATGGGTGGAACTAGAAAATATCATTCTGAGTAAGGTAACTCAGACCCAAAAGGACATGGATGGTATGCTGTGGCCTCCCTTCCCCCAGCCTGGAACCTGCTTGCTCAAGGGTGGAGCTACGTGCTCATTCGTCCTGCCACGCCCACTGCTGGAACCTGCCTTTGCTGCCTGGAGGCACACACGTGTTCGTCCTGCTACTGGACCCTGAGTTACTTGGCGGGAAGTTGGGTTCCCTCCCCCTTCCTTTATAACTGAGTGTCTGGAATTAGTAAAATTGAGCTTTGATCAGGATTTGTCTTAGCTCCATTCTTTCTTCCGCCCCGTCTAGATTCCTCTCTTTTCAGCGAACTGCCATTCTCAGTTGAACCATTCATGTTGTGGACTGCGGGCAGGCCGCAACAGTATGCTAATAAGTAGATATTAGCAAAAAAAAAAAAAAAACCCATACAGAATACACAAGATACAGTCCACAGCATCAAAAGGCTCAACAAGCTGAAGTGCCCAAGTGAGGATGTCTCAGTCCCACTTGGGAGAGAGAAGAAAGCAACCACAAGTGGGGAGAGAGGGAGGGACCTGAGAGGGAATGTGAACTGGATGAGGGGCAGTTGGGAGTAGAGGGGAACATGATCTGGTATTGGGTGAGGGAAAAGGACTGAAGCCCTGAGGGCCAGCAGAAATAATGGCAACAGCCAACCTCAGGAAATAGGAGGTTGTGAGAACTGTCCAGAATGTACCAGAGAACTAGTTGGTAAGAGACTCTCAAGACTCATAGGGAGAGACCATAGATGAAATGCCTGACAGTGGAGAGAGAAAATTTATAGAGCCCACCTCCAACAGGAAGACAGGGCATCAAGTGAGGGATGAGGTTGCCATCCCACAGTCATGCCTCTGACTCATAATTATTCCTGTCTGAAAGAATTACAGGTATGGAAATGGAAAGGAACCTGAGGAAAAGAAGGTCCAGCAACAGGCCCAAAGTGGGATCCAGCTCAAGGGGAGGTCCCAAGGCCTGACACTATTACTGAGGCTATGGAATGTTCACGAAAATGGATCTCTTGATGACTGTCCTCTGAAAGACCCAACAAGCAGCTTAAAAAGTCAGATGTAGATATTTGCACCCAACCAATGGATAGAAGCAGCTGACCCCTGTTGTTGAATTAGGGAAGGCTGAAAGAAGCTGAGGAGAAGGGCAATTCTGTAGGAGGACCAGCAGTCTTAATTAATTTGGACCCCTGAGATCTTTCAAACACTGGACCACCAAACAAACAGCATATATCAGCTGATATGGGGCTCCTAACACATACAGTAGAGGACTTCCGGGTCTGTGTTCATTCAGAGATGATGCGCCTAACTCTCAAGAGACTGGAGGCCCCAGGGAGTTTAGAGGCCAGGTGGGATGGGGGGTGGTGGCATCCACCTGGAGATGGGGTGGGGTGGGGAGGAGGTGTGGGATGTGGAGCAGTTGGACGGTGGATGTTGAGGGGCGGGAAATGGACTATGGCGTGTAAAAAATGAATTACAAATAAAATTAAATTAAAAAATCCTGGTCAAGGAGCATGTTATTTCTGAAGGATTTTGCACTCATTTCTAGCACTTTTGGCAATTTCCCCAAATTCTATTTTAGCTTTCAACTTTTCTAGCTGGAGACTTACTACAAAACCCTGTTAGCTTGAGCCTCTGCTGACTTCCCTCCTGCCTCTTCTCGCCTGTGCCATGACACAGTTAGTTAGTCAAGAGAGAAAGAAGAACATTCATCACACAAGCCCAGAAGTCAAAGGCACTCAAGGGCTCTGCTGGAACATGTCCTGGTGCAGCCAGGTTGCCATCGACATCAACAGGAAGGAACTGGGAAGACTCTAGTCCACAGTGCTACAAAAGCCTACTCTAAGCTCTGATCTTCTGATCTACAGGACAAGTCTGCTTTACAGCTCCGAGAAGTAAATTCTCTCCTTGGCTGATATATGTCTTCTTTGTGCCTATTTATATCCATTTCTATGTCAACATGTATCTTCTGAGCATAGGGCAATAGACAAACAGAACATATTTAGGCCACATAAATTGGCCACAGTCATGCGGAATTTCTTTGGAAAATGTTCCTTGATGTTAAATATCATGAAATTGATTGTATTTCAGGGATCAGAATATACAAATGCTCGATAAACACAGTTTTTAGCTGCAAAATCTTTTCTTTTCTTCTTATCAAAGGGCTTTTTAAATTATCAGGTGAGAAAAAAATTAAATTGCTTCAGAATTCTTATATGCAGTAAATTATTAACATTTCTAAAAACATAAAAAGGTAAAGAGACATATTTCAAGACAGGAATTACTTCCCTATTGCAGTAATCCAGAAAAGAGCCCATGCAGCTTGATATCTTCACTCTCAAGCTAAGAATCATTTCATATCACATAATCTACACCTAAGAGATGACTTAGGCATTCCTGGTGTTTAGGCATGGCTCTTCCTGGTGGTCAACCTGACTACATCTGGATTGTGCTACAATCCAGAAATGGAGGGCACAGCTGTGACTTAGATCTAGAGGCTAGAACAGACTTCTGACCCAGATCTTGACATGGATTACTGAAATCATCCTGCAAGCTTTGAGAGAATTCTCTAGGATTCAGTAAGCTTTTGCTGATCCTGAACACCATGGTACGTGGTTTGAGCCAAGTGAAATGGCTTTGATCTTTTCCTTCATCCTGGATGGATAATGGGTTGGCTGCAACACTGAGACTTTCTTCACGTTCCATACTTAGTCCTCCCTTTCCCTTAAGGCCTTGTGTTTTTTAAGCCTAGAATTCCTTCTGGTTACAGAAGAAAACAGATATGAAAGTGATGCTGGATATTGCCTCATCAAAGCTGAGAAGACAAAACCATTAACTGCAAAAGCACGTATTGGAAATTTTTCAACATAATCAAGGATGGCTCCAAAGACCAAGAAAAAAATGGCAGTAATTTGCAAAAGGTTTATTCTAGGATGTTTGCTGGTCTTCTTTCTTTTTCTCTTTGTTGCTGCTGTTTTTAATGAAGGAAAGCACATCTAATAAGAGAAAGAAACATGTATAATTGGTGCTTACAGAAAATAAATCATTGTGATGTATTGCCGTCACTGGAAACCTGTATATGGAACAATGATATTTGAGTCTTGGGTGATCTGCTCTGTGACCAGTCCAAGTGGCTTTTAAAGTGGGCTAATACTTAACAAAAAAAAGCATATAACTATTTTCCAGAAGATCTAATAGTATAATGTTATAATATCAGGCATGATTTGTAAACTGGACCGCAAACCTGATCTTATTATTTACTGTTACTAAGATTTGGTTTTTCTGAAACCAATTTTTAAAAATTCAAAGAATAATTAAAGTACAGCAATTAGCTTTCTGCTTGCAGAGGGCGTGGGGTTGGTTTCCAGCACCCACACCAGGATGCTCACAACCTCCTATAATGCCAGTTCCAAAGAATCTGACGCCCTCTGCTGGCCTCCACGGGTATCTGCACACATGTGCCATGCACTCGCACACATACACAAATAAAAATAAACACTTTAAAGACTTCAATAAATACTGGACCTCATAGTGACCATAGTCTCCCTGAAATGTGAGCCATCCATCACTGCTGAAGCAAAGCATTCCCAGCACCTTGGTGAATTACATGCTAATTCGATAAACAACTTCCAAATCCTCACTCATACGTTCAAATGCTAATACAAAACGGTCTGAGAGTCCTCGTGGGAATAATAATCCCTCTTATCAAAGCTCTGCAGATGTCCAGAAACAGCACATTTTAAAAACCTGTCATTTTACTTTCAAAACTAAAGTTATTCCAAAAGCACAGCTGAAATAAATCTCAATTATTTTAAGCATTTTAAAGAGAATAACTATCATGGAATTTTCCTGCTCTTTAGTTCTAAGAGTTTAAATGAAACATTCATGCATTAAATTCAAAGTCTGACTATCAAATAGTTTCACTTTAATAAAAATTTGAATTATGTGCCTTAGGGCATTATTATATATCAAATAAAAGAAAACATCCATAAGTCTGATTCCCACATAACTTCATGTGGAACTAAGACTACATTTGTATTATGCATTTCAAGACAAAAGGATAATAATGCATTCACAAAAGGACAAAATCAGAATTAGAAAACCGGAAGGATTTTCCCCTTTGAAAACGAATATCTCAGCTGTAACTACTTTAAAACTTAGAAAAAGTAAATATCATTGTTCTATCAAAGAGCTAAGGATCTAACATATACAAAATCTCAGTAGCAGCATGAGATTTCAGTATCTGTGTACAATAAAGACAGACAGAGGGACAAAGGACACACACACACAGCACAGTGATGAATGTTTAGATACTCAGAAGCAACTCTGGTCTAGGACCAGATAAGAGTCAAACACTCAAGGCAACAGCCTCATGCCACTAAAAGCGTCATTTGCATTAATTATATTTACAGAGTGAATACCAGCCATAGTCTGTAAAGCCTAATAAGTTACCACTAACCAGTCCCTTTGTACCTCTCTCTAAGCTCTTAACGGGCCTCTTCCTGTAGCTCTAACTTCTCCTCCAGTTGAGTCTTTTCCCGAATGCCATTGCCACATAGTGACTAAGCTACTCCTCATGTAAAACACAAAGCAAGGGACGGGCAGGTCCAATCTATGAGTCAGCATCCCTTTCTTCCTTCAACTTGGAGCACACAAAGCACCTGCTCTTCACAGAACTTGTCTTGGTGCGTGCTCTGGGTTGCTACGTTCAAGGTTCAAAGTCTTCAACACTAAAATCTGTCCCAGAGAACCAACTGCTCAACTGCACACTCTGCTCCTCCCCGCACCACACACACACACACACACATACACACACACACACACAGACACACACACACAGACAGACAGACACACACACACAGACACACACACACACAGACACACACACAGACACACACACACACAGACACACACACACAGACACACACACACAGACACACACACACAGACACACACACACAGACACACACACACAGACAATTTGTGCTCAAACTAAAATCCATCTCCGTGTTCTGCTTCACCTGACCCACTGTATCATAATAAACACATAGGCATGTATGTGTAAAATATCACAATGAAACTGTTAATCTGTGCGCTTGATGTGATAATAGCTGCTTTAGGAAGACCAATAAAGCCCAACAGTGCTGGTGGTGTGAAGGACCTGAGCTTTCTTTCTGGTGGGATTGAAAGTACTTTGAGAAACAACTGGGTAGCCATTTGTAAAGTTAAACAAACACCTTTCTCAGAAGTGTCCAGTCATTGTACCTGTAGCCTTTTCTACGAACCCCAGCCCCAGCATCCTTCATTGCTAAGCACTCGCATCACAGCGGAGACCTTCTCTGACCCCATCCTAAGGGTGTGAAGAAAAAGGAGGCCAGCCAAGCTGTGTATGTCAGCTTTTCAACCTCACTGTTCAAGCAATGAATTTCCTTTAGGCGGTGATTGGCCTGGCTTTAAATTACCTCTACTATAAAGTCCCATGTAAGATTCCATAAACACTTAGTGAAATAATCCCTCGGATCCATTTGAATGCCATTTTTTTCCTCTGTGACAAATGTTTTCATATTTCACACAAACTAATTTTCTGGTCTTGTGTGATGCTTCATTTTGATTTTCAACATGACTAGATTAAGAAATGCCCAGGAGATTAAAAAGCTCAGCACTGTTTGCAGAACATTAGATCACAGGGGCTCAGACCAACCCAGTGTATTATTTTGGTAGATTCCTGTGATGGAGAGAATGAGAGGCAGGTGCAATGCCTATTCGGAGGACACATATGACTAGAGAATGGCTTTTGAGCTGTTTCCTGGCCTGGCCTCTCTCTGTATCTGCTTCCTGTCTACCATGAAGGTCCTCTATCACAAGGACCTAGTTCCATCATGTTCTGCCCAAACAGAGCTGAGGACCACGGACTGAACTCTTTGAAACTATAAGCTAAAACAACTCCTTGGTCCTTAAGTTGTTTCTGTCAGATAGTTGTTCCGAGCAATGAGAAAATTGACAAGTGCGTCTCCACACCTGAAATTTTAGCAAGCTTCCTATACAAGCCCACTATTTTGATGGACAGGTATCTCCTTGTCAATGTACTCAAACTCTTAACTCTTTATTTTTCTCATCCCAAAATGGCCTCCTCCAGCTTTCCTGCTGTTATTCAATGGCATTCTAAGCATGGTTTCCTAAGACCCAAACCTCAGCATTTAATCTGACAATTTTTTTAACAGGTCTTGCCTGAGTTTATTTGTAAAAATAGCATAGGACACTGGTCATCTGTAAATAGTGTGTGGGTAGGTGTGTCACAGCAGTCTACCTGTCCTCACACTGGCAGGAGCCTTTTCTGTGGGTCCTTCCCAGGAGCCTAGACACCTTTGGGAGCCTGGGCCTTAGCTGGAGCTTTGGCCCATGTCTTGGTCTGAACCTTAGGCTTTGGTTGGCAGAGCCTTTGATCCTTGGCCATGTAGCTTTGAATCCGCTTCCCAAGCTTGCGGTGAGCTATGAAAGCCAGGCAGCTGGGTTTGTAGCTGGGGCCCTTTGGCATCTTGGACTTGATGGCCTGAGGCTTCACAAGGGCCTTAATGGCCTCTGTGCACTCAATGCCTTTGCATTGTTGGCCTGCATCTTCTTCAGGCCTTTCTTGTTGTGCTTCTTGGCAAAGTGCATGTTTCTCAGGAACTTGGTGCCAACCCCCTTAAGAGATTCGTATCTTTGTGACCACGGTTTCTTGATGCCATTTCCGTGCCATTGGTGGGACTGGTTGTGTGCGGTATGATTCTTGGACTTGGCCATGTCTGCACGGTAACCTGAGGCTCCCTAATCTGGCAATTCTATCTCCTTCCACCTTTGCCATACCCAGTTCATCAGTGGATACCGTCTATAATTTCTATGTCCTATGCATTATTTACTCTCCATTGCCACTGCTTCCAATCTAAGGTCCGGGTCTCCATGTCCATCATTTTGGCTACTCAACAGATTTCTAAAATCTTTCTGCTCCTGCTCTGGTTCACTTTAATTCAATCTACTCAATTTCTTCTTATGGTGTGCTATTAAGGAGACATGGGATAAAGTTACTCCCGTGAGTCAAGGTCCTTACAGGTTCATGATACATCCAGAATAATATCAAGATACGTTAGTGTGACTGACAACATCCGCCACGTGGATCTCTCATACTTCAGCCTCTATTTCTCTATTCTAAACACACCAGGCTTTCCTTCCGGGATCTCAGTGGACCTATGCCTTGCCTCCTCCACAGCAAGCATACGTGAGGCCTTTGCAGAAAGATATTTTCCCTTCCTGGAAGTTCCCTTGGCTCTTCCTCAGGTCTGCTCACTCATATGCCGCATTACTATGTGCAACTGTGTACTTGTGAGCACTTAGCACTCTCCTGACAACACCGTCCCTCAGATTCTAGATTCTGTGAGGGCAGAACCATGTATTCCTCTCTGGGTACACCCACAGCCGTCAGAATAAATGCTCACGAATAACTTCGGATGTAATTCATTTTACTTCTTCAGCTTATCTATTTCGAAGTTTGGCCTATAGCACACTCAGACTTTCTCATCTAAACATCTGAATTACGATACTTTTCCCATTCCTAGCAATGGTGGATTTGCTGGACCTTCATTATCTCAAGTTAGAGGAAGGGGAGGGGAAACTACACCGGCCAGTTGAGAAATGAGAATACCTGAGGCTGCCTGTTTTATATGTGCATTCTGAGAAACTTCTAAATGGCCTGGAGACAAGCCAGATACAACACATGTCTTATAGTGGATTCATGATGAGACAAATCAATCCCAACCCGCAGATATACAATAGAAAAGTAAGAAAGACATAAAAAGCTATATGGAAAATGGGTCAGGAAATGAAGTAAGCGAAAAGCAGGGGTCCCTACTGAGACTGGTGTTCAAGCTGAGCTCCGGGCAGTGGAGAGGTCACATAGGCAAAAGGAAGGAAGTACAGTACAGAGTGAGCAAAGCATACTCCAGAAAACCAAAGTCTCCACTATAGACTAAAAGCAGAGAGGAGAGAAGACTGACGACATCATCGCCGTTTGAAAATCTCCATCAATAGCGGTCACAGTCATGAGACTGTGAGCGTTGCAAGGCTTGAACTTTCCATTCAACTGTGACTTCACAGTTGTGCTATGTTACCAATACAACTCACATATCAGGACATACTCTCAAGGGTTCATCACTAGTCCCAGCTCTGTCCTGCTCCTTCAGGTACTGTTGTAGCAGAGGTGTCCCCATTGTGGGAAGCAGCTGTCTGCTACAATTTCTCTGACCAAAGCACACTTAGGTGGCTTACAAGGTAAGGAAAGATTCCAATACATAGTAACCTTTGTGTTTTTTATCTTTCTCATGTTTGTGAACTTCCTAAGCATAAGTAATAAATATAATGAATTCAATATGTCATTCAATAAAATAATACTATTTAAAATATATGCTTCTTCAGTTAGCAAATAAAAAGCACTTCTAAGAAGCAAACAAAAGAGAGTAAAAGGGCAGGAGCAATATGACCAAAGTAGGTCATATATGCGAAAATGTCACACATAAACCTATTATTCTGTACAAGTAACATATGCTAACAACAAAGACTTCCCCAGGACTTTCAGACATGCCCAATCAGCCCTTCATACACCACTGAACAGATGACCCTACAAGGTGCTAAACAGGAAGGCTAATTCTTCTAGGCCTTTCATGCTCTGTGATCAGAGGAAGCTGCTGCTGTATCTTCAGATGACAAAGTGAATGCTAAAGAGACCGCTGCAAATTCCTGCCTCTTAACCCCACATGCTCTTCCTTAGGAAAGCCACCATTAAGGTAGAAATTGGGATCAAGGATTTTCAAGTGAGAAAATAAAGATTTAAAAAAATATATTGCATGAAACGAAAGGACTGCCCTAACTTGTCACTAATGGAGCCAGAGGCTGCACCATAATGTCTTACAGTGACATGCATTTCAGTAGTCAGTCTGTAGGATGACTTTGGGATTCCGGGCTAAGGTAGCTCACTTCCTTGTCTAATTTTACATACACTGATGCAGATGGGCTTGTTCCCGGGCTCTCCGGCTACTGAAATGCCGCTCGGATGACTCTATCACTCAGGGGCTGAGTAGGTCGGAAATTGTCTCCCAAAATCCCATCGCAGCCCTCCACAAGTTCTGCCCCCTTGACATGTGTCCTCAGCCTTCGAAATTCTTCTATCTGGAAAGAAAAGCAGAATAAAGAAAATTAGTCACTAACCATACATATGCAAGTTCAGAATTTCATAAGCAATTTAAAATATTCATAAATTATAGTATAAAAGAGAAAATGAAAGGTGAACTTCAAAAACAGAAAAAAGAACTGAAAAAAAAAAAAAGCCCAGTGGTTAAGAAAGCATGCTGCCCTTGCAGAGGACCTGAATTCAGTGTTCAGCACCCACAATAGGAATATAATCCCCACTTCTGGCCTCCAGGGGTACTGCACACACACACACACACACACACACACACACACACACACACACACACACTCAAGTAATAATAAATCAAAAAAAATTTAAGCCAGTAAGACAGATTTGGTTGTTCCAAACCTAAGGATATCAGACAAGGTCCTTAAAAGAAGACAATAGGAATCCGGGTAATTCCATTGTCTACAGAAACCTACTAGGTTTGCTAATGTGGAAATCCAACCACACAAAATTTTTGTGTCAGCTTACTACACACAGAGAATAATGGGGAGATGCTCTGACCCTTCCCGAGGGCATTCCTAGCTGACCTGCTCTGACGTCACTGGGTGTGAGAAGATTAGGTGTTAGATTTGCTGTGAGAATGCATAGAATACTCAAAAAATATCCAGATATTCATCTGATAGAGCATTTGAGCATAGAATATCTAAAGTATTAGCTACCCCCCCCCCCCGCCAAAGAAACCTAAATATTGAGAAAATAAACAACCTAATCTGAAAGTGACCCATGGGACCTGGAGAGTCTGCTCAACAATTGATAGTGTAAACGGCTCTTACAAAAGACCCGTTTTGTCCCCAGCATTCCTTTTAGTGGATTCGAAACCATCTGTACCTCCAGCTCCATAGGGCATGGCACCCTTGCCTGACCTCTGATGGTACCTACACTCACATGCACAAACCCACAAGCAGACATGTACATATCATTTTAAAATAAAATACTTTCTAAGATGGGCTATTAACTAAACCAAGAATCCTCAAAAGAAACTATATAAATGGCTAAGAAGACTCTTAAGAAGCACTCAACATCCTTAGCCATCAGGGAAATGTATATTAAAAGCACTTTAAGATTCTATGTCACCCCATCGTGACGACACAATTTGCTATGCTTACAGACAGAAACCTGGGCCTCACTGTCTCTTGAGAAGCCTTGTCAAGCAGCTTCAGATTGGAAGCAGATGCAGAGACCTAGAGCTCAACATCAGGCAGTGCTGGGGAGTCTTCTGGAAGAATGGGGAATAGGGCGGAGTGAGCCAGAGGAGTCATGGACACCACAAGAAAACCTACAGAGTCAACTCACCTGGGCCCATAGGGGCTCACAGAGACTGAACCACCAACTAAAGAGAGAGCAGAGGCTGGGCCCAGGCCCCCCTACATTTGTTGCAGTTGTGCAGCTTGGTCTTCATATGTTCCCCTAACAACTGGAGCCAGGGCTTTCTCTGTCTCTGTTACCTGCCATTAGTTCACCTTCCCAGACTGCCTGTTTGAGCCTCTGTGAGATAGTTAGTCTTGGTGGGACTAGATGTCCCAGGGTGGGGTGGTATACAAAGAGTCAATGGGGGAGGGATTTGAAGGGGCAGGACTGGGAAGGGGAGAGGTGGGAGGGATAAAATTGGGGTACAATGTAAATAAAAATGAATAAATTATGAAAAATATTTTTAAAAATTTAAAAAGATTTCATGTCAATAACACAAATAAGCAGCATTTATTTGTAGTACAAATTGTAGTATAGCTGTGGCTAGGGGGAATGTTTATGCATTATTTGTGGGGGTGGGGTGTAAACTAGTGCAGCCACTTTGGAAATAAGTCTGGAGGTGAAAAAGAAAACAGAACTGTAACTAGAAAATGACCAAGCTATCATTGCAGGGTACATACCCAAAGAACTTTCCAGCCACCGACACGCATGCACATCCATGCTCACTGCTGCTCGATTCACATTAGCTAGGAAATGGGCTCACACCACATGCCCATCAACCAATGAATTAACAAGAAAAGTGTGGTACATAGACACAATGGAATATTACTGAGTCATGAAGAATGATGACATTTGCAAACAAAACTGGAAAAATTATACTGAGTGAGGTAACTCAGACCCAGAGCGACACAGGAGGAGGATGGGTACGCTACCATAAACTAATTCTTATGAAAAACTCTATGGGAACCCACTAGTTAATAGGCTAATTTCAAAATATAACTTTAAAAGAAATGAGTTCAAACAGAGGCAACTTCAATGAGTGGACATATCCATCCAAGAGGATTTGGCTTATTAAACATAAACAAACACCTCCCTACAAGTTACTGGTCAGGAAGGCACCCAGAAGTTCTAAAACAAAGAGGATAATACCATTGCTCTCTCTGCCCACGAGAACTGCATGGCGAGACCTTATTGCTGAACACACAACATACGGTGACTGCAGACCAACATCAAACTGTCCAGCAAAGTCTTCCCTGCTCATTAGCCCTCACCATGCTAGATGATGCTATACACATAGCTGAAAGGGTAAAACGCTGTTGTCTTTATGTGGCTCCGGAGGCTGAATGCTACAATCCTGACCTGCCAGGGAATACGTGCCCACTGGTGTTATAGCGGTGCAGTCCTTATAGGGTAACTAACTGCACATACAGCAATCAATGCAGAGGCACATAATTGGTGAAGGTGTGTAAAAGAAGGGACTGGGTGTTCAGTCTTGCATGGGACATCTTTAATAACCTCACACCCCTACTGAGGCTCAAGGAGCATCACAGAAGAAGCAGAAAGAATGTAATGGCTGGAGGACAAGGACGAGAGCTATGAAATGCTGCCTTCTAGATATGACATGGCCATTACATTCATGAAGACAGCAGCTGTAGCTACCTACACATATACTCTTAAGATGAAGCTGTCTAATAAAGGTGGGGCTCATGTTACTGAGGTGCTGCTGGCAGGTAAGAGCTGTTCAGGAAGGGAGAATCACTCTTCTTTGAGGGTATGGCCACTAGAAGATTTCCCATTCTCTGATGGAAGTTCCTAGACCCATGCACATATGAGTAGCATTAATTGTTCTTAGTGTGTTATCATGGAAGAAGAAAAGGAGGAAGAAGAAGGGGAAGAAGGGGAGGAGTAAATTAAATTAGGAAAGGTATTAGGGGAATGCAAGTAGTGTTGGAGGTTATGTATATGACTATATTTCATTATATATATGTATAAAATATTGATAGAATTAGATATATACATACATAGTTAGTTAGATAGATAGATAGATAGATAGATAGATAGATAGATAGATGATAAATAATACATATATACATACACACATAGGTATATACATACATATATACATACATAATACATGTAGGTAGAGATAGATGATAGATAGATAAATAGATAGATAGATAGATAGATAGATAGATAGATAGATAGATAGATAGATAGATAGACAGACATGTATGTCATACATACATACATACATACATACATACATAGAATGCCGACCCCTCTTCTCATCTAGCCCTCTGGAGTATACAGACATGAAAGATGCCTCTGCTCCTCCCAGTGTAAGCCCAGATTCTTCTCGCCACCATTCCCAGCCCATCTCCCCACTCTGGTTGTCTCTCCTTGCCTGTGGCATGGGAAAAGATTTCCAGGGTTCTGAGGACCTCCTTGTCAGGTCCTCTGGTTTGAGCCTCCTAAGAAACTGTAGTCTACCAGATGTGAATGTAAGAAGAATTTAGTAGCCAACAAAAATTCCATGAGCATTCCCCAAGCTCATCCCACATGCTATCCATGTAACCTACAATATCTGGTACTTAACTAAAATATTCCACAGCAATAAGAAACAGCCATGTTCCATTCTTTTCACACAGGAGTGTCTATGTATCAAAATATTGTGGTTACAGAGGTCTGTAACCCAAGAATCCAGTCTTCCTTTAAAGAGAAGCAATGAAAGAGATCAAGAACTTCAGAGCTTCTAACTAAAGCCCAGACTTAAAAGGGACCAGGCAGTCTCTAAATGATTTCAAAACCACGTGTGTGCCTTCTCCTATGTCCCATACCTAATGAAGTTCACTCCCATATAGGCTAGAACACAGAACTGAGATCAATTAAATGATGGGTTAGATTAACAACCTGGTTACAAAGATGACTTGTAATGTTTTCTTCTTCCACATCTGCAGATAGAGACTGAGTTTTGGGAGGAAAGTCTGACCCAGCTGGAGTTGTCATGGTGATCTGCATGTTCACTATGCCTACATGCTGTTCTTGCATCGCAGTGCCCATCAAACACGTAAGCAACTACTAAACCCGCCTTCTTTACTGCTCCTTCCCAGGGTCCTAAGCAGTACCCAATGCTTATAGCAACTGAAAACTCTAGAACTGGGGCTGCATGAGAATCCCCTCAGTATTTGCTTTTGCTTTTCGCTTAATGTTTACCCCCCACCCCCAAGGGTGAAAACAGAAAAACTCTGGACAGCACAGAATCCTATGCTATTTCCAAAAGAATAGAGTGGTGAAGGTGTGGGCTTGTAGCCAAATGCCTGTCATTCTCTCTTGGCTCTGCTACCTGGGTCCCACATGACCAAATGGCATCACCTCTTTATGCTCCAATTTCCCCTGTGCAACAGAGATGACAATGATGGCAACATTCACAGGGGTGACATACACAGTAGAAGGAAGAAAGAGTCCTTGCACAGACACTTGGCATAGCTCCAGCAGCAAATCACTTATACTAATTACTAACCAGCCATCCGCTCTGTAGCTTCTTTATACACCAAACCTTCAGCATTCTGGAGATAAATCATTAGCTAAAATTTTTAGTAAATCAGTCCACTGGGAAAGTTTAAATCTTGCCTCTCAGCATTCACTTTACACTGTATGAAGAGTCTATGCCAAAGTTCACAAGCCATAGGGAGGATCAGTAACAAGCTGTAGCCTAAGCACATTATAGAAACTGTGTCATTTTTCACTGACTTTGAAGCTTATTTTAAAACTCGATTAATTTTATACTTTCTTTTCCTAAGCCGAAGGCACAGCCTTCAAGCCCTGGACCTCAGTATGGTGCACATTATATGAAAACAACTTCTTGAGAGGAGATCTGGCCAAATACTAGCCTCAATCATTGCCCTCTGTAGAAAACTGCTAACTATATTGTGCTGTGCACTTAAAAGTATCAAGGGGTTAGATCTTGAATTAACTGCTCCCATCATGGCTCAGTGGGTAAGAGCACCCGAATGCTCTTCCGAAGGTCCAGAGTTCAAATCCCAACCACATGGTGGCTCACAACCATCTGTAATGAGATCTGACTCCCTCTTCAGGTGTGTCTGAAGACAGCTACAGTGTACTTACATATAATAAATAAACTGTGTCTGAAGACAGCTACAGTGTACTTACATATAATAAATAAATAAATCTTTAAAAAAAAAAAGAATGCACGGTACTAACAAAGGCCATAAGAAGAAATGTTGAAGGGTTATCTTGGTTTCTTTTCTGTTGCTGGAAGACACCATGACCACTGTATGGAAGAGTTCATTGGGAGCTGAGATGGTTTGAATGAGAAAGACCCAAATAAGTTTGCATATTTGAACACTTGGTTCCCAGTTGGTGGAAGTATTTGGGAAGGATTAGGAGGTGTGCCCTTGTTAGAGGTGTGTCACTGGGGGCAAGGTTTTGAGATTTCAGATGGCTATGCCATTCTCACTTAACTCTTTCTCTGTCTTCCTCCTACTTACAGATAAGAACATATGCTTCCAGCTATGTTTCCATTGCCATGCCTGCCTTCTTCAGGGCTCCCAGACATGATTGATGGTCATACCCTCACACTCAGAGACTTTAAGACCTCAATAGACTCCTTCTTCTATAATTTGCTTTGACTGTAGAGTCTTCTTCACAGCAATAGAAACATAACTAAGATAAAGATGATGAGCATGTTGATGGTCTTGATAGTGCCAATGGTTTCACGGGTATATCCTTATTCCAAAGCCTATCAAATTTTATGTATTCTTATGGATCTTTATGCCAACTATGCACAACTCCCTATGTGAATCATATTTCAATAAAATAGTGTAAGGTCAGAGTAGCATATGATTTACGACTATACTCCCAGCACTCAGGAGGCGTCTAACTTCTCAACTATGAGTGACTCTGTACAGACTTTGTAACCTGGACATGTTTTCACGAGTAAGAATTAGAGAAGAGAAAGAGCATCCTCTTCCCAAGCACTCTGGTGTCAATGTCTCTCTTATTCCCATCTATAGCCCACAGCAGCTTCAGCCCAGCCGACTTCCTCCCCACTTCTGGGTTGCTGCTGCTGAACTTCCTCCAGAAACAGAGGTCACTAAGCTACATCTACCACAGAAGTGCTCTCATCACACAAGACAGAAGCATGATCATACAAAGTGTCACAGAAGGTGCTGCAAGTGCCTAAAAGCAGTCCATGTAAGTATATAACACTTCCAGAGGTCCAGAGGCTAAGCATGAAATCACTCAGAAACTTCCCACCAATACCTTTCTATTGACTATCTGTTGCAGTCACATGTATTTTTGGTTAAACCCATGATTTTGATAAATTCTACCGGCTTTTTGTTTTGTCTTTACATGTGTGCACACATGGCTATGTTTCCACTGAGCAGGGTCTAGGGCTTCCCATCCCCTTCACACTCATCTTCTGAACCTCAATGTTTGGAATTAGAATACAAATCTAATACATGGTTGGGATGAGTGCAGGACAGGGTAACAAAACAGTACTTGAAGTGACTCTCAAGAATGGCAGTGAGGACAGTCAGCTGCTATACCACTCCAACTTGGTTAGCATCTCAGGTGGAGCCCAGAGACCTCCTGAGGATGTGGGTGCACACTCAGGTCCGAGACCTACAAGTACCTGAGTCTTTTTTATGCTCTGGTCATGGAATACCTAAAGCTGGTGGGTGATGTAAAAATAATATGTTTCTCACAGCTCTGGAAGTTGGAAATTATAAGAGCAAGGGGCAGGCTCATGGCAGCATCTTCTCACAGCAAAAAGTGGAAGAAGAAACAAGCAAGAAAATGAAGTACAAAGTCTTTTCTCCAAGGACTCATCAACACCATAGCCTTGGTCTTACTTTTTGATTGCTGTGACAAAGCACAATGGTGAAGGCACTTTGTAGAAGAAAGCATTTAAGTTGGGGCTCACCCTTCCAGAGAGTCGGAGCATCATCATCATGGCTGAGAGTATGGCAGCAGGCAAGCAGGCTTAGTGCTAGGGCAGGATCTGAAAGCTTACATCCTGAGACACAACCATCAAGCACAGAGAGCTAACTGGAAATGGTGTTGGCTCGTGGAACCTCAAAGCCCATCCCAAGTGACACAGTCTCCAACAAGGTCCTACCTCTTAATCCATTTCCAAAATGTTTCACCAATTGGACACCAAATATTTAAACATATGAGCAAGGGATGGGGGACCTCATAAAAACCACATTCTACTCCACAAGTTTCTAGCTATATCAAATGCAAAGTGCTGCATTTAGTTCAACTTTAGAAGTCCTAGTCATCTTTTACAGTCGTAACATACTGTAAAAGTCCAAAGTCTCATCTGAGCCTCAAGGCAATTTTAATTATAACCCACTATAAAATTAAATCAAAAAGCAAATAGAATACTACCATAGTATAATGGTGCAAAATATAATTACCATTCCAAAAGGAAGGAATGAAGGCAGAATGAGGAAATACGGCACTGAAACCCAGTAGGGCAAATGCTAAATTCTGTAACTCCATCTCTGATATCAAAGATGGTTCCATCCTTCTTACTTTGCTGAATGCTCTCCCAGGCAGACATCCTTGGGTCTGCAATTCAGTCTAGGCGTCACTCTCATAGCTTCACACAGTGATTTCTTAGAGCTGCCATGCAGGGACACTTCTGCTAACAAAGCGGGGCTTAGCAGCTTTCCTTAACTGAGGAGGAAGATTCCACATCCATTTTATTCCCCTTTCCTTCATGATCCAAAACCAGAACCACATGACTGGGGGCACCAAATTGCTTGGGATGAAGCCTGGCTCCCTCTGTTAATTATATATTTGCTTTTCAGGAGGAGAATATTCTTTGGGCCTTTTTTTCCCCCACAAGCTGCAGCACTGGCTGTGTGAAGTTTTGCCCTGAAGACATCACTCTTTATTCCATTCGGCATCTGGACCCTCCTTATCTCCTTCAGCATAAGCCTTGATTCCAACATAAAATTTCCTAGTATTCTTTTTCTCCACAAACTGTATGTTTTATATTTCTATTTGCCCTGATTGCCCCTTTTCATTGATCTGCATAAGAGTTATTAGTAATAACTACTCAACAGAATCAATATTTTGAGAGTAAATATTAGCTTGTCTTAAAATCTTCTCTACCAACAAAATCAGTCCAACACTCTTCTTACATCTCGATCCCATAAACAAAAAAGAAGCCTTCGTGACAGACCCCAGCTTTTAGTACTATCACATTGCTAACACCAAAATTTTGGAAGGGACCCATTAAACCCATAGATGTGGGATTTCCTTTTTCCCTTCAATTTAGCTTCAAACAGATTCTTAGGTCACAGACAAAGGGCAGCCACCTTGCTCTCAGCACTATTGTCTTCTAAACTCCTACTATGATGGCCCATTAAGCCCCATTTATAGCATTTAACCACTTTCCCAGGTCCCAATGTCTTCCATTCCTCCAAAAAAATAACATAGTTAAGCCTGTCACAGCAATAGCCCACTCTCTGGTACCAATTTCTGTCTTAGTTACTTTTCTATTGCTGACAAAACACCATGTCCAAAGTAAATTAGAAAGCTTTTAGTTTGGGGCTCACAGTTCCAGAGGGTTGGAGCCCATGATCACCATGGTGACAATGGGAAGCAGTGTGACATGAGCTGACACTGGAGCAGCAGCTCAGCACTTATATCGTGGTCTGTAAAGTAGGGGGCAAATAGAGCTAACTAGGAATGGTGGTGGATTTGGACACTTGAAAGCCTGTCCCCAGTGATGTACCGCTTCCAACAAGGCCAAAGTTTTTAAACACATGAACCTGTGGGGGCCACCCTCATTCAAACCACCAGAGCCATGGACATAGATTAAAAGTATATCTGACATGCCAAATCAGCTGAATTCTTTCCATGCATGTCCATGCATAGTAACAACCAATACACTTCTCTTGATATGTGTTCGCATCTCTTGCTATATAATCACTGTTCCACCGTCATATTCTAACAATGCTAGGCAGTTCTGTCTCCATTTTAATGACCACAAAATAAAAAGCATTTTAAATTTTCTGTCATATTTGATGACGTTTGGTATTTCTCTTCTGTTTTGGAAATTTCATTCTAAGACTCTAAATTCAACAATTTAGATAAAAATGGTTTTTGCTGTTGTTCCTTGATTTCTAATAATTAGAGCCCTCTTATCTTAAAGTGATTAAATGGTTGTGAGAACATAAATAGAAAATTACTTTCATTCAAATCCACCCAAGCATCTTTTTCTGTCCAATATACAGCACACTAGCCTGGAATCATGAAAAAGTCACCTCCACAGAGGCTATGGGTCATGTATCCGGTCATGTATGGAGTCCTCAGCACCGAGGATAGGGCCACCCACATTGCAGCAGAAGCCCACCCTCTTTCACCGTAAGTTGCTGTGGACTTAGCAGGAAGTGGAATTATTTAGGGCACTTTTTCAGGGTTGCCAGTGAAGATGAGGCATTCCAAGGCACCAACTGCTTCTGTGAGGCTAAACAGACCTCGTGAGGCAGGATGCAGCTTCCCACCTTGAGACTCTGCCTATTACCCTCTTATGGGTGTTTTATGGACCCATATCTTTTTCTCTTTTTCCTCTGTCTCTGTCCCTGTCTCCCCTTCCTCCCTCTCTCCTTTAATGATACACACCTTCTTGATTTTTCTTAGTCATACCCTCTTTCTTTGAACTTCTAATTTTTACTGCCCTCTCTGGACTTCTTCTATTTTTTTTTAAACTTTACTTTCTATGGATCTCTATGAGAAGCATCGAGTGAAACCTTCAAAGGCAAAGACAGAAAACCACTCTGACATGCATCTTCATAGCCATAAACACATGTTGTATACATGTGCGTCTATACTTACACTGCTTCCCTCTCAAGAGATGCCACAGTGCTCTGTGCTAAAAATAAGCCCATTTCCTGACAGATTAGTGTGACTGGGAAGTCAGCCATTCTCAAAGGAAGAGGAGACATTTCCTCCAAACGCACAGGGTGTTGGCTTCTCCCAACACAGTTTATCTCCAGGTGTGACTTGGTGAATGAGGGTCAGACTTGATATCCGGTCTTACTCAAAGAGATAACACAAACACAGGTTCCCTTTGACACCAGAGAGAGCCACAAACAATGGATCTGCCTCTGTCCTAGAGTATACTGTTGAACTTAACAGTGAAAAATTGTATCGAGTCTACGCCACACCTGAGAATGTTCACAATGGAGCTCGCCTTTCACAAACCCAGAGCCGCTAGATCCTCCATGTGATTCCAGACAGATCACTGAGGGGAAACAAACTCATATAAAAGAGCTACTTACTCTAGGTCAACAAAGTTGGATGTTTATCTATTATGGAAGATGCTGTCACTATTAAATCTCAAAATAAGACGCCATTATCCCAAGGCTCTGTTTTCAATAGTTAAAGTGAATTTTATAATTGCCACACTTCCTCCACATACACTTCTACTTTTCTGAAGTCATTCCTCAGCCCATCCAGCCTGGAATCACTGTGAACACATTACCACAACTGTAGCCTGTAGAGTCACTTTCCTTCGGAACTGAGAGCAATACTTTTGAAAGTGAAGGTCGTATTTCAATCTTTTGTCCCCTCTGCCCAGTTCACACTCAGACATAGTTTCTTTTAAGAACTAATAGATGAGGAAGAAGAATGGAGTTGGGATTGTTCTATGGAAAATAAAAGCTGAAGGGGATGTGGTAAAAGTTGGAAACCCATGAGAGGTATCCAGAAGAGGATGAATGGGGACTTTAAACTGTTCCCTAGACAATCTAACATCGGATTGAAAATGCTAAGTATGAGATTTTAAAGAATGCTGAGTGTGCAAGAAACAGTCTTCCCAAGTAAAGAACACACCAATTGATTATGCAATATCAAATGGTCAGCCCTGAAAATGTACATAAAATAACATTATACAGAATAAGCAGGGTATATCTATGTATTTATGAATACATATGTATTTACATATACATCTGCAACAATTTATGAAAAAGAAGCCATACATTTGAAAGAGCTGGGGGCAGAGGGCTACATGGGAGACTTTGGAGGAAGGAAATTATGCAATATAATCTCAACAAATAAAAATAATATTTAAAAACATAATAAGTGAAAATAATACTAGCAAAGGAATTAATCTATAATTTAGTTAACTTGAGCTTCTAAACTTCAAGAAATGATAAGGTATTTTAAAAATTGTTAAGACTTTCCTGAAGAAAACTTGGTTCTAACTATTTCTTAAGCATTTGAGGTGTGTCAAGAAGGGAAAATACAGCTTTAAAGAATAAGACCTCTAGATCTGGAAAGACAGAAACCTTGTAAACATCTCTGTACTGTACTGTAATCATGTCATTTTTTTCTATATGAGTGGTACTTTCAGTCACAGCCAGGACCACACATACTCAGCAAGAGCTCTATCCTCTGCCCCTTCAAAACCATCAACACATAATAGAGGTGCTGGCTCACGCTTTCCCAGCTAACATCCAGCCAAAATTTACTAGGCTGTCTTGACTCATGATGTTAGCATTCATCCTTCTTCCTCTTCCTCCTCCTCTTCCTCTCTCTTCTCCTCCTCCTCCTCCTTCCAAATACATCTTGCTACAATACCTAGCCTAGTCTTAAACTCCTGGACTCAAATGATTTTATCACCTTAGCATCCCTGTGGACGTGAGTCCCCACAGAAGGCTTTCACTAGCATTTAGAGAATCTGTGTGGAACCCCAGGACCGCAAGAGTAAATAAACCCAGGGAACAATCGAGAACGTTTCCAGGGCTTTCTTTCTGACCCTCACACACCACAGTAGTCTGCATGTCAAGAAAGAACGATTACGTGCCTGTGAAATAATCAGCTTAATCTCACTTAGCTCCAGAGCTTCCCTTTCCCATACCTGGAAAAACTCACGTAAAGCAAAGGCTACACTAACCAAAAGTTTGCCTGCTCACGGTGACTTTTGTTTACTCCACAAAAACTAACTTCTAGAATACAGATCATAAATGAACATTGGGTTTCTTTCATCTTTGACCTTTCTATCAATTTCCCAGGCTCACAGCATTTAACTTTCATCTGAAAGCTGTGATGATCTAACAACAGGAACTAAAGCATTTTCCCTTTATAGATAGGATATTTAACCTCATAACTTCCCTCTGAAGGATTGAAAGGTGCATACTCACCTGCATCTGGGATATAGTTAAAGGGTATCGGAATAATATCCAGGTGACTCCTTCGCTGCACGGTGGGATAGTGAGAGATCCTTCATAGACCCAGTAATCCCGCAGAAGAGGGTCTGTGCGAACACACAGGCAGGTTATGAACGGGCGACCTGATGGACTTAAGATGCCAGCAGCAATTTTCACAATGGCAGTCAGTTCATGTAACACTTCTCAGATGGATGCTATTACACTACCACTTGTGAAATCACAATAATCAATGAAAAACCAGATTAATTCACTTTATATTTCCAAACATTTCTATCAATGGCTCATTACACATATCTATCATGTGTCTTAATACAGTTAGGAAACTATTGCCCATTTTTTATAATAGCTGATTCACAGCTGATTTCTATTTAACTATGTGTTGTCCTGTGTTCTTTGGGGTAGTATACAACAATTCATTGACTCTTCTCAACAAACAAATGAGACACGTTAGCCCCATTTTATATGGGAAAACTAAGTTATAAAATGTTAGCAATTTATCCAAGATCACACAGCTACTAACCGGCAGAAGATTTGAACCTAAGCAACGGCAGTGTTTTTAAACATTCCATTCTAGTGATCTCTACATTTCATTTTCAACAGCACGTTACTAAAATCCTACTGTGATACAAGAAAGCAAGCCACTTATTTGAAGTCCTTAGCACTGCCTAAGAGAACTGGTGATTGAATGTACACCAAGGGAAGTGTTCACTATGTGAGGGAAACTACTTTGTGATAGAAGAGCTAAGCTAAGTGTAGAGAGACGATACAACGTATCAACGTGGTTGGTTTAGTTTGGAACACTACAGAACGGCACATAATTTAAGCAGAGAAATGTGGAGATCAAAACTATAACTCCAAGTTATCTTCAGGATGTTTTATATATAATTATTACCTGTGCATGAATACAGTTACAACATTTAAATACTGATGCTGTAAGTAAGTAATCTTATAAAAGTGGATATAAAGTTTCTTTCATTCTAGCAATAATCTGATTGTCTTGGGAGTGTTATCAGCTACTTGACGCTTGCCGGTTCTTTACTCTGAGGTGGCCACTTCACATTTTATAAATCATGTCACTGAGGAAGTTCTTTCTGGAGTAAGGAAGCAGAGGCAAGGGTTTCCTAACATTCAAAAGCTTTCCTGCCTTATCAACAGGTGATCTGAACCTGCACCTGGTATAGAGAACAGAAATTCCAAAGAAATCTTGTCAGCTAATAACAGATGCTCATGAACACTCAAGGAGAACAGGGAGCTTACACACACAATCAAAGTCCAATCAAGGCCATCAGATAAATGCTTACCTGGTAATAAAGTGTTAGGATTAAAGCATGGTATTGTTTTGGATTTTCCCTGAAAGAGAAAAAGATAATTCACTCCATGTTAGTATAAAGTTTATTAAAATTTTGAATAAAAATTATGAGAACTAAAGATCTCTGCACGTAAGTCTTTTTTTGTTGTTTTTTTGTTTGTTTGTTTGTTTGTTTGTTTTTCGAGACAGAGTTTCTCTGTAGCCCTGGCTGTCCTGTCACTTTGTAGACCAGGTCATTTTGTAGACCAGGCTGGCCTTGAACTCAGAGATCCACCTGCTTCTGCCTCCCGAGTGCTGGGATTAAAGGCGTGCGCCACCACGCCCGGCTGAAGTCTTTTCTTATGATTTTACCAGCTCCCAGTATTAGTGAGTTGACCACTCTTCTCATTGGAGTGAGATAGACTATATCCAGTAAAATACGCCTGCTCTGAGTCTATGGCTGTTTGTTTTTTAATTTAAATTTCATTTGTAATGTCTGGTGTAGAATATGCAACTGGTGCCTATTGCCCTTCAGAAAAATTTTTACTAAAACAGATGCCATTGCAAAAGTTGTCAGAGGGTGTCTCCTCCTCACTTCCCGGACTCCATCCTGACTTCAGGGGGAGCCCTTTGGTTGCCTTCCAGAAGATGGCCTCTGAGCCCCTGGAGTAACCCACCTCCACCCCTGGTAAGATGTTCTCCTATACCTGAAGGCTTGGGTCATGCCATATTTAATGTAGACTCTTGGTGATTTTCAACCCTTCCCTTGGGGCCTGTTACACCAGCGTGAGCCAGTGTGTTTATCCTGAAAAATACATGGATGCCTGGCTTGATTCAGTGTGTGAGAAATAACAACAGGACTTAAGAAGCCAGGGAACATTGACTAGGCAGTTCATGATAAATGGTCAGTCCATGAAAATATCCCTAGACATCAGGACACAAGAGTTCCCAGGTCACACAGGTGACAAACACATCATGCCAGGACAACTAGGAGCCCAAAAGAAACACTGGGAAGCTTGGCTTCAGGTCCTCCTAGGCTTTGACACATATCCCCTTCCCAGTATCACCCTGTAACAAACCGTAACCGGTAACTTTAGCAGCTATTCAGGCTCCCATATGTCCTTCTAGAGAGTTATCAAGCCTAAAGATGGCCATTGGGAATTCACATAAAACCACTTTACCTTCGTTTAAATAATGATTTACCTTATATTGAATATCCTGGAGTATCTCAGTCACAGCCTTCAAGCCAACATGTTCCTTCCCTATCTGAAATGCATAAAGCACAAACACATTTTTTTGTGCTTAGCTTTTACCCAGAGTAACTACAAGAAGCAAGGCCCCAGTCCACCTGAATGAACTTCTTGGTAACTAAATTACTTTCCTATTTATGCTCATACCAATAACTATAGGTAAGGTTTGAACAATATAATACCTGAGAACCTATCGAAATTCATGTTACTATAGATATTTATCATTTATGATGTCATAGGCAATATATAAAACCATAAAAGCATTATAGAAAAATAGCATAAGTAGTTGTGAGTTAAAGTTATGCAATATGTATCTAAAGTCTTGCCTTCTCTAAAAGATAGCCTATCTCTCTAATTAGCCTTGAAATGTGGTCTGTAGACCAGACTGGCCTCAGACACCTGCCTGCCTCTATCTCTGCCTCCTAGGTCCTGGAATTAAAGGCATGCATCACCATGCCCAGATCTTTCACTTTTATTTATTTACCTATTTTGCCCTGTATTCTTGCTTTTGACATTAAGAGAGCATTGCCATAAAAAATGCAATCAAAGTTGAAATTCTTCTTTAACTCAGAAGTGGATGTATTGTTTCATAAGTTAATATCAAAATTAAAACATCTCTGGATTATCGCTGATCACTATTCAATAGCCTTTTCTTCATGGTTTTCAAAGCTTTCATATAATATATATATATACATATATATATATATTACACAATACATATTTATATATTATTTATAAAATATACATTTCTACTTTAAATATGTGTGTATGTTTAAAGTACTGTTCCAAAACCTGATACTCGAAATAAGTTTCTGTCACTTATGTCCTTGACTTTATAAATATCTAGTGACATCTAACTGCCACTTTGAGCCTCCCTCCAGTGGCCCTGACAACAGAGAGGAGGAGCATCAGGCATCACCTCGGACAGACAGGCACTGCTGTGCTAGGCTTTTCCTCTTTACAATGTCTGCAGACGGACCTGCAAGAAGCTACAGGGGCTGGCAACCATGCGTGCCTTTGTTTCTCTAACGTTAACTGTGAAATACACAAGAGAAAGAAACAATGAAGAATGGCTGCTAGTCAGCTCAATGTAACCAAAAACTTTCCTGAGAAGGGCTCTAAAAACAGAAAATAACATTTCTAGAGCTTAAGTAAGCAAGCCCCCTTTAATAACTAAGTGCTTCCTTTAATAAATTGCCCTTGGTTATGGTGTCTCTTTACAATAATAAAACAATAACTAACACAATATGATAGATGATACATATTACTAGATTTTTGAGAAAAAAATCCAACACTTAAAATAAACTTGTAAATATATGCATGAATGTGCACGCCAGGAGCCTTCCTTGATCACTGGGAGAAATGGCGTTTCCTTATGTTCATGGTTTTAGGAGGAGGAGGCAGCTCTTAGAGGCATGAACGTCTAATTGGGATCCATTTTCCTTTTAGGAATCTCCTGTCAGATCATAAACTCTGAGAAGAGTCCACATCAGAACACTGTAAAGCCACACAATACAATGGTCCAGCGGTGAACTGGGCACACAGCACTGACCAGCCTACTTCTGTTTCTGACTCTGTCACCTTTGAGCTCCATGATCTCAGACTAGCTACTTTACCCTCTCTGTCCTCCTTGCTGTCTTTTTGAAGTTTTCAGCTCTAAGAGGTCACTCTCTGATCAAACCTTCACACTCACCCAGCCCTCTCCTTTGTTCTCTCCCTTTACTGTGTTAGCAGCCGACATACTCAGCCCCTTGATTCATCCTTTCTCATTAAATTGAATGACATCTTTCTATCTCTCAGCTCTCCCATCCCTTTATCCCCGCAAATCGCCTACTCTCCAATTGATCATCACAATCTACTGCAATGTCCTTCCTCTTATGTGGATGGAGACTAATACCTCATATGCTGTCCCACCCAGACCATGCCATCTAGCCTTAAGTGGGCTTGCTGCACACACCCTTATATGGGCTTATTATCTCTCTCTCTCCTGGCTGTTTCAAAGCCGAACCCCACATGCAGAATCCCCTTACTCTGTAATACTGCTTTGCATGTCTCAGAATAATAAAGAACCCCAAACATGAGCTTCCCTCACTTCCTGACCTGTCTTCACCTTCGAACGTGGCTGCTGTGTGTGAGGCCTTAAATCCAAGCAGCCTCGGCAGACGTCCTCCACTCCACACCCTCCCTTCTCCTTTAAGGTGCCTTTGTTTGAACCATCCCCTCTCTCCTTCTCTTCTCTGTATATTCTAAACTGTGTCTGCGCTAGCTCGCAGACCTCAAACCCACCACTGACTCTACTCCTTTGGTCTTCTCTTGCTTGAGTCAAGCCTTTAGAAATAACTTCAGCCCCCACCACCCCCACTTCCTACTCTGGAGCTCCATTGCTGTGGCTCAGGGCACCAGCCTGGGATGTGAAACTTCAGCCCCTTTCTCCTCTGCTTCCTCTGACATTCATCAGCCACTCCTGAGTCTTTCCTCATAGCAAGTGCATGGAGGTGAGAATATCTGCATATATTCTGGGCCTTTCTGTGGCCACAAGTTTACTCCTGGAAATGCGGGGCTGGTCCCAGGAGGCTAAGTTTTCAATCCAGGGCCCCTCAGTCCTCAGTTCATTATACATATGCAGTACCAGACAATGGTAACAGAAAACAACCATACCTAATAAAACTCCAAATCCACCAAGTCTGAACAGGAAGCTGTTCCCATCTCCCCAAACGACAACATCTTGTTTATTTGTGCTTTTAAGTTTATTATCCTTATTCTTATTCCTAATGTCTTCCACTGCCTCACCTTTGCCAACTTGATACTCCACTCCCCTTTCCAGGTTACAGAAAAAAGTCTTTCTAAGTTAATTCTTCAATACAGTGAAAATTAAATACATTTGCTGTCAACAGTTTGACATTTCTTTCTACATATAATAGTTGTAAAACTAAAGGAATATTGAGCTGTGCCTATGTAGACATGAAGTAGAGATGGGGAGAGAACTCCATTTCAAATGCAAGGAGGTGTTTTCATTCTGTCCATGGGCCTCAGATGCTCTTCTTCCAGAACAGAAGGCTGCTAAGATTCCAAGGACCGTTTCACCTCTACTAAGTCTTTCAGCATACCATGAAGCTGAAGACAAAGTTTAAAACTCACCTTAGGGTATCTTTTAAATCTCTACTTCATGGCACATGGTACCATTTTATGTGTTTATGTGTTTGCTGAACCATGTTATAGTCACTGTCGTCACAGAGATCAATGCCCACTTAGACTGGCTAAATCTGCCATGGTCTCAGCCTATCTTTATCATTGTTTTCTATAAAGCATTTCAAATCATCTTTGAGTGAAAATTATTAATAACAAAAAGACAAGGTGACTCACTACATGATTACATTGTTGATTTTTCTCAGATTTTGTGGTAAGCTTGGGTCTAAAAATTTTTACTGAAATTCTTTTTTTTTTTTTTTTTTTTTTTGGTTTTTCGAGACAGGGTTTCTCTGTGTAGCCCTGGCTGTCCTGGAACTCACTCTGTAGACCAGGCTGGTCTCGAACTCAGAAATCCACCTGCCTCTGCCTCCCGAGTGCTGGGATTAAAGGCGTGCGCCACCACGCCTGGCTGAAATTCTTTTTCTTAAATAAAATGAAGTCTGACTTCAGGAGACGTTTTCCAAATTGTTTCTCCAAAGGCCCCAGATACCACTCTGAAGAAAACATCTGATAAATAAATGAACTATTTTATACAAGAAATATAGCTCAACTCTTGAGAACTGACTGTCAAATTATCAGCATTTATATGTGTTTAATTTGACCGACCTCTAAGCAATAAAATTGAGAGTTTAAAAAACTATTCCACACAATGACTAAGGGGAAACATCTCTCCACAACATAAGCTCGCAGCAGACAATTTACCTGAACAAATAGTGCAATGATGGCGATACCATGTGGCTTCCCAACCGCCTCATCGATGCTGCCGAACAGTGTGGAATTCCAGTGGATCAGATGGAGCTGCAGGCACAAGACAGACCAACCACATCACTTAACACACTACTCAGAAAAGCAGGCAGTGTCTACCCTCCTTGCAGAACACACATGGTATCAAGTGTAAAGGGGGATCACAACCAGTCGTAAGCAGACTACTGTCCCAAGAGAAGCTGTCTCAAAGAGCGCTTCCTATCTCTGTTCTGCTCAATGGGACTCAAGAATGATTTCACACTGGCTGAGCATCTTTAAATCCTAGCCCTGTGGGTTGCCATGGAGCAAAACTACAGGTCTAAAGGCAAACACCATTCCTGACAGGAAGGACGGAGGCAGGGTGTGTATGGCTCAGTGGTGGAGTGGTAGTATACGTCAACCCTTGCACCAACAGAGTTTGGGAGATTTGGATTAGAACCTGTATCACTGTCCAGTGGTTCCAGTAACACGTCTTTAAAGGCTGCTCTCAAAATCTGGTAAATGGTCTCAACCATCTGAGAATATTCAGAAACAGCAAATATTGGGCAGGGAAAAGGAGCTTTTTAAAAAAACTTATGGTAAAGTAATGAATGCAGATGCACATTTATAGAAAAAGACCACTTCCTTGACTACTGATAAAACCTCGTCTGTGAAGCAATGGCAGGCAATGCTGAGGAGCCTGTGCTCTCACCTCACAAAGCTCTGTTTTCGGGCATGCTCTCTAGAACATGCACTTGTGCCTATAGCTCCCCCCCCACACACAGTAACCAAATCGTGTCCCCCACATGACCCACACACACACACAGTAGCCAAATCGTGTCCCCCACATGACCTCCACAAGTTCCCCACTCGCTCCCTATCCCTCACACCTCCCATACCACCCACACAAACTAAATAAATGAAAATTGAAGCACTTCCTCGTTTCAAAAGCAATTCTCACCAGAAACATAAGCACGCCTCAAATGTGATCGTTGTACATTTTAGCGCCTTGAAATTTCCAAGAGATACTGAAATATGGAGTGCCTAAAGTTTGATTTCCTGTGCCTGCTCTTGGGACTCTTCCTACAGTTGGGTTGCCTTGTCCAACTTCGATATGATTTTTTGTTTCATCTTATTGTATTTTATTTTGTAATGTTTGGTTGTCATTGTCTCTTAGATGTGTGTTCTAATGAGAAACAAAAGGGGAGTGGATCCAAGTGGGAAGGAACTGGGAAGAGAAGAGGGAGGGGAACCTATAATCAGGATACATTGTAAGACAAGAGCATATTTTTGAAAAAAATTAAAACACCAACTGACCACTAGAGGGAGGTAAGGAAGTCAGTAATGGACTGAAGAACCTGAGGCCAGGCTGCACAGCCTCACTGGGTCTGAAAGTGTCCAGTATTAACTCTAAGTCCCTGCCTTTCCGAATGCAGCCTCACATCAACTCCCAATTAACCACAGAATACTGAATAATTTTTCTCTTTCTTCTGTGAGTGCAGCAATGGCTTTCCAAAACCCCATGGTACAGATAAGGGGTAGTGGGTCTGCTTCATCAACAAAGCTCTGAGCCCTCCATCAGAAGGGATTTTATTCATCATATCACACACTTTGATGACATTTTCTTCCCATAACAATATTATGGGACACTTTCTTCCAGAAATGAAATATTAAGAAACATTTTTAAAGTGTGTCTTTTCACTTTCCGTTTGGCATGTGGAGTCTGCCCCCTCAGAATTTTGCAAATTCCTTTAAGCACTTTAACAACCTTAAGGCTCCCCACTCTGTATGTGTGCATAGCACACGGTAGCTGTTTCAGGAAGTACAGCACACGGAGCAGGTAAAGGGGGACGTCCTAGTAAAGGAGCCCAACAAAACCACACGATCCAGCCCAGCTCACAGCTCCTCACACTGACAGTAGGTGTCTTGATTTGTAATGAAGATGGCACTGTGCCTCTGGGTTCCTCCTCCCAGCAACCCTTCATAACAATGTAATTGTGATTGGAATGTCAGGCAGAACACCTGGCCAGGACATCTCAGAACTGTCAAAACCATCGAGTAGAAAATGAGAAAATGTCACAGGCAAGAGAAGCTGAAGAACTAAAGAGTGTTAACAGTGATAAGATTTCATAAATGAGATTTAGAGACAGAAGGAAATGCCATAGAAATTAAGGGACTATGAATGAGATATAGACTTAATAATGTATCCATGTTGGCCCACTAATTCTAACTGATGTATGTCGGTAGGAGAAAATGCTATGTGGCACACAGAAATGTTTTAGATTATGTTCATAGTTTTTCTGCAAATCTCAAGCTGTTGTAAAAATGGTGACTTTTTTTTCCCCCTTAAAGGAAAATAAGGGAAACCCTAGGATTTCAGCCATTCCAAGATAAAAAACCTACAGCAGCTCTCTGTTGTCTCCACATGTCAAACCCAAGAATTCAAACTAAAAGTAGCAAGAAAATCACTCCCACCTTTCCTCATTTGTACCTGGTGGCTCAGGGCCAAGACGACTGTCATCTCAAAGACACAAGCATTCCACACTCTGACACCAAAGGACCATTGTGGTCCTGAGTCTTTATCTTCTCCTGAAGATGCATTTCCTCTTACAGGAAGGAGACAATGGGAGAGTCCACTTCCCCATGAAAAGAGATTAGATGGCTAACTCAAGTTCCATTCTAGGCCAGCTTCCGACACATCCTGGAAGCTGGCCAGCCTGGGCTTCCACCCACAGCGCTAATCAGATGCACGATCTGCAGGCACAGCACACTGCACTTCTGCTGCTTCTCAACTCTAGGCCCGCTCTGGTCCTCCAGGGCTTGCCTGTTCCATCTATAGTACTCCTCTGAGGTCCGCTGTCACACCATGCCAGACTAGAAGGCTGCAGCAACAGGAGCTCACTTTCTCAAAGTTCCAGAGGCTGGAAGATTGAGAAGGAGGTGCTAGCTGTGACATTTCTGTCCCTGGCTTACAGATGACCTTCTCCATGACATCACATGGTATCTCCTACATGTGTGTCTATGTCTTGATCATTACTTCTTACAAGAACACAGTTTTATTGGATGAGGGTTTGTACATAAAAGTCCTTTCCTAATTACCTCTATAAAGACTTGAGCTCCAAGCATACTCATAATCACATGAGCTGGCATCAGTACCTGACTTTGGAGGGACACAATTCTGTTTATAACCTTGTCCATCTATCTCACCTGAGGTAAGCAAGCTCAATATCGCTGCAACCAATTTGAGTCGCAGGCACCATGCCTGCCCCGAGTAGCCATCATGTGCTCTCCTGCAGCATGATTTCCAGCTTACAGACTATATCCTAGACTGATATATGGAGCTCAAAGGCCAGACCTTGACACTGTCACAAGGAAAGTGCCGGAAAACTTTGCTGCCACTTGAGATTAACCTAGTAACTGCAATATATGTGATGGCAGTTTTCACTCCCTAAGGCCCCACTGGTGGGGACCCACCAGTTGGCCTGCCCACTTTTGGTCTGAAGTCCTCCATGGTCTTCCTAACACCCCATCTGTATGACACTTCAGTCTCCAGCACCTTCCACCTCTGGCAGACAGGTTTTCTCATGGAATTTTCCAGAACACTTACCCTTCCTGTCTTGCAATCATAGCATGGTCTGTTTACATCTCAACCTCTTGATCTATTCAAACTATCTTTGTTCTCCCCAGCCCCTCTTTTATTCCTATAATTTTAACAATTCCTTCTTAGAATAAGGTTGGTTCAACTCCCTGAATCCAAGTCGTAGAAGTAGGAAGATCACCAAGGTATTCGAAGAGCTAGAATACCTTTGTGGGGACCTAAGTCTGGCAATGCTATGAGGCATGAAAGGCAAGGGAGTCAGACTGCGAGCTGCCTTAGACTTTGTCATAGCTCTAATAGGGAAACACTAGAGTTTTTACCTATTTTACCAAAGAGGTAAAATGAATTTACCTCTTTACACATTAGTTATTGGTACTCGACACTGTGCCGGGTTCAGCCATCTGCCTAAGATCTCAGGACAAATACCCTCCCCAGGTACTATAAGAATACATAAATCCAATGTGTATTATGTCTCATTCTGCCTGCGTAGATCAGAGCAACAGAAAAGCTCTTCTCTGACAATCAAACCCAGTCCTCCTCACTTGTTACAACTATTTCCCACCCACTTAGGACTCAGTGAGAGACATAAGGCTACAATACTCCAGCCTAGCAGGGGTGCTGGATAACCAGGTTGCAAACCTACTACTACATCAGACCACTGGCTGTTACATACAGCTATTGTAACACACCGTCTTCTAGTTTCACAGAAAACCCTTGACTGTGTTTTCAGTACAGGGCTCACAGACTCTAATTTCCTGCAATTGAGTATGGGACTTTACCATTAGCCCCTGGAATACATTAGTCTAAATCTAGTTATCTCACACAGTAGCAGATAAACATGTCCACACTCATGAAACTCTGACACGCCATAGTCATATAGCCATTTGCCTGTCACTGGGGAAAGTAAGTCTGAAAATTTCATGGCGGCTTAACAGGAAGCTATCTTCAAGATAAATGAGGTTTATTATTAACATAAATAACATGACAGTATTAAAGGACAAAAGAATGAATCATGAGACTGGAAAAAATTGTAAAATCTGAGAAGGCCACCGTGACTCAGCAGTATCCCCACCCCTGCACTCCTGTGAGTCTTCTGGCCTCCTGTCTGCAAAAGCTTAAAGGCATTTCCTTTCCGATGTCTTCTTGTTACCACAAACAAAAGAGTTGTAGACCTGACATCGATTCCTGTCCAAGGTGCACTCTGGCTGACACTGAGCAGTGTGCTGCGTCTCCCTGGCTTCACACACCAGCCCTTATCTCCGCTCACCAACGCCTTTCCTGCCTCTACCCATTTGTGGTTTCGAGTCCCACTAATCTCTCTACAGCCTGGACTTCACATTTCCTCTGTTCAAAATCTCTAATTGCCTTCATTTCCTACTACAAACAGACTTAAATATCCCTAATCCCTTCCTTCCCCCATTTAACCATCCAGTGCTCAAGGCAAGGATGACCCAGACCCCTCAGAACTGCTCCTCCACTATTCACCTTCCACCCACCTCATGCAAATCCTCTCTACCCTCTGGCCTTACTCTACATTTGATAGAAAAACAGACTAGTGAAGGAGGTGAACAGGGAGATGGAGATGCGGATGAGAACCTATATTAATAGATATGAGAGAGAAAAAGAAGAAGAGATGGATAGCTAGGACTCCCACCAACACTCTAGCAAAGGTATTTTAAAATTGATGTATCTCAGCCCTTATTGTTCTACAGTGCTGTGTTGTTTCTTGTTTCTCAATTCTAATGGCAGAACCCAAACCAGAAATCTGCTCCAACATGTCCTTTTTATGCACAGGCAAGAGTTACATCTCACCTTCTATCTCCACAAAGTTCCCAAATTTACCCTTTTAGCCAAGTCTCATCCATTCCTTACTTGAGGTATCTAAGTCATACTTACCATCCAAATCTAAGTGTAGTCAATGCCTCTAAAGCTGGTGTCTCCCACCCACCCCTTTATCTTCCACCGTTTCCTCAGAATCCATCACTGTGAACCAATGATAGACACACACACATGATGTTGTCTCCACCCTTGAGAGTCAGTACAGTTGGTTTTCCAGAATAGTCTCTGAAAGGTGCTACACTTATTTGTGAGAATAAAAACTGAGCATTTAGAATGCAGTTAAAGATTGTGGTGACTCAGTAAAGTGGCAGCAGTAAGTTCTCCACTAAGAGCATGATGTCACCAGCCACCTGGGGATGTTGAAAAGGGACAACACTTCACTTTAATTCTCACTTTATCTACAAGAGACTCATCAGTTAACTTAGTATCCCTGGGGCTTTTTCAAGAAGGATTATCCAAAACAAAAATCAGAACCATTTTATTAGAAATGGGAAAGCCATACCCTGTAGGGAAGAGAGAATGATACGCAGTCCTCATCTGAGCCATTACCTTAGTAGCTTGGGCAACTTATTTAATGCTTCCTGACATGATTATTCAGTTGAAGATAGAAATAAAAGAATATACATCTAACGGGCCAAATAAGATATGTCATGTGTCTTCCGAAGCATTAACACGATTCTCACCACTCTCTGGGAATCATACTGGAATGCATTTTGCATTAACCTCATGCTCACAAGACAATACATAGATATAAAACTGCCCAACTGTATAACCCCTGTCTTCAGAATAGTGTAATAAGGGTGAACGTTGGCAGGTTAAACAGACATGAGTATGCACAGCAGCATGTGTAATAGAGTTTCGCCAAAGTCATTCCCTAGGTTTGTTCTCCTTCTCCATGACCACATGAAATTGAAGAGGGAGGCCCTCATCAGAGGACAAAAAGCTCTGTATAAGCACACACGCATTCTTTTCTAACAAAGTACTTCCTTATTTATGTAAGTTTTATAACTCACTTTAAAATCAAAACATGCTAATCCAACTCACTCATTGCTCAAGAGAGTAGCACAAAGAACTATTCTTCAGCAAACACATGGTGAAACACATTACAGGTGCTTCTTCTACGAAGTAAAGGGGACTGAACTCCCCTGGCATCTGCTAAAACTCCCCTGCTCCCATGGTGCTGGAGACTATGCAACGCTATAAACTAATTGTGAAGGCTATTCCATGAAAATGGAGCTTAAGAAACTACTGATACAAAGCAGAGTCCAGCTCTTTTCAATGTTATGAGAAGCTACAGTATCAGGTAGCTTGACTGAAGTGGAATTTGAACAAAAACATTTAGGGTTTTAAAAACATAACATGGACAACTGGACACAGGAAAGAGATCAATGGGTATGAACCAGACATGAGATAAGAAGTTTTACCTACATTTTCTAGCACTGAACTTCAGTTCTATGCAGACTATGATGATATGGAGAAACATTTCTAGACACTACACCTTATACGCAATCCAAGATTCATCATTAGGGTGGAGATGTAGCTGAGCTACAGAGAGCTTACCAGGCATATAAAAGACCCTGTCAGTCACCCTCTTCCCCAGAAAATAAGACTAGAAAATTAGTTAATTTATTAGGTTAATTAATTTGCTGGGTGTAGTAGTACATGCCTGCATGCCAGCAATGCTGAGTCCCAACCCTCAAGGACAGGCCAGCCTGAGTTGTATATCCAGAAGCAGTCTCAACCAAAGAAAAGAGCAATTGCAATGATGCTGATGAGCATCTACGACAAAAGTGCTAAACGTGTCCTGGGCTTCTACAGGCCAAGGTAGGGGCTCCATGTCACATTGTAATAGTTGATTGTGTGATACATAAATTGTACTTTAATCATCTTAGCTATGAAACCATTCTCTTAAAATCTACATCAACTTTAATAACAAACGAAATGGAGAGAAAGTGTGACAAAGAAGTTGGAAATGCCCTACCTTCTGCTGGCTCCATTGCTGTCATAGAAAAGCTCATCACTACTGACATATATAGTGATGCTAGCATTAAAAAAAAAAATCAACTGCAATGTCAGTCATACAAAAGTATATGCACTTACACATATGTAATACCTGAGTAGGATAATAAGCTATTACTCAATTTTACTATACTAAAACTTTTGTTTGATTTGAGTTTTTATTTTTGTTGTTGTTGTTGGGTTTTTTTTTGTTTTTTTTTTTGTTCTTGTTGTTGTTCTTTGGTTGGTTGGTTGTTTAGTTGGCTGGTTGGTTGGTTTGAATGATACTAAGGTTTGAACTCATGACCTTGTACAATGCAGATAAATAAATGCTCTTCTGCTGAGCAGATCTGCAGTCCCTCGTTGTTATGTTAGACAGCAGCCCTTCCACTTACATTTTTCTAGGGTTACCACGAAGCAGTCTGCTCTGAGGCCAGCTGAAGTTCCCTGGTGTACACCAAGTCTCCTGACTATGTGACTATGACTGACATAGACCCTTCAGGGTTGGTGTGACTACATTCCAGTGTTCCCACCATAATGTGCTTCTTTTGAATCCCTGGTGTAAGTCCATGCATGTCTCTATTCTTTTATTAAAAATTCCCCTTTTGTTTTAGACAAATGAAATCAGTACAAAGCCCAAACTGTATTTAATATGTGTTTCTTTGCACTGAGATGGAGCCCTTAGGAAAGGAAAGCCTGTAGGGAAAATCTCTGGTGCACTGTGTAAAAGCATAACTTGTCAATCAAGAGCAGAATGGCTGATAGCAAAGCAGAACAACAGGCAGGACAGCTGGCAGACAGAGAGGAACTCTGGGAAGATTTGCCGTGTTGACTCAGAACTCGGACATAGGAAATCAAGGAGAGGTAACTAACCAGCCAAGTGGCAAGCAGAAAATAGCAGAAACAAGATGATTGAGTTATGAGCTAATTGGGAAGCAAGCCCAGCTTAAGGACATAAGCACTGTAAATAAATTTAAGCCTCTGTGTCATTTTTCAGGAACTGTGGTGGACATAAAAAGCCCACAAGGTTACAAAGGACCTTCCTTGCTCCACAGTAATGAAACACAACAAATAATTCTGCTTCCTACAATTCTAACAGAAAGCTGTGTATAGTGACACATGCCTGTAACCACAGCACTTGGGAGGTTGGGGCAGGAGAATACAGATTTAAGGTAAGCCTGGGCCATATAATGAGGAGCCGTCTCAAAAAAAAAAAAGGTAAGATAATATTTAAAACAGAGGTTAGGTGTACAGTTATTTTATCCTTGCTTCACTACTATAAAAAAACAGATTTTTTTTTAAATCAATCAAGACCTTTTGTCTTCAGCAGTAATGAAAGTTTAATTAAAACATTATTTGACTAGATAAATGGTAACCGTTGTACAGTTACCACTTCAAGATATGGTGAGGTGTGGCGAAGCAGACATTTCACTTATAGCAGTAGGCTTTTTTGACTTACAGACAATTCTGCTAGGCTCCACCCAACAGCTACCTAGCAACAGCTTGTGTAGCCTGCAAGGTGTGAATCAGGTATATAAGAGAGATTGCTCTCTCAGCTTTCCCCAACTCTCTCTATCCATCTTCTGTTTTCTCTCTTCTTCTTCTTCTTCTTCTTCTTCTTCTTCTTCTTCTTCTTCTTCTTCTTCTTCTTCTTCTTCTCCTTCTCCTTCTCCTTCTCCTTCTCCTTCTCCTTCTCCTTCTCCTTCTCCTTCTCCTTCCTTCTCCTTCTTCTCCTTTGCTCTCTCTCTCTCTCTCTCTCTCTCTCTCTCTCTCTCTCTCTCTCTCTCTCTCTCTCTCTCTCTCTTCCCCCCCTCCCCGAATATTTCTGGGCAGGCTCTTCCTCTCTTCCTCTGTCTCATCTCTTTCTGTCCTTTTCTGCTCCCCCCCCCCCATGAAACTGGAATGTGTTCCATACTCGTTGCAGACCTTCTGTTCCTGTCATATATTAGACTTACTCTAAAAGTAAAACAAATTGAACACAGGTGTGCACAGCTGTTACACTCAGGAAAGTCAGGCAGTGGGAGGGTTAAAAGCTTAAAACCAGCCTGGGACTACACAGGCAACATCCAATCTCAGAAAGCAAAAATGAAAATATGAAGAATAAAAATTGTACAAAAAAATAGGTAATTGGGGCTGTATGAAGCACTACAAATAATATCACCAAGAAGCTAGGAAATGAGAGAAACATTTGTAAAATCGTTTGTCTGATGAAGTTTTACAACTCAACAAGTAAGACAAATAACCTGTTTTCCTCTTTTCTTTCTCTTTTCTTTCTCACCTCTCTCTCTCTCCTTGTTGTTTTCTTTTTTTTTTTCAAGATAGGGTTTCTCTGTGTAGCCCTGGCTGTCCTGGAACTCACTTTGTAGACCAGGCTGGCCTCGAACTCAGAAATCCGCCTGCCTCATAGAGTTTCGTTGTTGTTGTTGTTTTCTTTTCTTTATTTTTTATTTTGTTTATTTATTTATTTATTTATTTTGGTTTGTCGAGACAGAGAAACCCTGTCTCAAAAAACAAACAAATAAATGACAACAACAACAAAAACAATCTCTCTCTTCTTATCTCTTCTCTTTCATAGTATTGGGGTTAAACTCAGGGCTTCACACATTCTGCAAATGTTTTACAGCAAGATTTATCCCAGTCCACTTCAATGTTCTAAAGTATGAAGAGTCTTTGTATTGAAAGGTGTATAGTCAGTAAACACATGAAAAGATGTTCAATATAATGTAACCATCAGAAAAGTGTTACTCATAGACATTATCCTGTATTGCTTCACACATTCTAGAATGGTTATAGTCACCAATCTAATGGCATGTTAGTCAGGATGCAGAGAAATCAATACCTACTACATACACTACTTTACTCATAGGACTGTAAGTGGAACAGCCACCAGTGACCTTGGGAAGAAGAAGAGCAATTCCTAAAATGGAAACAGGGGATTGGCATATGTACTGGCTTCTATGTCAACTTGATACAAGCTAGAGTCATCAGTGAGGAAGGAGCCTCAACTGAGAAGATCCCTCCAGAAGATCCAACTGTAAGGCATTTTCTTAATTAGTGATCAGTTGGGAAGGGCCTAGCTCATTGTGGGTGATGCCATCCCTGGTCTGGTGGTCCTGTGTTCTATAAGAAAGGAGGCTGAGGGAGACAGTGGAAGCAAGCCAGTCGCCCCCCGCCCCACCCCCCATGGCTTCTGCATCAGCCCCTGCCTTCAGATCCCTGTACTGCCTGAATTCCTGTCCTGACTTCCTTTGGTGATGAACAGCAATCTGAATTTGTAAGCTGAATAAACCCTTTCCTCCCCAAATTACTTTTTGGTTACAGTGTTTCATTGCAGTGATAGAAACCCTAACTAAGACAGCATATGACCCAGCAACTCCTGTACCAAGTAGATAAACCCAAGAGAAATAGAAATATTCACACAGAAAAATACAACATTTATAAGTCACTTTACTCATGAGAGCCACAAAATAGAAACTCAAATATCCAACAGCTAATAGGTAGATCATCAAAGCATGTCTACCCAATGAAACCCAAGAAACAGAGTATGGGAGCTCCCCCTTTCTTATACTAAGTGACAAAATGCAGAAAACTCCACAGAGGCACAAGCTCTCTCATGAGAACTTTTTTTTTTTTTAAAGATTTATTTATTTATTATATGTATGTACACTGTAGCTGTCTTCAGACACTCCAGAGGAGGGCGCTAGATCTCCCTGTGGATGGTTGTGAGCCACCATGTGGTTGCTGGGATTTGAACTCTGGACCTTTGGAAGAGCAGTCGGGAGCTCTTACCCACTGAGCCATCTCACCAGCCCTCATGAGAACTTTTTAAGCAGGCAACTCTAGGAGAAAGAAACTCAGCCTTAGACTCCAAGAAAAAGGGATTGAAAATGACTGCTTCAGGGCCAGGGGCAAAACAATGTTTCTAAAATTGTAATACAAGTACAGGCTGTGTGTATACTAAGCCACCAACTAGCCATTTGTATAAACTGCAAGAGAACACAAGCCCTTCTCTCTCTTCTAAGAACTAATCATCAGGACCAATGCTTGCAGATATCACCATTTCCCAAACCAAATGGAAAAACCAGACCTTTAACGGGGGGAACAGCCTGAGGACATGGCAGCCGGGCTGCTGCATTAGCCAGCACTGGACCTGTCCTTGATAAGTTCTTGTATATGCTGTGGCAGAGTAGGATGGGTATTAGATATATCCTTTTCCGGCCTCCACACATACGCATAGATGCACACATGTGTGCATATATTACACATGCATACACATACAACCAAGAGAAGGAAAAAGAAAAGAAAGAAAAACCCTCTCACCAAAGGCCATTTTAAGGTCATATGCTTAAATATTAAAATATCAAATCTTTTATACTCAAATATTTTCTAAATACCTATCTGTGGATTACATTAGCAGTAATTTGTTATTCGGAGGTGCTTAATAAATATCAAAAATGAACTGACAATGGGCGTAACGAAGAATCATATGCTACTGTGGTAGCATCGTTCATACCATGGTACGCAAAACAGCCTTTCCCTAGGATCAAGACTCTTTCTCGCAAAGTCTTACACGGTTAGGCTTGCTAAGCAAGCATATTCCATATGCCTGTGATACCAATATGCAATGATAACAGGACACCACTTAATACGGTAACTGCTACCAATGACATTGGGTAAAAAAAGGACACTGTGTTCCTGGAGTTATCACCTCCAGAGAGCCCGATTTAAAGAGGGAAATGAGTGAATATTAGCCACTGGCATAGATTTAGTCTGCTCTGTTCTGAGGTACAGAGCTATAATCCCAAGCACGACTTGGGCATTTTACAAAATAAATGACAACTGTCAGATTCCAAACATGTCAAACTCTACATCCTGATTTTACCTGAGAGCTCTGTCCAAAAAGTCCACCATTCTTCCAGTTCCCAAGTCATAAAAGCTCCACTTTCCTCTGACCTCCAGAATTCTAAAGCCTTCACAAGTGCTGAAGGTCCCCTCTCCCCACCTTTACTCTTGGCTCCGCCTTTCCTCTTTGCCAAGGCCACCATCCCATCAGAGGTCATGTAAACAATCACATCTGGCTTTTAACAAGGATCCTTTAAAGTATGACACCTCTCTTGACCAAAGAAGTCGTTGCATTAGAGGCAAAGGCTTCTGGGTACAGTGACTCTATATAGATTTTTCTATGAAATTTACCAGTACTAAAAAATGTCTGGAACAAACACAATAGGCACCCAATAAATATTTGGTGGGTGAATAAAGGACTCATTGCTGAAATATTGCACAGCAGTACCCTACAGCTCTTAGTTAGACTTCACTTACATACCAAACATCTGACCACAGTCGTCTTTTCAGTGAAACCCTGATGGTCACACTTCCATTCTCTGCCCCTAACCAGCCATTCTAAATTCATTTCCAGGTACCTTATTTTTACATATGCTAAAACCCAACTAGAGCACACTATTATGAAATAACTATACTCCTGCATTTATATATATATATGCAGCAATATATAACTATATAGCTGCACATATTTACTATAGTTACGTGTATATCAATAAATTCCTACAGTAGACTATGGTGAAAACCAGCTAAAGAAGAAGGGAGGCTGGGTTTTGCCCCACTGTGTATGTGCCATGTGAATAGAGGCCCAAAGACACTGAAGTAGAAAACCATGTAGCTCTCTGAGTGGAAAGCACGCTAGATAGCAAACAGGAAGTCTCCAAAGTGGGAAAATGACCTCCCTGTCACCTTTGTGGCCTCAGTACCTGGCACTATGCCCAGAACTCTCTCATCTATTCTTCACTCTTTCACCTGCTTGTTTTATTTACTTAAAACTCACTGCCTGCCAAGAATTTCTCTTCTGTTAGATGTCAAGACAAGCCGCCACCTATGAAAAATTCTTAGGATCTAACTGAGTTTATTTTAAATTTGATGCTAATCACAACACCAGCATGACTACTTGACCTTGAAAACTTTCTTCTGATTCTCTTGATCTCCATGTAGCTGCATCATTAATAACATTGCCCCCCTCCCCTCCAGGGCCTCACACTCAAAACCCAACTCATAGCTGGGCGTGGTGGCGCACGCCTTTGTTCCCAGCACTCAGGAGGCAGAGGCAGACGGATTTCTGAGTTCGAGGCCAGCTTGGTCTACAGAGTGAGTTCCAGGACAGCCAGGGCTACACAGAGAAACCCTGTCTCAAAAAACCAAAAACAAAAACAAAACAAAAAAAAACACAACTCATGAAAAATATCACATACATACTTTTTGGGCATCATGCCAAAAATGACTTCAACTGTTTGCTCAGCCTTTATCCTATCTTTTTCTAGCTTCTCCATAGCAGAAGGTTTGGAGAGAAGAGTGGCTTCATTTACCATTCTCTCAAGTCTCCACAGCCCATGGGACACAACGGTCACTTGCTCGATGGCAAAGCCTATGAGCCTCTGAAGTCAAGCCTCCACTCTGTAAGGAGCCCTCCAGCTGGAATCAAGAAGCAATACTTTAACTCCCTGAATGTTTTTCTCTCTGGACCAGGACCACCAGCAAGACAAGTTTTAATCATTTTAAATAAAATTCTGTATTTTGTGCTTGACACAAAACTGGTTTACACTTCTAAGTCAAAATTAAGTCTCTCTTAAAACGTTGATAGAGGCAAATGTAGAAAATCCAGTTGCTTCCTCACTTGCTGTTTTCAGTCCAAAGTCTTTATTTTCTTCCCTTTTTAAAAAAATATGAAAACATGAAATTTATTAGACCTCCCTTTACTGGGCACATAACAAAATATAGATATCGTGTAGGAAAATACCATAAGTAATTGAAGTAGATAAACAGAGGCTCTGGAAGCAGCCTTCAACAACAGCAGGTGGTAGCAATTTGAGAAAACAAAGGTTTCAAGATAAAGCCCTTCAAAAGCAGCGCCAGGGAAGAGAGTGCAGGAGATTTCTGCCTAGGAAGCCAAAGGAAAAATACACATTTTCCTATGGAGAATAATAAATTAAGATGCTTGGACTAAAAAAAGGAAGGGAATATTCTAAAGCTGAATTCTGCCCCCCTTGACAATACAAATCAAATGCAATTAACAATAAACAAGGACAGAAGTTAATGATTTTGTTGAAAAAATCCACACAGAGAGACATTACTATCCTACTTAAGACTCAAATTATATACGGCTTCCCACATGTTTATGTCTTTACTGTATAGGTGGCCAAGGGCATCTTTATCAATACCCAAGGGGCTAGGACCTCGTACTATTATTCTCTTTGTAGTTTGAAAGTTGGAAGATCTAAAAGCACGCTAGACAGTTACACGGTAACAATGGCTCTATTGTTAAAACCTGCTAGCTCATTCAGTAGCGCCACTCACTCTCTCCTACTTCATTTTTCCCCTATTACACAACTATCACCCCTCATCCCAAAATCTGAACTCCAAATCCAAAACCTTTTCAAACTACTGTGACATTGCCAGTAGAAGAGGCCACACAAGGAACCTTTGTTTCGTGTATTAAAAGTGCACCTTTAAACTATGTGTGCAAAGTATGTGTGGGATGTGTATGAATCTCCTGTTTAGACTTGTGTCCAGACCCATCATATCTCACTGTTGGATGCACATATTCCAAAAGCTCATATTAGAAGCACTTCTGGTGGCCACTATTTAGGACTAGGGATGTTATGTCTGTAAGGGTTCCATTATTCCACTACTCATTTCAGGAATGTTGTATTGTTTGTGTTCCATTTCTCAGCATCCCAGTGGCTTGTTCTAATCTGTCTAGCTTATATATTTTCTACCACATCACTCACAGACCCTCATCTTCCCTGATCTTTGCTCTATTCCCACTCTACCACCCTAATCTTACCCTGTCTGTACCTCCAAGTACCCTCCAAAAAACAGAATTTAATCCTCAGCAACTCAAGAATATCTAAGGCCCCTTCTCATCCTGGATGGAGTTTAAAATTTCTAGCCTAAATAATGCTACTCCTTAGCCCAGAAACAGCCTTACCAGTCTTGTTTATCAAGCAAGTTCCTATTCCACTATCAAGACCATGCTCTAAAATCCATTTGTGGTGGCTTGAATACAGTTGGCCCATAAGAAGTGGCACTATTAGAAGGTGTGGCATTATTGGAGGATGTGTGACCTTGTTAGAAGTATGTCACTGTGCAGGTGAGTTTTGAAGTTCTAATGCTTAAGCTCCACCAAGGGCAGGAGAGACCCTCCCCATGGCTGCCTTCAAATCAAGCTGTTGAACTCTTGGATCCTCCAACACCAAGCCTGCCTGCTTCCCACCATGATGATAATCAACTGAACTTTTAAAACTGCAAGCCAGCCCCAATCAAATGTTTGCTTTTATAAGAGTTGTATTGGTTATAGTGTCTCTTCACAGCAATGAAACCCAAACTAAGATACCATTCTTTTCTAGCTTTCTCTGAGCCTAGCAGAATTCCATCATTTTATAATCTTTTGCACTCACACCCTAAAAGCCCTTTTAGGGCAAGCCGCCATTTTGAATATGTCTGTCACCCTGTGGAGGATGAGCACTTCTGTTGTCCTTGCACAGCAGTGAACACAGCCATTACTTCCTAAACCTATCCTGGTTTGCTCTTCAACATCATTTAACAACAGTCCAGGTGTTAAATATGTTTCTTTCTTGGTACTCAAGAGCCACTGGAAACAAACATTGTCTTCTTGTGTTTCATATTTCTCATGGGTAATGTATTGAACACACACACAAATGTGTGTTCACCAAATGCATCAGCTACTCTAGAGTCTTCCTTCCCAATAGACACAGGCATCAGAAACTCTTCTCCTCTTACTGCTACAGTTTGAATCTGGAACATTCTCCACAGGCTCATGGTCTCGGCGCTTCTTCCCATCCAGCTCTCTCTGGGGAGGCTGCAGAGGCTTCAGGAGACTAAGGATGGCTGACAAAAGTGGAGGACTGGAGTGGACCTTTAAAGGTTAGGCCTGGCCTTTAATTCCTGCTTCTTGGTCCCCCAGGGTGTGAACAGTCTCTACCAGGCCTTCCTGTTGCCACACCCTCCCCACCAGGATGGATCGAGACCCTCTGAAACCCCAGTCCAGAATAAATCTGTCCTCCGTCAACATACTTCTGTCAGGTGCCATGGTCACAGTGATGCAAAAGTAACTGATGCTTGTGTTGCCTGCTTGTGTTGCCTGCTTGTGTTGCCTGAATGGAAGGTGCCTCCAAATCACAAACACTCCTAAGGAAGGAACTTGACAGTGTTGGGCTGTGAAAAGTGACAAACAGCTATGAACAGCCTCCTCCTCCTTCCACTGTGACTCACCCTGCAGCCATATACAGGAGGCTTTAATTCAGGAGAGTGAGCAGCTCAGCAGCACACCAGAGCTGGTGAGTTTGTTGTGAACAAAGCCCACTGCAATACACTAGGGCTTGTGAGTCTGTTGTGAACAAAAGCCCATTGCAATACACCAGGGCTTGTGAGTCTGTTGTGAACAAAGCCTGCTGATTAAAAATCTCAAGTATCGGTTCTCTGAAACAGGTGGATACGTGGTATTCATTTTTAAATCACTGCAAAATATTTCCACTGCTGTACAGCCCAAATTAAGAGAAGGATTAGTGACTTAAGCCCTGGACCAAGGCTACAGCTGCTGTAGTGTGACAACCATAAAGTACCCTTGGTTAGTATCATGGTTCAGTGATTGGTGCAGGCTAAGAGGGTAGACTGGGTTAAACATACCTAATAGTTTAGAAAGAAGAAACAGGCAAGCTAAATCCTAGCAAGATTCAAAAAATCCTCTGCCCACCCGATCCCCAAATCTTTTTAAACGTATGCGAGGCTCACAGATGGTTAAGATGAGCCAGTCTGCAGTAAAGGCAGCCTTTGCTGACTCCCTGATGCAGTGGTCTTCTCCCTAGTATCTAGTGTCATGGAGCCTTACAGAGTGAGTGGAGAGCGTGAGCCTTAAGGGGTGAGTGGAAAAATCTGAGCAATTAGCACCATTAACAGGAAACACATCTTCCCTGTTCCTGGTTTCTATAATGAGAGATTTTCTTTTTCCCTAAACAAAGCCTGCCCTCTTCTCTACTTCTTCACCACAAATAGCTCCTTCCTCCTTTTTTTCTTCTTTTTATAAACTTGTGTGAAATCTGAGCTAGTCTTAGGAAATTAACTAATTAGTCCTACCCTCCCTCCTTCATATAAACTAACTGCCCAGGCACACTGTTTAGTTCCTTCCAGTCCCTTTCCTGTCTCACCCTGAACTGTCCCCAGCATTTCCTCTCATCCAGAGACTCTCATAATACCTTACTTCTTTACAGTGCAGAGAACAGGGGGGAGAGGGGCACTCAGTCCTTCTCACCAAACTCACCAATGTGGAGATCATAAGGAAACACTTCCTTGGGAAACTCCAGAGTCTACCAAGCAGTCCCACTAAAGGCCTCATTCCATGTAGAGGTCTTTGACACATTAGACAGGGTTCAGGAGCTTACTTGCTGTGGGGTCTCCAAATACAGGCAATAATAAATGGGAAAAGGCCTCCTGATACATGTCAGGTCTTACGTATCTTCTATTCATAGTTAATGTTTATATTTAACTTGAAACTTGGGTCTCTTTTTTTTCTTTTCTTCTTCTTATTTTATTTTATTTTATTTTTAGTTCTTTTGAACTTCTAAATAACAGAGTAACCCACAGCCCTAAGTTACTGCATTTTCATTGAATGCATCTAACTATATTCATGGAATGCTTTTAGAAACCATCAAATAAACACTTGACTCTTACACATTGTTTTTTAGTGTTGAGGGGTAATACATATTCCTGTGTGTGTGTGTGTGTGTGTGTGTGTGTGTGTGTGTAAGACAGAGACAGAGAGAGAGAGAGAGAATGAGAGAGAGAGAGAGAGAGAGAAAGGTATATGTGCCTATGGAGGCCAAAGACTATGGATAGCTTCTTCAATCACTAGCCCCCTTTTGTTTTTTAACAGACAAGTCTTTTCACTGAATTGGTGAAATCTAGAAATCCACTTATCCCTGCACCCTGGCTAGAGACAAGAATACCACTGTGTGTTGAAAACACAACACCAGGTCTGTGGCCTCCCTTCCCCCAGCCTGGAACCTGCCTGCTCAAGGGTGGAGCTACCGGCTCATTCGTCCTGCCACGCCCACTGCTGGAACCTGCCTTTGCTGCCTGGAGGCACACACGTGTTCGTCCTGCTACTGGACCCTGAGTTACTTGGCAGGAAGTTGGGTTCCCTCCCCCTTTCTTTATAACTGAGTGTCTGGAATTAGTAAAATTGAGCCTTGATCAGAACGTTTGTTGTCCTGGCTCCATTCTTTTCTTCCGCCCCGTCTAGATTCCTCTCTTTTCAGCCTGAACTGCCATTCTCAGTTGAACCGTTCGTGTTGTGGACTGCGGGCAGGCCGCAACAGTTGGCGCCAGAACTGGGACCTGAAGAATGGCAGAGGAGGGATGCTAAGAGAAACGACTGCTGTGTGGAGCTCCACAAGAAAGGAAAGGATCTTCGTATCGGAGGAGCATCGGAGCAACAGACAGGTACACATGCTAGCGCTAGCCCAAAAAAAAAAATTTTCAGTTTTGTAAAGTGTTGCTGAGGATGCGGTAGGATACGAATCAAGTTTGAACCAGTGCTGACCCAACACTGTTTCTGCTTGGGGTCAGTAGTTCGTTAATCGGAACTAGATACGGAGACAGGCGGTGTGCCGCAGCTTTTTAGAAAGCTGCTTAGGTGGAAGAAGGAAGGGTTCAAAGTCAGAAATCTTTTAGATAAGATAGATAGCTGTTGTCCATGGTTCAAAGAAGAAGAAACAATAGATTGTGGAACCTGGGAGAAAGTTGGTGAGGCCCTGAAGCGAGTTAGAGTTTGAGATTAAGCTTCAGAGGCTGAGTCTCTTAAGATATTTCTAGTTTAGATAATGATTAATGTGGTTCCTATCCTAAATAGTAAAATTTAAGATAAGATATAAAGCAATGCCTCTTTATTAAAGCGTTAAAGCTTGCTTTAATAGGTATTCATAGGTATTAATTGATATCCAAACTTCGTAATATGATAGTAATGCTTCTAATATTGATTTTAACAGTGATAAATTGTTTTAAACATAGGTTTTGCTTTCCCAAAGTTGTAGGTATTATCCTAACCTTGCACAAAAACTTAAAAATTATGGTTAAAACTGCCATTGTTCCATTGACTGCAGCTTGCAGTTTGATTGCAAATTTAAGATTAATGCTCAGATTAAAAAGTATTTTACCTTTGAGTCAATACAGGGCTCTGGGCAGTCCCAGAGCGGCTTGTAGACCTTTCTTTTGTTTTGCAAACAATGCCTAAAAAAGTTTTTCCCTGTGTTCAAGAAAATTTCTTTTTGACAGTGTTACAGATCTATTCAGATGTTTAAAATGATGCTTAAATTCAAAGATTTTTGCTTCTAGTAAACTGGTAATCACTAGAAAATTTTGCCTCTACGTATGGCTAATATAGCTTTACATTATGTAAAAAAAAATGTTTATTGTTTCTGCTTCTTTACAAGAAGCAAAAAGTTTTAATCTTTCAGTATATATTGTTTCCTAAGTGAAAATTATTTTATTAACTAATGCTTCTCAAGGGAAGTTTACCTTAAATCCTTGCTTGTCATTTTTCCAGTTTAGACTAGCTTCTAGCCTTTTAACTTTATGGCAATAGTACATCAAAGACTGTATATTCAGACTTAGTAAAATTAGTCATTTAATAGAGTCATAATGATTTTTCACTCTTCTTCAGTGTGACCAGCCATTCTAACTCAATCTTAGACTGGTCTAATATTCAGTTCAATTATTAGAGATTCCTATATTCTAAATTACCTAGCAAAGTTAATTCAGAGCATTTCCCCCAAGGTCACCAAAGGCTCATCTTGCCTTTACCTTATTTGTCCTAAACTTTTTGCAAACTGACATTAAAGGTCAGTCTGCAGCGGAACGCCACTGGCACCCAGTTACTTCTAATTCTTATGCATTGGTAAAATGGAAGGACGCCCTGACTAATAAATGGAAGGGTCCAGATCCAGTTCTAATCTGGGGAAGAGGCTCGGTTTGTGTTTTTTCACGAGATGAAGATGAAGCACGGTGGCTACCAGAGAGATTAATTCGTCAGGTAAACACAGATTCTGTCTCTTCTCGTAAGTATCATTCTAAAGACTAAAATTCCTCTTGTGCTGGGAGTGGAAGCTCTCAGAAAAACTGTTTTCCTCTGAGCCAATTTCCCTAGAAGAGGCCGGAGATTAACTTTAGCTTTACAATTTGCATCTAAATAAAGTACCTTGACTTCTCCGAACAGAAAATTTACATTGCTACACTCTCATTGTTTAGAATTCTTCCTTCTCTCAAGCAGGTCAATCTACAGTCTCCGGTTCTCCGCCCCTACGAGCAAACAGGTGGTACTGCTAATCTCCCTTCCAAGGACATCCCAGCATGTGGCTTTTCAGTCTAAGATAAGATCTAGATTTACCAGGAGAGCTAGGGAAGTAGAAATTTCATATATATTTACAAAGATTAGTTCTTATTTTGATAGAGATGGGCTTAGTCCCTTAGCTGGCCTCTGGCTTTTCACCCTTGCTGTTACTGCAAGGTGTCCTTAGTTCCTCAGGCTACTGGGAATAACAGGGATGAAGAGGAAAGACTTTCAGCTCCTATTTTAACCAAAATTAATGGTGTTAATACTGACATAATTCTTATCTTGGCCTTGCTAAATCTGAGGTTGACGAGTCTCATATAGAGACCTCGCAATAACTCAGAATTGCGCTACTGATTCATAATCATATGAATACAGTATGGGTACCGCTTGGCGCAGGAGATTACTGCGGAGGGAAGGTCCAGCTTGACCGTTTCTGAGTTCCCTGTGCGACACACCTGATTTGAAGGAGGTTGGTATCTGACTCCAGCTAAAAACCAAAAATACTTAAGGCTCTGCCTCCCCTCCCCAAAAGATACCAAGAGCCACAGATGTGAGTTGTTACAATGCTCACGGGAGGAATCAGGTCAATGTCCACCCAAGTCAAGGTTAAAGGCCCACTCATCTATGGATGAAAAAAATCATTTGATCACCTCTGTTAAGCATTGCCTATTTAAACTTAATTAATAGGGGGGAGAGAGATTGGAGACCTTGCTGTCGTAAGGGCAAGCCCTTCACTGCCTCCCACCCAAATAAAAAAGCCAATTGGCCTTGTACTAGGAGCCAGCCAGTCTTAACCCCTTCTCCCTGTTCCCCTGCCTGTCACCCAAAATTGCAGAGGATTATCAGCTCAGTGTTATTCTAAAATCGTTTAGTTAAACTCAGCCAGGGTTCCAACACCCTACTTAAAATGCAAACAGGTAGCTACCTATTCAGCACTAATTAGCATTATAAAGTCAGAGCCTACAGCCCAGCGCTGCTATTCAGTCAGTGCTTTAAAGACAGTCTTAGCCAGATACAATTTACCATTAAAAAAGTTAGGGAATCCCACGGAAACAAGTTTTTTCTTTAGCCCTAAAAAACTCAGGCAAAACTATTGAACATAGATAATTTTTCTGCCACAGGCCACCCCTTTTTTTTATTTTTGTTTTGTTATCTAATGGGGGGAAATGTGGCCTCCCTTCCCCCAGCCTGGAACCTGCCTGCTCAAGGGTGGAGCTACCGGCTCATTCGTCCTGCCACGCCCACTGCTGGAACCTGCCTTTGCTGCCTGGAGGCACACACGTGTTCGTCCTGCTATTGGACCCTGAGTTACTTGGCGGGAAGTTGGGTTCCCTCCCCCTTCCTTTATAACTGAGTGTCTGGAATTAGTAAAATTGAGCCTTGATCAGAACGTTTGTTGTCCTGGCTCCATTCTTTTCTTCCGCCCCGTCTAGATTCCTCTCTTTTCAGCCTGAACTGCCATTCTCAGTTGAACCGTTCGTGTTGTGGACTGCGGGCAGGCCGCAACACAGGTCCTCTTGTATCATGACAAGTATTTACCCACTGGGCCATAACTATAGCTCCTATATTATTACTTTTTACAGCGTCTTACTGTTTCACAGTGCTAGGGACAAATGTATTTTTAGTGTATCAATTAAAAAATTTAAGTTAAACAACTTTGTGGGATCCAAACAGCAAATGAACTAGAATCCGAATTGCACTTTCTCTCTTGTAACACACATTGCCAGAGCCAGGGCATCCCAGGAAATGATGCCCCTCCCACAAAAGTCTTTCTGTCTGAGTATGTTATATATGTAGTTGGAAGGCTCTGTAGTGAACTTTTGTTGTGTAGAATCCTGTAAAACCAAAAGAAAAAATATTTAAGCACATCCAAGAATTGGCAAAAATGCAATTATCCTAGAAAATCTTTCTCTTGCTTTCCTTTTTCACAGTTCTGAGAATGGAATCTGGGTGACACGAGGCAGGCTTTCTGCCTCCATGCCACACACTGAGGACCAAAACCACAATTCTTAAAGGAGAAAAGCTTGCTTGTTTGTCAGACTAAGATGTCACAAAGCTAAAAATCTTCTAACATCCTCTCATTGAACCAGCAGCTTAATGTTCATAGACCATCATCCTCCCCAGAGCCGTGTTTAGTTTCACTACAAAACAGCTAACTGGAGGAACGAGGTCCAGGAATGGAGTCATGTGAGGAGAATTCAGAGGGCTCGTGAGATAGCTCCAAGGAAATGAGACAAGTGTCTTGTAACCTCAGATTCTTCAAAACAGAGAATTGTTCTTGGAATGTGTTTTCATTCTCCTCCAAGGTATGGCAGGTAGGAGCAGTTTACTTCAGATTAGTCATTGCTACTGTTAATCAATTAAATATTTAAACTAGCTTTATATGCCTCTGTGGAAAAACTAGTTTTTGCCAGTGAGGCTTGTCATCATGATTGCATACAGCTTCTCTCATAAACAGTACTCACATGACCTTTCTTAACCCTAAGAGTATAAATTGTCTGAGGTCCCGAATAAAATTAGCTATTGCACAAGACTTTAGTCTGCCTTACTTATCAGCTCCATTCTCCAGGTTCCGCTGCCTCTAGATCAGTGACAGCTAACGATGGAAATTCTATTTCATATGCATGTATACTAATCATAATAAAACACATCGGGAAAGAGGGCTTTAGAAATGGATACTGGCTACAGCTTAGTTATTAGATTGTAATGCTAATATATTAAGCTGAAGAGGAAAGAGAAGCTACAAGGATCAGTAAAGGCTTTCTACATTTTCCCCTGTGCAGATTCTCTGTGTGCCTTATTTGTAGTTACTTCAAAGGTTTTATTACAACCACTGAGATCCATCACTCCTAAGTCTCTCCCATCTCTTCCTAGTCATAGGAATTACAGAAGGGTTTGCTCTGCCAATATCTGAGCTAAATTCTTGCCCATTACATGGGAATGTGGAACTTGGAAACAGTCAGCTTATCCAAGAAGAGCTTACATGAAATCAAGATTCTCTCATTCCTGGCAAATTGGCCAAAGTTCCCAAATGGGCCTCCTTTCTTAACTCCACCGTGTTAACACTTTCTGTCCTAACTCTCACTGGTTCTAGTTTTGTTAGGTTACTGTAACTAACTTATCCCATTGCAGCCTGTGCCTGGGTTATGCCTGGCAGTGTCTTTCATATACTAGCTGATACTCTGTAGGGTTAGCAAACATCTGCATCTCAAATGACGGTGCACTCTAATGTATGTCATTAAAGAGCATTCTCATTGGTTTCTAATGAGCAGAATTTACATATTGTAAGGGCAGATTAAAAGGCTGAGGTCCTTTCTATAGCACAGAACCATTTATCGTTTCTAAATGCCCTTCCTTTTAGGGCAAAACTGGGGAGGAGACAAATCACATCAAGCTCCCCTGTGATGTGAAAAATTCCAAGTTCCATGTTGTGCTCATCACCAGCATTGAGCCGAAGACCTGACTAGTAGTAGGTTTTGAAAATGTATTTGCAGATAGATGGATGGATGTTTAGATGGATGGGATATGGATGGATAAATAAAAGGTATGTCCAAAGAAATGTCAGTTTAGAGACAGCTGCTCAGTTACAGACTAAATGTCAAAAATCAATGTTTATTGTCTAAGATCATATTGAGATAAGACATAATTTACTACAGACCACCATTCTGTAGTAAACTTACATCTATAACTACCTGTGCATTAATTACATATCCATGAATATCTACACTGCTTTCCTTTGTATCATGAAATCAGCCAGAATATGAATGCCTCTTCCAAATTTAGCTTGACAAAACAACCTTCTTCAAACAGTAACAAGGAAGGAACTGCTTATAGATGAAAAATCAGAGATAACTGCCAAGAAAAGATGAGATGGGGAAGAAGGGCGGGGCCCCCTGGGCACCCCACCTCACCATGCCCCCCCAACACACACACACACACACACACACACACACACACACAGTGCAGCTGCAAGAACATTTCTGTTTGCTCAACATCATAACTTTATCTTCTAGTCAGTAATCTGGAAGGTTTCTACACACACAAAAATATAATAAATGAAAGATAAACATGCTGGATCAAAGCAGAGACCATTATTTTCTTGGAGTTAAAAGGCAAGTGCTTGGTAGAATTCAAGAAACATAAACATTTTTTGTTAGTTGCTGAAATTTTTTGTTAGTTTCTACAACTGTGAGCACTGTAGAGGCCAGTGGTCAGTTTAGCCAGGAGGCTCAATGTGTAAGCCCCATGGGGGATACCAGAACACTAAACAATAAGTACAGTCAGAGACAAGGTAATCGTCCTCAATGAAAAATAATTAGACTTTATTGGAAATAATAAAACCAACCAGCAGAGCTGAATATTCAAATTGCAGAGTTTCTCTTGGCAGCCATCTTAATTCTTCTAGATGGCAACTGTTTGCCCCCAAAGATGCAAAGATTTTCTTTGCAAACTACATATGCAAAGAAAATTCCAAATTTGTTGATTTCCTCCTAACAATTGGCTTGTGGAGAAGGCTCTTCTTGAAGCATTCATTGATTCTTAGGTATTTCTGTGAACTGTGATCCTGAACCTAGCTGCCTCCCTCTTCAGACTTAGGAGGTTCGAAGTAGGCAGAGCCAGGCTATCCACTCAGTACAGCACTCTCAAGGCACACAGATGTTCCGCCTTTGCAAGGCCACACCCCTTCACCTTCACTAACGCACTGGGATCTTGGTTTCACAGCCTGCTCTAGGTGCCACAACCCCTAACCCATTCCCCATGCAGATACAACAACCAATCACAGGATCAAGTACCAGCAATGACTCCTCCAGTGTGTGTCCATCACATACACTAGCAAGAACAGTGTTTACAAGGACACCCTTCCCTTACATGAACTATTTAACCAGCCTCTATGCTTCGTCAAGACCATACATTATATTTCCAACAAATACTAGGTCATACTAGACCCTTCTAAACCCTCAGAGGTTTATCCTGTATCAGATAGGTATTTGGATGGCTCGTCTCAAAGGTACCTTTTAAATCTGGAATGCTTTAACTATTAAGTCCCTACATCTAATTCTTACCATACTCTGCCATAAAGTATTCATATTACATTTCCCTGAAAGTCAGTGGACATCCCTCTTAGAAAAGATTAACAGGCCTTAAGCGCACTGTGAGCAGCTCCTGGAAGTAAAATAACTCACTCACAGTTCCTCTGCTAACCAGACAACCTCTTCCTGAGATCTCTTTGGAGCAGTAAAGAAATAATGAAAAAGATGTCTTTTTTTTCCAGGGAAATATAAAAATTACCTGGAGGCACTGACTATAAAGACCAGGTCATTTGTACCAAGGCTGCAATTCATGGTAGACACCCCACTCCCCTGAGGAGAAAGGGGGAACACAGGACAGGAGCAGAGCTGGCGCAAGTCTTAGTGGAGGGGGCAGGAGGGCCTGAACACTTGAGAAGTAAGGGCCCCTGCTCTGCAAGATAATCTTCTTTCTCACTGAACTCAGCATCCCATTACAGCCAGTTTTAGGCTCATTCATCACTTAGCCCACTCAGTACACAAAGCAAGAGGAGCTTCTTAAATAGAACCCAAATAAAGACAAGAGTCTGTCTACACCACCACTGGCCTGCTATTGAAGGCATTCTTTTTTTTTTTTTATTACTATTACTATATGTTTTCTTCATTTACATTTCAAATGCTATCCCTTTTCCTAGTTTCCTCTCCGAAAATCCCCTATTCCCTCTTCCCTCACTCTGCTCCCTAACCCACCCACTCCAAACCAGAGCCTTCCAGCTCAGAGTGCTACTGTGTGCAGAATCAGTGCCCATCCCCCACAACACCCCTGCATCTGGAGAGCAGTGACAAAAACAGAAATCAATCGTACAGAGCTTTTTAAATGCTTGCCCTAAACCAGCCAGGGTAGTGCACCTGCAATCTCAGTGCTCAGGCAGCGGAGGCAAGCAGATTTTGAGTTCAAGGTCAAACTGGGCTACATACTTGACTCAAAAGAAAAAAAAAATAAATGGAGAAATAAAAAAGTTGGTGTTTGAGTTACTTGGCTTTTGGAGTTCTAAAAGGTGCTACACAGGAACCTGGGGAAAGAAAAATGCACCCGTATTTGCAGGCAACTGTGAACCCTTCAAGTTATAAAAGGACACATCACTGTGTGTGATATAGGCACAGCTTTTATGGAGGTAACCAAATACCCTGACTGGATTGGAGGCCTGCCCCACAGGAAGGAATCCATGCCTAGTCTTACAGACCTGCCCAAAACTCCAGGCCTAAGGAGATAGACACACTATCTCCTAAATTTCTGACTAAACCCAGACAAATGCTGCTCTCAGCCATTATCAGAGAAGCCTCTCTTCACAGAGAACTGGTGAGGGCAGAGGCTTGTAGCTGCCCTAGATGTTGAAGATAACATCTTGGGGTTTGGCCCTAAAGACAACACTTAAAGCACCCCCTTCCATGCTCAAGGAACATCAAAGATGCTAAAGGAACGTAAAAGCTAACGATAGGGAAAAGGCCATGAGATGCCACCTTCTAGGCATAGCACAGTCCATGTACTAAGAACTCACCATATTATCTCAGGTTATCTGCACAGGTTCTGCCCAAGACAAGTCCTGCCAACAGTCAGCCATGGAGGAGGGAAGCCCTCGTGGGGCCTTACTCATTACTGCAGAACTACTGGCTACTCACACTCTGGAAAGGAGTGGACGTGGTCTTCAGTTGCATATCCCCTAGTGAGCCCACTGGCCAATGAATAGTTCTAAACCCAGAGTCACACAGACAGCCCTGGGTAAGTGCAACAGATAATAAAATAAAACAAGAAGCCATTAAGTATGAAAGAGATCTATGGGAAGGAAGGGGTGAGAGGGGCAGGACTGGAGAGGGGAAAGAATTAGAATGCAGTATATACATGTATGAAACAATCAAAGCTGAATTAATTAATGATAAAAAAGCAGTGACACATTCAGAAAATGTTAAGGGTCAGTCAATGAACCGATCTAATAATAGATTGCTACAAATTACAAAATCACAGAAGATCTGGGAGGAGTTGGAGGAGGGATAAATATGGTCAAAATATACTGTATAAAATTCTTAAAGAACATTACAAAAAAATTTACTATCATTGCCATGGTTCTCTTCCAAAATGTCCACCAGCTTCCAGCAATAATGCCTAAGAAGCCTTATCTTCTCAACATTAATATTTCACTCTTCCCCCATAGCTAAAGTGAGACTCCTTCAGACAGCAGCAGTTAACTGAATGGCATGCTGGCTCTTTTCCAATGACTCATTCATTTGCCGGCCACCATGGGTTAAGAGGGCCTCACACGTATCATAAGGAAACTCAATACGTCACATGGTACTCACTATCTCATTTCCCTTCAGGCTGTGTTTGTCTTTTGCTTTGTTCATAAAACCTCTTGATAAAGTTTCTTGACTATCACATAGTTAAATCTGTCTTTGATATTTAACATATCTTTGACTCATAATTAGTATAGTCTTCTGGGTTCACGGTTATAAGAATGCACATCCCCATTTCCCAATAAAGTTTTTATGTTTTCATTTACATTTTTATAACACTAATAGTAACATTAGTTAATGTTTAATAGTGACATTATGAATGCTATTAAGCATGCTCTCAGGCCAAAAAGTCATTAAAAATAAATATTTTTACTCAAAAATAGTAGATGCAAAAATAATGCCACAGATTAGCAAGAGAGAGGGATTTTTTAAATTATTCAACATTATATAACATGATAGCTTTGGAAATCCAGACATTAAAACCACACAGGGAAACTATGGTTGCAAGAGAGGAGGCTATGGTCTAGTAGCAATAAACCTGGTGGGATTCAGAGAAAGAAACATTTAACCTGCCCAGTTTATTGAGGTCTGTGAGTTATTCTGAGAACATATATTCCCTAAATTCAACAATTAAAGCTTCTCTCTCAAATGATGAGCAGAAGGTGAGTGATATTCTTATTGAGAAAACTTAAACCTTCGCCACATGCTAAGTTCCTGACTGATTTTATTTTTAATTGGCCCAGCATAAAAATCAAAGCAACGTCCCCTAGGGCTGAGAGGGTAGCTTCTCCTGTGCAGGCACTGGTAGTGATTTACCAAGAATCAGACAGATGGCTGTTGGGCTATTTCAGAGCAACCAGAAAACGATGCTCCATGGAGGGCAGCGGCAGAACACAATGCCTGTAGAAATGAGAACCCCTGGAAAGAGGCTGCAAAGGCTGAGTCGGAGGCAGGTTGGGATGTTGTGGTTCCAGAGTCTAATCACTGAAGAGCCAATTCGTAACCCCCTCTGTGACATACCCTGTGACTCGCCAGACCCAAATGTTGTCAGACAGCATCCAAGGCCTATAGCAGAGTACTGCTCCGCCCAGCCTTACAACAACCTACCTACTACATATTGAAGGCAATGCCTATGGAAGTCTGAAGGAAGTAGTGCTGGAGTTATAAGTGGTTGAAAGCCACCGGACATGGATGCATGGGATCAGAACTTGGGTCCTCTGGCAGACCAGTAGATGCTTTGAAGCATGGAGATATCACCCAGCCCCCTGTATCCTTCAGTTTTAAGAACTTCAATGCAGAGATTCTCCTCTAAACCCTGTGAAGCTGCAGCACTTACACACCAATAGAATCAGTCCAAGCAGACGACAGATGACTAATGGCAGTATTTTCCCTGGGACTGCACCAAGGATAATCTGGGATAACAAAGAATACAAATACCACCCATTAACGACATTGGAAAGAATGAAGCTAGTAATTCCATTATCCCCAATATAAATATCTCTACAGAAGCAAAGCCTCACTGCCAGAACTTAATCTTTACTCAAAATAAACCATTGCCAGCACTTAAAAGAAAGAATCAGTTAAAACACCAAGTGGATAAACCTGCCTGAACGTTAGGTCAGAAATCTCATCTGACGGCCCAGAGGACCACTGACTCCAAAACAGCAAAACTTCTGCACGGCCTTGGACTGTCTGAGAAACAGCCTCCGGAATCGCATCTGTGCTTCTCTCTGCCCCATTATGCCAATCTCCACAGGGACCTCCGCCTTTGAGAATGACTAGAACAAAATGGTGATGTGGACCTTCCAACCCCAACAGGAGGCAAGGCTTGCTTTGTCCTCCCCTCTGACCAGTCCCCACCGGACCCCCGTCCCCAATCTCCACCCTGGTCCTCCACAGGCCCTGTGGTGTCTTCCTTCCTCTTTGATGTGTGGCATACACTCTCCTTTCTCAGGTATACTCGGGACAGGAGCCAGAGGTAACATGACATGTTTTTTAAGGTGGTAGAAATGAGAGGGTATCTCTATTCCCAGGGGGTAGGGGAAGGGCAAAGCAGAAAACCAAGAACAAGGAGATCAATGGAAGCTTCCTCAACAGGCGCTTGATGCTGCCTTCTCTTCCTGAACTCCTGAGGCACACCTCACACACTCTTCAGTACACCGCCAATTTGGGTTTTTCTCCCCTCCTTGAAGCAATTCACATTTCGCTTTTAAAGCTTGGGTTTCTTTTGAATGAAATGAATAGCTAGAGCATCTGAGAAAGATTTAAAATAATGATTAAGATAATGCTCAAAAATATTCTAATGTAATCCTGTCCAGTTCACGTACGATGTAGATTACACATTAGCAATTTCTAGTCGTGGAGGCAGAGCTACACATGACTCCTTTCTTGGAATAATTTCATACTTAATATGAAGTACATCCAGTGTGGAGGACAGAGAATGAAGCCTAGTACTGCAGCAAACCTCAAAACAGTTCTTTTTCACAAAGGTCTTAGATGATCTTTACTCTATAATGTCTACCAGATATCCAAAACAGAAAATCCATTAGGTGGTTGACTATCTACATGGCTCTACATGAAGGCGAAGTCAGGGTCTGATATAGTTAAGGTGTAAAGCCTAGAAATTAATTAAAAACCACAGGACTGGGAGTGAGGACAGAAGGGAGGAGAGAAGGGAAGCTCTTAGATACTAGTGAACATCTGCTTATTGAGGAGGACTGAGATTCCTTATAGAATTAAATACAATTCCTATACTAATAGGAGCATCTCCTCAACTTCGTGACCTTTGAGATGAGTCTAGCAGTTTGTAATGATAAAACTCATCAAAGGAATGAAGAGGAGGTCTTGTCCTTGAACTATCGGAGCCAAAGAAGTCAGTGGACTCAACATGTGCCAATCCATGGGATGAGCGCATGACAGGAAACTCTCAAGTCCGATGGGAGATTAGAAAGGGGATGAAGAATTCTACCTAGGCAAGGATCCCAAGGGGAAAAAAAAAACAAAGGAGATATGACACTTCAACTGTGTGTTAAAGAATGCATATGAATTCATGAAAAAAAGAAGTGTTGTAGGGATTACTTCGGGGACACACACACACACAGACACACACATTCTCCATGACCTGAGACAGCAAGTGCTGATCACTGTGTGGCCTATGCCCCCTTATGCACTCTGATCCCAGGAAGTAGGCAGGTAGTGCTCCATTAGCCACTCTAAGCTGACATCTACCAGGTACTCTTTCGTCTTAGCCCAAACATAAAATTCAAGAGTTATACATCTGTAAATTGCTGAGTTCTTTACTAAATTATGAGATTTTTACAAGATTCTTATTCTTACCTCCATGGGAAAGGCTTTGAAATTGACCGTGTGCTCAGAACCACGTTGGTTTTCTCTTCCCCAGTGAAATCTAACTTCATACAGCTCAAACTCCTGTCCCTGAGGCAGTGGTCCTCCTGACAAGACTGAAAAGAGAAAATGACGTTGCTGAATGCTGTCCCAACCTAGACACACAAGGGGCATTGTGATTGTGATTGTGCTGTTGTTGAACCAGAAAGCCCTCCTGGACTCTAAAGACTGAATCTGCAAAATCAAAATGAGAAATGTATTACAACTGAGGTAAATTTAAACTGTCCAGATTTCACTAAGATTCTTTTTTTTATGTTCAATTTTGTTTATTCTTTTTTAATTAGATATTTTCTTTATTTACATTTCAAATTTTATCCCCTTTCCTGGTTCCCCTCCAAAAACCCCTTATCCCATCCCACCTCCACCTGCTCACCAACCCACCCACTTCTGCTTCCTGGCCCTGGCATTTCCCTGGGACATCGAGCCTCCTCAGGACCAAGGGCTTCTTCTCCCATTGATGTCCAACAAGGACATCCTCTGCTACCTATGCAGCTGTAGACATGGATCGCTCTATGTGTACTCTTTGGTTGGTGGTTTAGTCCCTGGAAGCTCTGGGGGTACTGGTTGGTTCATATTGTTGTTCCTCCTATGGCACTGCAAGCCCTTTTAGCTCCTTTGGTCCTTTCTCTAGCTCCTCCATTGAGGACATTGTGCTCAGTCCAATGGTTGGCTGAGAGCAGCCACCTCTGTATTTGTCAGACACTGGCAGAGCCTCTCAGGAGACAGCTATATAAGGCTCCTGTCAGCAAGCACTTGTTGGCATCCACAATAGTGTCTGGGTTTAATGACTGTATATGGAATGGATCCCCAGATGGGACAGTCTCTGGATGGCCTTTCCTTCAGTCTCTGCACTACACCTTGTCTCTGTATCTCCTTCCTTGGGGGGATGGGATAGGGACAAAGATTTAAATTATACTGTCTATAAGAATGGAATTAAAAAATAATATAGATTCTAAGCCTAGATTTCTAAACTCTAGGTTCTTCTTAGAGAATTAAATGCTATCGGATTCTCCAAAAGGCAATCAGAACTAATCTAAATGCATGATTCAAAAAGGTTTACAGATTCTCAGAATTCTGTGAAGATGTGCTCTATCTATTCTATATACACCCATGATAGAGATTTACAATTGTATGCAAGGTTTTTATTTCCAAAAGGTATCATAGATTCTGAATAGTTCACTACCACATGGTCCTTTCCACTGATTATCCAAATTCCACCTTGAGAAAAACCAAGGAAGGAGATCAGATTTCTACACTCTTTGTACCCTGTCATCCAAACCAGAGAAGGAAAAGTAGAGTGTCACACAGCACCTCAAACAGCATCCTCTGAAGAACAAACTGCATCCCCACCACTACCATGGACAGCATGGACCTTACTTCAGCCTTAAGAGCAAATTCTAGAATTCACCATTTTTAAATGGAGGTAATAAAAGTAATTATCTTGGGAGAAGCCAAGCTCTGTGTTGCAGCAGAAAAGAAAGTGGTGTATCATAAAATTAGGCATACACAAATAAGAAAAGGAGTTAAGATCCTTCTGGTTTCCATCTGCGCCTGGAGCGGACCCTGTGCCACAGCTTGCCTTAACAAAATCCTGACAGGAAGGAGATGATCTCCCAGAAGTACTGACATACCTGAGAGCACAGGTGAGACCACCACTTTTGCTCAAATTCCTGGACCAAGAGGGACCGTCCCAGAACCATCAAGACACAGGAACAAAGAAACAGCCAGACACAGGATCCCTCTAGTTTCCATCTGAGACCCAGAGCTGACCCTATGCCACAGCTCTCAATACCCAATTCTGCCCAGAGAAAGCTGGTCTCCCAGGAGTGCTGACACACAGGCTTACAGGAGGAACAAGCCACAGTCAGAGACAGCAAGACCAGCTAACACCACAGATAACGGGATGGCAAGGGGCAAGCACACGAACATAAGCAACAGAAACCAGTGCTACTTGGCATCATCAGAACTCAGTTCTCCCACCACAGCAAGTCCTGGATACACCCAACACACCAGAAAAGCAAGACTCTGATTTAAAAAATCACATTTCATGATAATAATAGGACTTTAAGAAGGACATAAATAACTCCCTTAAAGAAATACAGGCGAACACAACCAAACAGGTGAAGAAATTGAACAAAATCATCCAGATAGAAAACCTAGGAAAAACATCAGGAGTCATAAACTCAAGCACCGCCAACAGAATACAAGAGATAGAAGAGAGAATCTCAGGTGCAGAAGATACCATAGAAAATATTGACACAACAGTCAAAGAAAATGAGAAATTCAAAAAGCTCCTAACCCAAAACATCCAGGAAATGCTGGACACAATGAGAAGAACCAACCTAAGGATAGTAAGTATAGAAGAGAGTGAAGATTCCCAACTTAAAGGGCCAGTAAATATCTTCAACATTATAGAAAATAAAACTTTCCTAACCTAAAGAAAGAAATGCACATTAGCATACAAGAATCCTACAGAACTCCAGAAAAGAAATTCCTCCCATCAAATAGTAGTAAAAAACACCAAATGCACAAAACAAAGATAGAATATTAAAAGCAGTAAGGGGAAAAGGACAAATAACATATAAAGACAGACCTATCAGAATTACACCAGACTTCTCACCAGAGACTATGAAAGCCAGAAGATCCTGGGCAGATGTCATACAGACCCTAAGAGAACATAAATGCCAGCCCAGGCTACTATACCCAGCCAAACTCTCAATTACCATAGATGGAGAAACCATGACAAAACCAAATTTACACAATATCTCTCCACAAATCCAGCCCTACAAAGTATAAATAAATGGAAAACTCCAACACAAGGGGGGAAACTACACCCTAGAAAAAGCAAGAAAGTAATCTTCTTTCAACAAACCCAAAAGAAGATAGCCACACACACATAATTCCACCTCTAACAACAAAGTGACATTCACTTTTCCTTAATATCTCTTAACATCGATGGACTCATTTCCCCAATAAAAAGATATAGACTAACAGACTGGAGACTCCAGAGAACCAAATAACTGTATCCAAAAAAAGGGGGGGAGCAGAGCTAAACAGAGAATTCTCAACTGAGAAAACTCGAATGTCTGAGAAGCACTTAAAGAAATGTTCAGCATCCTTAGTCATCAGGGAAATGAAAATCAAAATGACCCTGAGATTCCACTTCACACCAGTCAGAATGGCTAAGATACAAAAACTCAGGTGAGAGAGATGCTGGTGAGGATGTGGAGAAAGAGGAACACTCCTCTATTGCTAGTCGGATTGAAAGCTGGTACACCACTCTGGAAATCAGTGTGGCAGTTCTTCAGAAAATTGGGCATAGTACTACCTGAGAACCCAACTATACTACTCCTGGACATATACTCAGAAGATGCTCCAACGAATGGGAGGAGATGTACAGAGGGTCAGGAAATTGAACAGAGATGTGTAGCAATGGGGGATGGGGAACTGGGCATAGCAACCAGAAAGTCCCAGATGTCAGGAAAGCAAGCAGCTCCCACGACCCCACGGAGATGACATTAGCTGAAATAACCCACAAAGGGGAGGGAGAACCTGTCCAGACCACATCCAAAGATTAGACATGGACACAGTTTGAGAGATAGGGTCACCCGCCCATCTCCAAAATTTTAACCCAGAATTGCTCCTGTCTAAAGGAAATACAGGGACAAAGAATGAAACAAAGACTGAAGGAAAGGCCATCCAGAGACTGCCCCACCTGGGGATCCATCCCACATGCAGAGACCTATCTCAGACACTATGAGAGGCTCTGCCAGATCCTGATCAATACAGATGCAGATGTTCTCAGCCAACCATCGGACTGAGCACAGGGACCCCAATGGTGGCGTTAGGGGAAGGACTGAAGGAGCTCAAAGGAGCCTTATCTAGCATCAGTGGGAGGGGAGGCCCTTGGTTCTATGAAGTCTTGATACCCCAATGTAGAAGAATGTTATAGAGGTGAGGCAGGAGTGGGTAGGCGGGTTGGGGAGCACCCTCACAGAAGCAGGGTAAGGGGGGATTGAATAGAGGGATTGCAGAGGGGAAACTGGGAAAGGGTATAACATTTGAAATGTAAACAAATAAAATATCCAATTAAAGAAAAGAAAAGGAGTTAAACTATTTGCCTAAAGCCCTGTTATCAGATACATATGAACACACACTTACCCAAACTACTATAAAGCAGTGTGCTGTTTCTTACGGGAAAGGGTGATACAAGCGGTTTTGATGTGGATCTCAATGAAACAAAAAGAAATCCACCTTTCAAAACTATAAGACAAAAAGGACCAATACTGAGAGTCTTACAAATTATTATTATGTTGTGTGGCAGAAGAGAGAATCACCTTACAAAAATGAATAGCTTTTCTTTGCATAAACAACAAATATACAGAGAAAAAGGTCATGAACACACACCTGTATAGGCACAACAGCCTCAAAGAAAAGAACATATTTAGGAATAAACCCAAATAAGGAAGTCAAACATCTCTACAATGAAAACTTTAAATCTCAGAAGAAAGAGACAGACACTAGAAAATGGAAAAATGCCCACACTCATGGATTGGCAGAAGTAATACTGTAAAAATGACTATTCTATCAAAAGCCACCTACATATTTGATGCAATCTTAATCAAAAATCCCTGTTTCATTCTTCACAGAAATAAAAGAAACAATCCTAAAATTCTTATGGAGTCCCAAGAGACCCCAGATAATCCAAATAATCCTGAGCTAAATGAGCAGTGCTGGAGAGATTACCATTCCAGAGCTCAAGACACATTACAGAACCATTGTAAGAAAAACAATACGGTGCTGGCACAAAGACCGACATGTCGACCAACAGAACAAAGCAAAGGACACAAACATAATACATATAACTATAGCCATTGGCTCTACAGCCTTCTGCTCCAAATCTTCTAATGTGAATATGTTACCGGGAGTAACAGAAGAAACCAAGAATGTAAAGGAGGACCATTGTGGAGGTAGGAGAGTAGCAGGGCACAAGCATTTGAAAGTGAGGGTTGGAGTTGGGGGAGAAGGGTGTTAACCAGGGAAAAGAATGGAAATGAATAAAGAAGGGGAGAGAAGGGTAAAATAACAGTAAAAATCATAAGAAATCATGCTGTTAACTTTTTACCTTAAATTACATGTAACAAACATAAGCTTGTATATATGCATACATCTACAGGATAAATAAGATCTTCCCATCTGAACTGACAATGATCCCCCCAAGAGCCACAGACTAATAAAAGCCTCGTCACCAAGCAGCAGAAGCCCCCTGTGAGTCAGGATTGTCCAAGAAACTCCGCAAACATAGACTATTCTTGTTGCCCTTGGTTGGTTCCCAGAGGTGGAAGATAGGTCCCCATTGCTGAAAATACCAAATACTCTGGACACAGGATCCAGAGGACCTGATTTGCATTTAACCTGAAGGCCCTTCCTGAGGACTAGACACATGGTACAAAAAGACACAATGCGAGTTTCCAAGGGAGCAAATCTACCAATAGTCCTACCCCACTACAATGATTATGAAGTCCAACAATGACCAACATGTCCAACTAACCTTAGGGGTACAATAGTGGCATACATACCTTGGTGATAACCAATAGCTCTCTACCCAGCCGTAAGAGCCACCCAACAAGAGAGAAATCATTCCTGGAACTGGAAATCTAGTCAACTACTGAGGCCAAGCGTGGTCATGGATCTTGGAGGAGAACCTACAACTACCACTTTCCTGAAGCAGAATAACTTCTAACTACCCTTTGTTTATTCTTATTCCACAGATACATGTAGTTCTCAGTCCACATTAAAGTAACTGTTCTTTACAGCAGGCAGAGATCATTACTAAAAACCACAATCAAAATGTCGGGAACAAGAGTTGGTATGGTACCCAACAGGTAGATCCTCAAAACAAATGTTCCTCATCTCAAGGATCGTTGTAGAAAAGGGGACAGAACAATTGTAAGAACCAGAGTAAGTTTTCTCTGAGATCATGTCTCCTAAAAATGTCAGAGAGGCTATATCCATGAAGCTTCATCAACAGGGTTACCTAAAGAAGACCTGAATATGGATGACAACAATGGACAGGGTAGCATGGAAGGGAGAAAGCCTGTGGGTCCTCCTGCCTAGACAAAGAACTGAGGAATGCTGAGAGTAGGGAAAATAGTCTTCTCCAGGGAGGAGCCCTCCTGTTGTTCTACCCTAAGATCATATGCATCAGATATTCATGCATGTTATATAGACTGAGAAGGTTGTATTTGTGTATTTAAGAACGTGTGTGTGTGTGTGTGTGTGTGTGTGTGTGCACTCATGCATGTGTAATAAGTTAAAAATAAAAGGAAAGACAATCGTTCTACCATGGATGCTGGAAACTGGAAATGGTCTTAGGTCTTCAGGCTTACATAGTAAATGCTCTTATTCATGGAGCAATCTCTCCAGCCCCAGAGCTTCTGTTTTTAAACATGCTAGAAACTCAAACAGTACAAGCCCATGTTTTGACAGGCAGATACTCAAAACCCAAGGGAACCATTTACAAATATTCTTCATTATCTATTACATGATACTAGTCAATGTATAAAATATATAGAATAAAATGATTTTAACAAAACAGACAGAATTTCTGTCTTCATGGATCTCATATCCATTTAGGTTGAAATTGAATTCATCTCAATCATGGGGATCAAAGAGAGCCAAGTCATTCTTGGTCACTGTGGCAGTTTTATTAGCTGCAGTTAATTGTATTCCATTAAATTATATTGAAGCAACAGGATCCTCGTGCACCCATGCTGTGAGGGTATGTGAACAGGTGGGAGGAAGGCACGATTCCCAGACTGATGCTCAGGGAGAGGAAGCAAAGAGGCAGCTTTGTCCAGGTATCAGGGTCTGGGTACTTCTCACTTTTGCTGCTGGTTAAAATCTCAAAAGTAAACCATGCTAATACCAGGTGGCCATGCAAAGCCATTAAAAGGGCAAACCACTGAATTTAGTTTGAGATGCCAAGTAAATGAACTCCTTATGCATCCCTCGAGATCGACTGTTCATACACCAAAATAAATTGTCACTGTTGGGCCCCATCTGAAGATACTACACCCCATTTTCTACCAAAAAAAATGTTGTTTATTAGGAAGGCAGTCAACCCAGTGAGTGCCTTTCCTACGTAACCACAGACTAAGTTCTGGAGAGTGATGTTTGCACAGTGCTTGGAAGATTCCTTGGGGGGATGACATAAACTCCAATGAAATTACAGTGAAACAGCCCAGGGATGACTCTTCTGAAATGCTTCATTTCTTTAGAGTGACAAAGCCAGGAGGAGAATCTGCCACTAGTTGATGTCATTGCTGCTGTCCCCATTTCTTAGCTGCTCTTTAATGGGCCTTGCCGTGATGCTTAAGAGACACAGATAGAGCCCCTAAAGGAATGCTCTACAAAATGTGAGGATCATGTGACAACTTGATGAACAAACATGTTCTTAAACCTGTCTAAGCCTCATAGTCCTTTGCTGAAAACAGATTTACTGTGTAATTCAAAAGCTGTGACTGGAGGAGAATTCCTTCACAGTTCATTTGAACTGAATACTCATTTTGAGTGTGTTGGCCATAAAGGAGACAAAGCAAAAGGACCTGACCTCAGCAGCAGCCAGGTATCCCCAGGGCAGGCAGGCATCCCCAGGGCAGGCAGGCATCCCCAGTGTAGCCAGGCATCCCCAGGGCAGGCAGGCATTCCCAGTGTAGCCAGGCATCCACAGGGCAGCCAGGTATCCCCAGTGTAGCCAGGCATCCCCAGTACAGCTAAATATTCCCAGGGTAGCCAGGCATCCCCAGTGCAGCCAGGCATCCCCAGGGTAGCCAGGCATCCACAGTTTAGTCAAGCATGTCCAGTGCAGCTAAGCATCCTCAATGCAGACAGTCATACCCAGAGCAGCCAGACATCCTCACTACATAAAGAATGTTCCCTATAGGAGGTATCAGAGACCACAAAGAGAATGTGTGGACAGTAGAAAGATATCCAGCTAGAGTCATCAAAAAGCAGATAGCATACACAGAATCACTGAAGACTTTCTGGAATGACAGCCCAGCTGAGTCTTGAAGAATATACTCAGGGGATGGAAAGGCTCAGAGATTCTAAGCAGTTCACGTGTGTTCTGAGAGAAGAAATCATAAGTCACCAGTGGGCAAAGGTTTTATACAGGGGAAATGGGGTTAGGAATAATCATCCAGCCTAAAAACAGACTGAGAATTATGAAAGACCCAGAAGTAAACTTTTCTAATTAAAGTTGCTATAATAAGGGCTAGTAGATAGCACGAATGATCTAGAGTGGTTAGCAATCTCTCTTACACTGATGGCCAATTAAAAATGTCATTATCTTTGCCGGGCACAGGGAACATGCACTTGTAATCCCTGCACTCAGAGATGGAAGGAAGACAAGGGAGAACTGGCGGCCAGCCTGGACTAATAGCAAGACCATGTGTCATAAAAAACAAGTATTACCCCTTGTCACAGATGGAGTGATGTGCTATCTTACAGGCTTTTGCCATATCACACACCTGAGCACCACATTGTCTCAGTAGAAATCTGTCCATATCTGTAGTCACCATATCTGTAGGTTTCTGTTACCTGCATGCAACACAGACTGAAAGTACTCAATCAAGACTTTCAAACATATAGAGACTCCGTCCACATAATTTGTATTCCAGTATGTGTTTATAACTTTTTATATAATTATTATATATTGCTGCTAATTCCAATCTGTGCCTAATTTATAAGGTAAACTTTATCATAAGTATATGTAACAAGACAAACAGTATAGAAAGAGTTCAGCACAATCCATGGAAGCTGAGGCCATAACCACTGCCAATAAATGAAAACTGTTCTCATGTTATATGTGCATTATTTTCCTTATCATAGGTATGTACAATTTTATTTAGTTTGCATACCTCAAGTGTGAAGATTCCTGCCATTCCTTACTCCTGATGAGAAATCAAATGGTGTATGTGACAGCTTACATCACTTCCCCCGGCTCCAGGAGACAATGGGGCACATAGCCTGGTCAACTCATCACTCACAGGATGTGAAAATGGGCCAGACTCCAGGACAAGTAAAACGCTGCCACTTTTAAACAGCCCAGGACAGAGAGGATGGTGACAGGATCTGAACGGTGGTCCAGTCTCGGGGACTCCACCCCTGCCCATCTCTATCCATCCCCTCCTTACTATATCTACTAGAGCTCTGCAGAGGACCCTTCGGTACAGCCCTGTGCCAGCCCTACTTTTCCACTGGATGGCCCCACAATGGCCTCAGTCTTTCTTGGGTAATTTAGTTTATTGCTGTGAATTTTTAACCAACTTCCAATCTCTTGTAGGTCCCACCCCATTCTGGGCTGCCATGTTAATTTTCCTAGATTAACATGCTATTTAAGGCTCCTATGGGGGAGGTGGTGTCTTGTCCTTTAGCCTCTGTTCATGGTCCCTCAAGACTGTGTTCTAACACATCCTCACTCTTACATTTCCCTTTACCACAAACACATCTTCTTCAGATGTGCTATAAGACGCTCCTTCTAGCATCATCTCTAGATTTGTCCCATATTCTTGTGGCTTGTGCAGCTCTCTGCACTGTATCTCACCAACCTGCAAGCATATTGTACTGGCTATTTTTGTGTCAACTTGACACAGCTGGAGTTATCACAGAGAAAGGAGCTTCAGTTGAGGAAATGCCTCCATGAGATCCAACTGTAAGGCATTTTCTCAATTAGTGATCAAGGGGGAAAGGCCCCTTGTGGGTGGGACCATCTCTGGGCTGGTAGTCTTGGGTTCTATAAGAGAGTAGACTTAGCAAGCCAGGGGAGGCAAGCCAGTAAAGAACATCTCTCCATGGCCTCTGTATCAGCTCCTGCTCCCTGACCTGTCTGAGTTCCAGTCCTGACTTCCTTTGGTGATGAACAGCAGCATGGAAGTGTAAGCCGAATAAACCCTTTCCTCCCCAACTTGCTTCTTGGTCATGATGTTTGTGCAGGAATAGAAACCCTGACTAAGACACATATATACCCTTCCAGGTCACGTCAAACCCTACTTCTTTCCCAAACACTTCTCTAATAATTTCTACTAAACAGTCATCCTTCAACAACTGGTTGCTGGCTTAATTTTACCACATCCAAAGCCTGTAACTCTTTGTATAAGGTAAAACTAAAACATTGTCAACTGCATTCTACCAGCCAGAGGAAACCAATCAGCTGCTGCACAGGCACACAGCTCCAGCTTCTCCCCACACATCACACATCTGGCAAACCAGACATGCTTTATCCAGGCCCTACACTCCCAACACCAAGGTAAATGAGACACCCAGTGGCTATTATGGTCTTTTGTTCTCGTAGCTGCGAGTATCTGCTTAGCTCTTACAGGCAGGTCAGCAGTGTTCCAAAGAATGCCTGAGAAAGCCTGATACGCATGCTCTGTTAGGTCCAGAACTCTAGACAGACTTGCTGGGGAAGGCACAGAACTGTCTGACTGTGCTCCTCAGTGAAGACTGACTTTCCTTCCCTGGGCTGAGGCTGCTACAGCCTGCCAAGGGGTTTGCAGCATAGGGCCAGTCTGATGACAGAAAAATAACAGGAAAAGGCAGCACACAGTCTCTACGTTACACTGCCTGTGTGAGCAGGGCTGAGGAGGAAGCCTAGAGAGTCAAGCGTGCTCAGGATGATTGAGTAGAAGAACTGACAGGGAGAAGCAGTCGAAACTAAAATAGCCCACAGGTAACCGTGTCTGAGACTAGTTTCCACACATCTCATTTCAAACCCGGCAATTAGAATATGATAAGGTTTTACAGTTCTCCCTGGGGAGAGTGTGTGGAATGATCACCCATGGCCTCAGCCCAAGGAAGTCTGCATGGTGGAGAGACTAGGCAGGTGGGTCCAATGGCCCAAGGCAGCGTGTCCAGAGGGACCTTATACATGAACTGCATTGTTAGGATAACACTAAGGGCTTTGGTTTGTGAAGCATAAACACTGATACTATTCTAAAAAAAAAAAAAATGGTGTGGTCATTCAGGGTAATTCTTTGTGAGGTTCTATTTTTACAGTAAAAATAGAAAAAAATTAAAAAGAAGGAAAAATGACTATGTCCACAGAAACAGAGATCTCAAATTGGCAGGTGATAAAATATAAGCTTTAATTCCAAAAAAAAAAAAAAGAATACTGTGCTTACACTAGGAATTTTTTTTGTTTGTTTTGGTGTTTTTGTTTTTGTTTTTGTTTTGTTTTTATTTTCAAGACAGGGTTTCTCTGTATAGCCCAGGCTGTCCTGAAACTCACTTTGTAGATCAGGCTGGCCTCGAACTCAGAAATCTGCCTGCCTGTCTCCTGAGTGCTGGGATTAAAGGCATGCGCCACCATGCCCAGCGGAATTTTTTTTTTTTTTTTTTTTACTTTTATAAAAAGATAACCTATGGGCCAGCAAAATGGCTCAGGATGTAAAAGCACTTTCTTTGAAGCCTGACAACTTGAATTTGATCCCAAAACCGCCATGTAAAGGTGTAAGGAGGCACAGAATCATAAAATTACCCTCTGAACCCCCCGCCCTCCTGCATGAACCCTCAACATGCACACAAATGCTGGCTCGCACGTGCACACACACACCATATATACATACTAATAACTAAAATAATAATTAAAAGTACATTTTTAAAAGCACGTGAGTGGGGCACTGTAGGTCATGTTATGGTCCCAGCTCTTGAGGGTAAGAGGCAGGAAGTTGTTAAAATTCAAAACCGTCTCCAGCTACACAGTGGTTTTTATACCAGCCTGGATAACTTACACAGCTCCTATCTCAAAAACAAAACACACTAAATAAATAAATAATTAAGATACAAAACAAATAAATAAATACAATTTAAAGCCATCACACTGTCATCAGGAAACACCCCCAGTAACACAGGAAGTGCTTCCCTGTCTGCTCAGGCCTCACTACCCAAGAGGGAAATGTGCATTTTGTCATAACAGCCGAATGGAAAGAGACAAAAGGACAGACTTGGAACGGAAGGGCATTGGGTATGCCTGGGTGAAGGTGGAGGCATAAAGTGGAAAACTTCAAACAAGAAATGAAAGTCCCTAAAAAGAGGGGTTCTCTCAGAATTCTGTTCTCCATTGCCAAACAGCTGCCGCTAAACAGCCTAACAGATGAACAGAGGATAGGAGCTACAGTATGGTGGCACTCTCTTGGCTGTTGACAAGAACCAGAATGCAAACAGCCACACGTGGGCCAGCCCTCCCTTGCTACCTACCCAGTGTCCCTAAAAAGCAGAAACAGCAAGCAGGTAAGTTCTGAGGACACTGAGCCCCCTCCAAAGCTATCTCTAGCACACCCGAGTCACCGCCAGACTCCATTACTGACCATGTGACCAGACCTCAGCCTCTGCCTTCCTGAACTGAGCTTTTGAGACTCAGCTAGACTCATCTTAAGTAGGAGCAGAGAGCCGGATCACTGGGTGTTTGAGGAGAACCTCCTAAGAGGAAAGGACAGAACGGAACTGAGAGAGAAGGAGCCCAAAATATACAAACAGGAGGAAGGCAAGAGAAAATGATGAAGAAGGGTCTCACTTAAAACACTGAAGGGTGAAATTCAAAAGAAAATCAACTCATCAGCACCAGATTTTAGAAACTGAAAATTGAGAGCAAACTCAAAAAGTCTGTGTGTTTCAGTGGCAGTCCAGAGAGGCAGGGGCAGAGAAAGGACAAGAGGGAAGAAGGGAGGACTCACTGCTGTTGAATGTCCTGAGACAGGATCTATCATCAGTCAGAGTTGGAAGTGAGTTCCTCTTAGGCAACGTTAAAAAGAAATAAACAAGAATACAGTAACTCCAAAGGAAAACATTGTTCCATAAAGGAAACCCAATAGAGCCTCGGGCAGAAATGGCAGGTGCAAGGTCATAGCAATTATGCTTTGAGTATTACTTTTAATAACAATACACTTTAATGATGTGGGACAAAACCAGGACAGGAAAGAGTAATAAGACACACCTCCACTTCCACAGCAGGGAGACTAAAGAACTCTTAAATATCAGAGCAAATGGCATAAGCCTGTTATTAAGAAATACAGAGGTAATGACAATGGAAACAACTTTTAAAAGTTCAGCCCTGAAAACAAACATGTTGGTAACATTATACAGACTGAGCAGGTTTTACACACACATACACACACACACACACACACACACACATCACACATATTGTACTGGCTAGTTTTGTGTTGACACAGCAGGAGTTATCACAGAGAAAGGAGCTTCAGTTGAGGAAATGCCTCCATGAGATCCAACTGTAAGGCATTTTCTCAATTAGTGATCAAGGGGGAAAGGCCCCTTGTGGGTGGGACCATCCGTGGGCTGGTAGTCTTGGGTTCTATAAGAGAGTAGGCTGAGCAAGCCAGGGGAAGCAAGCCAGTAATGAACATCCCTCCATGGCTTCTGCATCAGCTCCTGCTTCCTGACCTGCTTGAGTTCCAGTCCTGACTTCCTTGGTGATGAACAGCAGTATGGAATTGTAAGCTGAATAAACCCTTTCCTCCCCAACTTGTTTCTTGGTCATGATGTTTGTGCAGGGATACAAACCCTGACTAAGATATATATATATATCTTATATATATATATTATATATATATATAATTATATATAAGATATATATATATAATTATAATAATTAATGAAAATGGCCATGAGTTTGAAAGATAGCAAGAAGGGGTAATACACAAGAGTTAGGAAGGAAAGGGACGGGGGAATGATGGAATTATATTATAACCTCAAAAAAAAAACCAGAAAAAGTAAATTTTTCAAAGGTTCGAAGTAATTGTTCCTAGAGGAAAACCGGAAGTTGTAGGTAGGGCAAGACAGGCTGTAGCTAGATGTAGAGAAAATGTAGACATAGCCAACTATTCAAATTATATCTGTAGTCCATTTTGATAAAGAAAAGAAGCTTCATTAAATAAATAAATAAATAAATAAATAAATAAATAAATAAATGATAGTGTTCAGAGTTGAAAGACAGTTCTTTACAGAAGCTGTGATAAACTAATTAAGAGATGGGTTTTTTTTCCAGTTACTTGCCTTTTTTTTTTTTTAAAAAATAAGATAAGCTATTACTGTGTAGCCATGGCTGAAGCTCCCTATGTAGATCTAGATCAGGCTAACCTGGAAATCAAGAGACCCCACCTTCCTCTTCCTCTGCAGTGCTGGGTTAAAAGGTGTGCACCATCGTGCGCAGGACTGATTGGCTTTTAAGTTTGTTGAAACATTAAAAGGGAGAAATCACTGTAGTGACAGAAGAGGACTGGGCCCCTGAGGGAGGAAGGTCCGGAAAGAAGTAGAGAATGAAGTCTGCATCTGGCATTGCAAGTCAGGACAAAACTACAGGCAGCAGTTCCTTCTGCTCGGGAGTGGAGGTCAGAGGAGGGGAGGGGGCAGGACTATCTAAAGTATACAGAAGGATAGAATGTGTAATGACCAGAGATAAACATCTCCAAAGCATTCTGATTGAAGCTCAAATCTAAGTTCACTGTGTGAGTGTGTGTGTGAATGTGTGTGAGTGTGTGTGCGTGAGTGTGAATGTGTGTGTGAGTGTGTGAATGTGTGTGAGTGTGTGTGAGTGTGTGTGTGTGAGTGTGTGTGAATGTAAGTGTGTGTGAATGTTTGTGAGTGTGTGTGTGAGTGTGTGAATGTGAGTGTGTGAGTGTGTGTGAATGTGTGAGTGTGTGTGTGTGTGTGTGTGTTTACTAGCTCCATATAAAATACACACTGTTTTCAGGAGCTGTCCCCACCTCAACTAAACTACCAATAGCTGCAAAGAATACAGGCTCTGCCTGGTGGGTTTCGAATTGAAGCTGTGAGACAAGATGAGGAGTAAATACCTTCTTTGCCTAATGGCAGACCTAACCGTTTCAGGGTTTGAAACACCTAGCTGATCAATTTGGAATTAACGTAAGCACAGTCTGTTTGTAAAACACATCAACACTCAACACACTAATGTTACACTCCTTCCAGGAGGAAAAATAGCCATTATTCCCCATGAAAAACACAATCTTAATGCTAATGTTTTTTAAATCTGTTTTTGTCTCTCCTACATTTAAGCTGGAAAGCAATTCTCCCAGAAATTGCATTTTCCACAAAACATTTCAGATTCATTTCGGCAAGGTTCAAGAAGAGTGAGTGAGTGAGTTAACAATAAACAAAAACAAGCACTGAGTTGCCACTTAAATATCGGGCTGCATTCAACATGAAAGTTATTCTTGTCATTGATAGAGAAGGGAACTTTAATTTGAAAAGTTTATCTTGAACACAGGTGATATCAATAAATCCCAATCTTTGGTCTCACAAACTATTTTCAAAAGACATTATAATTAAATGATTTCAGCTAATCAATAATTTAGAACAAAACCCACAGCAGAAAGACCCAAATCCGCAAGCCTGTGTGTGCACTCCTTCCTTCATAGCTCAGTAAATGTATGTTTGAGCAAGAGGCAGCTTCAGGCACAGTTTTGGAAGAACAGCCAGCTGAGATATTCATCACTTCACCCTCTTAGCCCTTGAGAACTCTATTAGAAAATAATTCCCAGAAAAATGCAACTTATAAGGACCATGAAAATAGAAACTGTGTTGGTGTCACCTTTAAAACCATACAAGTTAAATCAGAGCTTGCTTATAAAAGTGCAGAAACATGTGTTCCAAATTACCTGATTTCGACTTCAGGATGACTTGAATGGTGTGTCCATCGTTGGTGACTTCACAGTCCCGGCACACCACATAATTTGGAGACAGGCGGACATCCAGCAGTGAGGGGTCATACCTGGCTTCTCTGGAGTTTAGGTTGATAGGTGACTGGTACTCCCCATTAGCATCAGGAAACACTAAGCCCCACTCAACACCTGAAGACAAAATGAGACTAGGTTGGGTTTTTTTTTTTAAGGTTAATGACAGTAAAATATAACACAAAAATCTCGTAATCCTTAACATTATAGCTGTGACTATCATCTGTATGTAGATGAAATATAAGAAATGTGTGTGGATTTTTACATTCATTACGTGACTGGTCTGTTGTTAAATATCACACACAAAATCCTTTACTGTCTGTGCATACAGACGCTTTGATGTAGGGATCTAAGAAACTTATCTTGAAGTGACTAGAAAAAAGATACCTCAGAAATTTCTTCTGCTCATCAGTTCAATTATGTGCAGTACTAGGAAATTTCCTCAAAGCCCCACATGCTCAGAGACAACAGAAAACCTGTAACGCTAATGAGCGCCACTTGTTTAAAATGCAAATACAGTGTCCCATACATATTAGCTCTTTTGCTCTTTCCTCCGTGTATACAGGAAACATGGGCGGGCACTAATGACTATTCGAAGCCCTGGATCTGCGGAGACAGATTTAGGAAACTCTTTTTAAAGTCCCCAAGATCCAGCCTGCAATTCGGGACGCGTTTTCTGAAGTGCGTTTGGTTGTATTTCCCAAGACTAGAAAGCAACTCGGTTGCACGTCTGCTCCAGGCTGGGAGACGTGGCTGCCCGGGTGCAGCAGGTGCGAACCGCACTCGGGCAGCCACGGAGGGGCAAGTGGGGGACCGCGTGGGGCGGAGCAGCCGCGACAACGGCCCCACGAGCCTACCTTCCTCGTAACCCCACTCCACGCCCTCCTCCTCCTCCTCTTCCTCGTCTTCCTCCTTCTCGGGGAAGGCGACTGCATCCTCAATGAAGCTCAGGTCAGCCATGGGCAGCTCTGCGACTCGGGTGCGGGCGCGGCAGGCGCGGGGCTGGGGACCGCGCTGAGCGTGGCAGTCCCCGCGAGCGCGAGAGGCAGCAGTCCGGCGCAGGCTTGCGCGTTTTAAGGTCGGTGGGGGCGTGTCTGACCCGAGGACACGCCCCCACCCTACACCCCCACCTCCACCCCCTCTCACCCCACAATCAGGACAGACAAGCCTTCGAAAGCCAAACTGAGGCTGCAGCGACCCGGGAAGCCTGCTGCACCCAAGTCCTAATACCCTTCCAAAAGCCTGGGAACTCCAAAATCCGCCCTGTCTCCAGTGCTCCCCTTGCTCCAAACAATTTTCCCAAAGGAGTTGCCTTGCTTTGGGAACGGGATTGAAGACCGCGAACCCAACAAGACTCCCTGGTCGAATGGTTTATTGGCCATAGTTTACCGGTCAATTTTGTTGGGGGTTGGTTTTGTGAGACTGGCTCTCAAGAAGACCAGGTTGGCTTCAAACTCCTCCCAGTGGAGAAACGGATAACCTTGAACTGCACAGGGCTCCACTTTGCAAACACTGGGCTTGCAAGAATCCACCACCACCATGGGGCCAAGAGTGGCGGCGGCAGCTTATCTGAACGAGTTTTACTTTTTAATCCGTCCTTAAAGCACAGGGAAAATGAATATAGATTTTATTTTTCCCGAAATAAGTCCAACAAATATTTCACGAAAAATAATTTAGCAACTAGACATAGGTATAGTTTGAGAAATTTTTACTAAATATATTTCAAAGACAATGAAATGGGGTGTTTGGTTCCACTTTCTAAGTCTGGGGTGCTGCTGCAGGCTCACCTTGCTGTGGACACCGCTCCCAAGCGCCTCGTGAAATCGCGCAAATAATGAAATGCACACACATTACGAAACAAACAGGAACTTTCCCGATCCAAAGAGGTCAAGTCGTTACCCCTGGAGCGTGTTTCCCAACCTCAGGCTAATGCTTCATCCCGGTGTTCCAGCCCTGTTCAGTAACCCCTAAGCTCCTTTACTCCAGGATAGCAGATATATTTGCATAGTAAGTTAGTACTCAGGCCTGCAGTAGTAGCCCATGCACACTCCAAAATGTCTATGAGATTAATGGATGCATCTAGTTCCTCAAACAGGGCGGAGGTGATTGATTAGTTGGGAAATTTTAAGGTGCCGGGTTGCTATCCTTTACTGCCTGTTGGGGCCTTAACTTAAAAAATAAATATCATATCACGTCTTCAGGAAGTGGATGGAGGCTAGGGAGGAAAACATCAGTTGACCTACTCCTCCACTGTCTGAAGAAAAAAACAAAAAACAAAAACAAAAAAAAAACCTCCTGGCCAGCTGCAGCACCCACATGGCCTGTGGATTTCAGGGTGTGTATATGTATGTTTATATGTTTCACATTAATCAAATGTCATTGCTGATGAAGTCCATGCAAAGGCTGGAGAGGATCTCTGTAAAAAGATACCTGGGTCATTCTGAATTCAACATTAATATTCCCCTTTGCCCTCAAACAAGCATAGATGTGATATTGTGGCCATTGTCTGACCACTGACTGCATTTAAAGTACATGAACATGGAAGTGTTTACCAAATCAAATGACATCAGACTGTCCCTGACAATTAAGTTTTTCATGAGTAAATGGTGTGCCATATTTATTATAGATAGGCTGAAAGATTGAATTGTTACTCTTGAGGTTTGCAGCCAACAGCGTCACATATAGCAACAAGGCATTGCTACTCAAAAATATGGCTTCCTGTAAGACAAGCATTGGTTTGGCTCATATCTTTTTGTTCTGGACTTTCAAGCTTATTTGTATAATGTAACTCCTATAAGCAACCAAACAGTAACTCCAGCTACATACACATGAGCCGTTTTGCTCTGCAACCAAATATTCAATTACCATCCTTAATTGCTTTGAGACTGTGTGCTTCGTATGCTGCTAATTATTAACACCTTAAGACCTCTCCACAGATCCCCTGCTATATTGCCACCAAAGATTGCATTATTAGTTCTAGTTATTATAAAATTCTGTCATCAGAAAATCTAAACACAGATCAAAGATATAGGCCAATTCTTTAATTGACAAAATAGAACAAGCACACCCAAACCCAATATCAGAATCTAAAAATATCCATGCTTCATATTAGGAACAGAAGTATCTACTGACTCTGGGTCTCTCTTAAGTTGCTATCGTATTTGAGTCTTTGTCTTCATGTGCTCACACTTAGTGTTTGCTTCCCTGAGGTCAAACCATATCAGCAGAACATTCTCCTAACACTCGGATCTTATCACAAAGTACCGAGTGATATAAGCGTGGGTCCCTGAAAGGGACAAGCTCCACTAGATATCACAGGAACAGAGAAAGTAGGGTCCCATCTCAGAGATTATAAATACTCTTGTCCTCCCAGTCAATCTTCCTTGTCCTTTGTCTGCCCTATCAAGACTTGCTAAAGTGCATTGATGAGGTTGGGTCCCGGAGTAATCATGTCTAACTGTCACCCTCTCACACTGCATGCTCCTTATCTTCTTGGAGTACCTTGACAGTAGAGCTGGCTTGTCCGTGACAAATGCTCTCTAGGCAGATTTTAATTCTGGGTCTTCAGCAGCAACGAAAGTGGAAGACCCCAAAGGAAGAAAACATATTTCTGCCCTAAGGAAGTTACAATTTCCCTGTTACAATATCATGAGTGCATTTCATGTTACTTTATGCAATTACCTCCACTGCTCTCCCCTCCCTCTTCGCCTCCCCCTCCTCCCTTTGGTGGTCCTCTTCCACCTCACAAATCATCTCCCCTTCTGCTTCCATGCCACACATCTTCCCTTAGGCTCCTTTGTCACCTCCCGCTCCTAGCCTTCAAGCCTCTCCCTTTCTCTGATATCCTACTTCATGTCCCATATGTGTGTGTGTGTGTGCGCACACACACACACACACACACACACACTCCTCACATAAGACAAAATGTTTATCTATCTGGGTCTGGTTTATATGTCCACTTTACTATAGTTGTCATAATTTCATTCTTCCTTATACCTGACTAAAATTCCATAAAAAGTCCATTGTGTACATGTACATTTCCCCTATCCATCATTTGTTGGTAGGCATTGAGTCTGGTCCATCTCCTGGGTGTTATGAAAGGGGGCGGGGGGAGTAATAACCTTGTAGGTACAAGTATGGCTGTGGTGTGCTGGGTTTGAGTCCTTCTGCTGTGTACCCAGAGCTTGTATAACTGCATCAAATGATAGCTCTATTTTTAGATTTTTTTTCAAGGAGTATGCATACTGACTTTCATAGTGGATGTACTATCCTCACCAACAGTGTGTAAGTGTTCCTCTCCAAGACCAGCACAGACACAATGATGTACAACTGTATCACAGCACTGGGGAAGCAAAGACAGGCAAATGGGCAGGGCTTGCTGGCCAATCAGCCTAGCCTACTTGACAAACTCTAGGCTGAATACCATAGATGACACCAGAGAAATGACACCCTAAGTTAACTCTAGCTTCCATGTCGACCTGCACACACACAGACACACACAGACACACACACACAGACACACACACACTGGAGGTGAGGGGATCATCTTCCCCCAGCTACATTTGCTACTTGTGTTCTTGAGGACAGTCATTGCAATGAGAAAGAATTTCCAAAAACTTTAGTTTGCATTTCCCTAGTAGTTAAGGAGGTTAAACACGTTCTTAAATTTTTATTTGTCTATTTGTTTTCCTTCCTTTAAAAGTTTTCCAGACACTTTGTGAGTCCATTTATTGCAATCTTTAACTCTTAAAGATCTTTATGTATTTAGTTAACTAGGTTCCAATTCTCTGTTAGTTAGTGGGTTTCTCCCGCTCTGTGAGTGTCTCTTCTCTCTGTGGACCGGAGCTCGCTCGCTTTGCGGTTCAGGGAACTCTTCCTTGCATGCATTCACTCCTGCACTAATGTTTAATTCTTGGGATAATTTCCTGAGCTATTGGAGTCTTTTTCAGAAAGGTTTTGCCCATTCCTATCATTTGAAATATTTTTTCCTGTATTTTCCTTTAGCAGTCTTAGAGATTTTTAGCTTGGCATTAAGGTTCTTGACACATCTGGAACTGAATTTTGTGTTTGGTGAGAGAAAAGAGTCTAGTTTCATTCTTCTATGTGGTGCTAAGCAGCCAGTATCAAGTTAACATGGCAAGAATGGCATGTGCTACCTATTTTACTTTGTAATTATTTTATTTTACTTGTATGGGTGTTTTGCCTGTATGGTTTTGCCCCTACCTGCATAAGACAGAAGAGAGTGTCATTTCCCCCCTGAAACTGAACTTGTATAGTTAGCTATGAGGGCTGAGAATTGAACCTGTGTTCTCTGAAAGAGCAGTCAGAGTCTTATCTGCTAAACCACATCTCCAACTTCACATGCTACTTTCTTTAGGAGAAAGTCTGAGGAGTTATTATATGGAAATCTCTCTGTTCTGCATACCACCACTTCTCAGACTAACCAATCTAGAGAGAACCCAGGAATCGGCCCCTATTTACTGAGGCCACAGCAGTTACACTAGGGCTCCCTCGCCCACTTTAGCACCAAAATGATTCCTGTTCCAGTTGGCACTTTGAAGATCATTGCTCTGATGAAGTACACGATCACAACCAAGCCTTCCTTAGGGAGCCTCTGACAAGCAAACTCCTCCCTGCAGGGGCACAGTGCCTTTCCTCTGAGCTTTTGTAATACACAAGTGATGGTTAATCATTATTGCCAACTTGAATGGATTAATAAATGCCTAGGCGATCAATAAAACACGTCTTTGGCTGTGCCTGTAACATCATTATAGTTACAGAGACTGTTAGACCGTGAGGGCTCTGACCTAATCAATGGATTAATCCTTGGATGAATTCATATGATAGCATCATTGAGAGATCTTGAAAGGTAGAAGGTGGGGGATGGCTCTCTGGCCCCTTCCTGAACTCTCATTGTGGGGCTTCCCTTCCATGTGACATAAGGCATTCCACCATGCCTTCACTGCCGAGCTGACTGAAATGTTCTAAAAGCATTTCTATCAGATATCTGGCCATAGCAAAAAGAAAATAACTCACAAAACACTGTTACAGACCTGAAATCTCCCATGTTAAGTCTTTTCCTCTAACAGATAGAGAGCTTCCCAAGCCTTATTGCTCTGTGCAGCCAGCCCTCACACACACACTGCACATGGCATATGCTTAGAAATTGGTTTCCTTATGTTGCCAGCCATAGAATGGCCTAATTGACCTTTATAAATATACTAGGGCAATAAACTTTAGTTACTTACTAAGGTGGGAGCTTTTGGAGTGCAGAAGGGCCTCAAAGGAAATAAAAGGGTGTGATCAAGTTTGCCTGATGGCAGGTGTGTCAACAGGGGCTCCATCAAGGGAGTGACACATGACAGACCACTCTTGAAAGATAAATAGGAGCTCTTTTGCTCACCGAAGGGACTCACAGGAGCATAGAAGAACATTCCAATTCAAAGGGAAGAAATACACAACAAAAACAAGTACAAAAGCCAGGGTGGATTCACTATTTTGGTCAAGTTTCCCCCCACCCCCAATGATTCTATAAATAGGGGAAAGGCACCTATTTAACTAGTTTGTCTGTGTTTTAATTTTTTAAAGCCTTAAAACAAGTTTATGACTTGGCTGACAGAACTATAGGACTCAAATTTCACTGAAACCTTTTGAATCTAAGAGAAGATGTCTTTGCCAAGTGTGAGTATCTTCCATACACCCCAATATCCATCCTTAAGTTCCTGAAGTGATTTGGACACCATTCTACCCTCAAGAGACAACTGTCCCAAACTATGGTTCTCGCCGGCAAGAACACACTCGGACAACCGGAATCTTCTGCAGCAAAAGCTTTATTGCTTCTTCAGGAGGGAAGACCCAGACCCCGGAAAATGGGGTCACTTATATAGCCCTCAGCCATGGCGTTTCAGCACCTGACGTGGTGCGTCAGTTCCTGATTCGTTGCTCGCCCATCACCCCATTACTACGCCCTGAGATGGGCAGTGAATAGGCGTGAGTTCACTCTTGCACCTGCGTACAAGGCTTGTTTACTAGTTAGGCACAGCGGAGGCCAGCGCCATCTTATAATGGCGATTGCTCGCGGCACGGCTCTCCACAAACAACCACGCCTGATACTCAAAAGCAGCAAGCCAGATAAAAAGTGGATAATAACTTGAGTCCTGTGGCCAACTTCAAAGATGGCTGCCATACCCCTGCCCTTCTATAGACACAGGACAATTTGAGCTAGAGTCACAATTGTTTAATCCAAAAGTCTGTGGTAGAATCCTACCATCTTGAGTCCACTAAAGTCTGAGTGAGCCCCAGCCAGCCACATGGAAAGGGAAGACAGAGGCACAGCTGGAGAGTACAGCAGAACATGCAGCTGAAAGTCACTGAGCTAACAAGAGCAGAACAATTGTCCATCTCAGCCCTGCCCACCACATCCCCAGCCTACTCACTCATGGCAATACGTGCTTTAAGTCACTTCACTTTGACTTATTATCCAGCAGAGACTGAAACAACATCCATGGATGCTTTAGATAAAGTTATCCAGGAGAGGAAAGATGCTATAAAGCTTCTTCAGACTGGCCAAGAAAAAGCAAGACCTGGTGCTTCGAGAAAGAATGCCCAACCTTGGACAAATCGTCTGGCACAAATTTATGCAAACCTTCTGCTTTGTTACCTAAATTAAGACACAACAAAAACAGTTCTTTACTTTGTCTTATGGGAACTATTTTGTCAGATTGAAACTTGAGAAACAAGTCCATATTGAAGCAATAAAGAGAAAAAAAAAGAAAAAAAAAGTCTCCAAGTAAAGTTTCCACACTCTCTGAAGGTCAGAAGTTAGGTATTCTGATACGAAACCCAGACGCCCTGGTTTTGTTGTTCTTGCAGCATAGTCTATGTCGTGATGTATACTTGTCAAGCAGTTTATAAAGTAATGTATTAAACACACAACAACAATAACAACCAAAAAAAAAAAAAAAACCAGTCCCTATGTACCAGACACCATGCTATCTTCCTCAGATTGTTTCTTATTGTTATTGTAAAAGTCTAAAAATTATAGTTCTTAATAATAATAATAATGGTTCAGACTCCACCACAAGCAGAGACACAGGCCATGAATGATTTGAGGTCTGTCTCTCATGCTGGAGCCTATGATCTGATCCACCAAACCTGAAGTTGAATTTTCCAGATAGCTGAACTCAGCCAGTATGTCCACCCTACCAGAACAGCGAGGATCCTATCAACACTGCCCCAACCTGAAGCACACTCTAGCCACAATACTTTACTTATGGTCACTAGATATTCATCCTACTGGGCACAGTATAGAGGTAGACTTGACCAGTACTGGCAGCCACCTCTGAGTGTTTTAAAAGGAAAGAATAAGGAGAGCAAGTAGATAAGAGTACAACATAAACAATTTTTAAAATAAATTATATTTCTGGATTGTCTTCTTGCTTTTCTCCTGTTCTTTAAGCATCTTTTTATTACAAGGGAAACTGAACAGAAAGCGCCAGTCCACTTCTTCACTTCCAGTTTTGTCTGTTACTAATGAGATGGCATATGGTGACTGTACTTCATGAGCTGGTATTTGTACATCATTGTTAGCCAAGGTTCGTAGCACAGAGGTCATTGTGTTAGACTTAGTACTAGTTACATCTCTCATTGCTTTTACCAAAGGAATTTAAGAAAGAACGGGTTTATCTTGGCTCACAGTTTGAAGAGATACAGTCAATTCATGTTGGAAAAGTTATGGTGGTCTGAGCACAGAGTGGAACCAGAGTGAAATGAATGCTGGTACTCAGCTCACTGTGTTCTTTGTCCCGCATTACTCAGTCCAGGACACTAAGCCATGGATTGGTGTCAACCACATTCAGGATGGATCCTCCTTGAGAGTTAAACCTCTCTAGAGTAAACCTCACAGAAACACCCAAAGCTGTGTCTCCTAGATGATTCCAAACATAATCAAGCAGACATTCAGAATCTGAGCCCTTGTCAGCTTGACACCCAGACACAACATTTTATTTTTCAAACACTTAGTATTTGTAAATGTGGAAAGCAGTATGTGACGTATGAGTGCTGGTGCCCATGGACTCCAGAAGTGGGTGTCATAGCCCCTGGTGTTGGAGTTATAGGTTGCTGTGAGTCACCTAACATGGGTGCTTAAAATCAAACTTGGATGGTCTGTAAGAACAGTATGCACTCTTCCTGCTAAGCCATCTCTGCAGTCCCTAAACATATTTAAGTCATAACATTCTTTTGACTTCTTGTCTCCTTTCCAGCTCATAATTCAAAATATGCTTAATCCATCTCCCAAAGACCAATGGTTTGTTTCTTTGTCTTAGAATAAAAGTATCTTTTAAAAAACAAGAAATACAGAGACTCACATACGAAATAAACCATCAAACAAAATCGGAAGCCATAATATACAAACAAAGCAAAGATGAGTAAGACAAAGAACACTCAAGCAAAATACTATTAGACAAAAAAAAATCTACAAAAATACTATTAAGTTCATTTTGTGTTGTCCATTCACTGCTGGGGCTGGGTTCTGTAATTACATACAGTTAATATACCAAATTAGATTCCATCAAAGAAAACTAATTTTTCCTTTGCAAGTTGGTGTGAGTTGCTGATAGCTTCTTGGGTGAGGGGGGAGCCTGTTCCACTTCCTCACCTCAGTGTTGGTCTCCATCTGACTTAAACCTGAGCAAGGTTTGTGCCTGCTGCCAAGGCTCTCTGAGTTCCTATGTGCATCAGTCCTGTGTGTGTAGAAGGCACTGTCTCCTTGGTGTCATGTGTTCCCTCTGGTTCTTACAGTCTCTCTGCCTCTTCTGCATAGCTACCTAAATTCTGAGAAGAGGGCTTAAGAAAGGGAATTAAGATTGAGCTATAAATTCAAGCATGGAAAACACAGCAAATCTTAATTTGTGTAGCCAGAGAAGAGAAAAAAACCTGAATGATATAAAAGTAGCAGGGTAATGCTGTAGATCAAAATGATCTTCAGATATTTTATCACTTTTATCACTATCATTTATGATTATTCAGATTCTTTTAAATAAAATATCCATGACCAAAATTTTGGCTTTAAGATGGTGATTTTTTTTTTTAAAGATTTCCTCCTTCATATATTGACATGGTCTCACTTGTTCCTTTCAGACCAATATTCCTTTTTAGTTTACAGCATTTTGGCAAATGTATATTTATCCGATTTTACTTAGCTCTCTCTGTTTGGTTGAACTACATATTGAAATATATATATTTCAATCTTTATATACAGTGTAGACTTTATGTTTTCAGTATTTCAGACTAATGGTTTTTAATTGTCCCAACATATTCAAAAGTCCAGTTTCTTCTCACACTGAGGCCAAACCAGGCAGCCTACCTAGTAGGGGAAGGGGATGCAATAGCAATCAGCAGAGTCATAGACAACTCCCACTCTAATTGTTAGGGGACCCACCTGAGACCAAGCTGCATGTCTGTTCCAAATATGTAGGAGTCCTAGGTCCAGCCCCTGAATGTTGTTTTCCTGGTGGTTCAGTCCGTGTGAGCCCCCATGGGCCCAGGTTAATGGATTCTGCAGGTCTTCTTGTGATGTCCTTGACCCCTGCAGCTCATTCAGTCCTATCCTCAACTCTTCCACAAAACACCCCGTCCCAACCACAAGCTCCACCTAATGTTTGACTGTGAGTCTCTGCATCTGTTTCCATGTGCTTCTGGATGAAGCAGTTCGGGAGACAGTTTCCTGTCTACAAGCATAGACATGTATCATTAATAGTATCAGGGGTTGGGTCCTTCACATGGGATTGGTCTCAAGTTGGGCCAGTCATTAGTTGGATGTTTCTTCAATGTCTGCTCCATCTTTATCCCTGCACATGTTGTAGGCAAGACAAATTTTTAAGCCAAAGGTTTTATGAGTGGGTTGATGTCCTCCTGTTTCCATTAGAAGTCCCACCTGGCTACAGGAGGTGACCACTTCTGTCCGCATATCTCCAGGTTTTAGGAGTCTCAGCTAGGGTCACCCCCATAGATTCCAGGGAGTCCCAGAGATGTCCCCTATCAATTTCTGTTCTCTTTCCCAGCCCTTTCCCACACTTGATCCCAATCCTTCTTCCTACCAATTGCCCTCCTCACCCTGCCTCCACCCATCTCTCCATCTACCTCTGAAGACTTTTTTTTTTACCTTTTCTTGACCTTCATGACTCCTCCCTTGGGCCCTCCTTATTAGATTCTTTGGGTCTGTGGGTTATAGCATGATTTCCTGTACTTTATGGCTAATGTTCATTGATTACCTTACCTTACCTGGGCTGCCTGGTTTGGCCTCAGTATGAGAAAGTGTGAGATTAGTCCTGTTTTGTCTGGTTGTCCCAGGGTGGGGTGGTACCCAAAGTGAGAAGAGGGAGTAATGGGGGAAGGGATTTGCAAGGGTGGGACTTGGTGGGGTCTGCTGTGTTCAGGGTATAAAGTGAATAAATAAATTAATTAATTGATGGAAAAAAGGAGTAGGCACCAAAATTAAAATCTGGGGGGGGGGGGGAGTCCTGTTTCTTCTCAGACTCAAAGCAATCTCCTGACTGTAAGCATCAAAAAGCAAGTGCTGTTTTGTAATATATAATGGCATAGAGTAAACACTGCTATTCCCAAAGGGTGGAATAGGAGCAGCATAAGGGAATGTCAGGCCAATAAAGACTAAACCTAACTCAGCAAATGCATTTCCTACAGCTCCATATCCAGCATCTGGAGCTCTTACCATGTCAGCTAGGATCACACAGTCTTAAGGAGCCCTCACCGCTCAGCTCTGCTATGATCAGGTCACAACTTGTCTTTTAGGCTGCCTCCATTCCATGCCTGCCTGCCCCATTCTTAGGTCAATGTCCTGTATTCTGACACCTCAAGAATCCTGGGGGGTCTTTAAAATTTGGGTTTCACCTTCAGAGCTTCAGGCAGTGTTCCTTGCAGGAAATCCAACTCAATTGCACATTGCCCGGCCTTAGTGGCTTTCTGGAAACTTGTCACAGAGTCTCCATAACCCTATAATGCTTGTCTGTCAAACCAGTTCTGTTGCAAACTTGAGATGTCAGGCCCCTTCTGCCATATATGTAGTGTCCTCTGTGTGCCATGGCAGCTGAACTGAAAAAAAAAAAACACTTTTCTAGGCAGTTCTTTTAGTGAAGAGAATGCTTTCAATGACATTCTCCATCATTCTATCCCCTTTAAAGCAAATTTGCATTTTTAGCAGCTGGAGCCTTCAATATGTGGGACTTATGTTCAAAGCAACTTTCCTACTGCCCCAACATAAATGTGAGGTTTCTCTTTAAATCTTGTTAAGATCCTGCACAGTTGCAGCATCTCTCCTTGTGCTTCCCCTGTCCACAGCTTTATTTGCTGACCCATTTCTAAATAAACTGAATACTCCATGTTTTCTACTGCACTTTAAGCCTGGATTATCACAGAAGCCATATTGTACCTGAATTCTCTGCTTCTCTCTTAGGCTTGAAGTTTTCTTCAAGGTACAAACTAGTTCATTACTTTTGAATTCAGCCTCACTCATGTTGTGCAAACACAGGCAGAATGGCCACAGGTTACTTGCCAGACGTAACTTGTACAGCCTTTTAAGCCAGGACCCACCGTCCATACTCAGCATTCTGGTTTTCTGTATTCTCACCAACATGGCCCATTAAGCTCTACTTGCAAAATGTTCAGTCTTCTCTAGCCCATGGCTCCAAACTTTTTCCAGTCTTATGAACCAAATCCAATTGTTGAACAACCCCTTTATTCACTACCAGTTTTCTATATTAGGTAATTGTAAATCCCTTCAAGTTCACAATGAGGATCAACCAGCAACCTATGTGTTATTTGGAGATTCTGCTTAAGTACAGAAAATGGGGAAAGAATGGCCAGACTACTAAAGAAAGCTCCAACCCAACCCTCCTCTGTAAGCATGTCTTCATATAACTCTTCTTGTTCCAGGTCTGCCTCTCCATTGTTTTTGTGGGCCTGCTCTCAGACCATTTTCTAGATCCCATATCTTGAAAATATCAAAACCTGGAGCATGTTACAATAGTTTGCGTGGAGTAGTTCTCTGGATAGCTGGACTCCCTCTTCCTAGCAACCCAGAGTTCCATCTTTTGATAGATTTCAACATCCCTTTTCATTGGCAGATAACTTACCAATTGTGTACTGTGTGTTACGTGTATAACATTGTTGAACTATTAATTCACAGCAATATGAAACAAAAGTTCATTTAATAGTTGAAGAAATGAAACATGGAGGATTCCATGTTTGGCCATGGTCACACAACTAACATAGGGAGGAGCTGAGATAGCTTTGACCAGCTCCTCAGCCAGAACTCATTCCAAACTCTCTTCTGGCTTCTCAACTCAAAGTGAGGAGGTGTTAATCACTGCTGTATGAAAAGATCATTCATAGCACCATTTGTTATTCAAACATTCCCATTTGCCACCAACTCTCAATGAGGGTCAGCTGTGAAGCGCCTATTTGCAATTGAAAATGCTTCTCCTCTAAAACAGAAAGCATTCAAATGTTTTATGTTAAATTTCACTATTCTGTAAAGAGATTGTGTAGTGAGGAGGAATCAGGAACACTAACAAAATAAAAAAAAATAGCATTTGGAATGCTAATGCTAACAGGATTCATGGTGTTCACACTGATTGGAAGCATAATCATAATGAAAATCAAGCCTGCTGCTGAGCATGTTTGCAGCACCAGCATCACTACTAAAACTAAAACTCAAATTATTTAAGAGTCAGTAGGACATGTAACATGATAGCGTGTTATACCCCAACCTTTGTAGAGAAGAAAATTAAAGAACAGACTAAAACTAAAACATGAAAAACTTAAGACAAAATAATTGTCAAGTACTAAAATATATTTAGAAAGGACTTCTCCAAAATAAATCATACTTCAAAATAAGGTAGAACCACATGGTTTTTTTGTTTTTTTGTTTTTTTGGTTGGTTGGTTTTGGGGTTTTTTGTTTGTTTGGTTGGTTGGTTGGTTGGTTTTTTCAAGACAGGGTTTCTCTGTGTAGCCCTGGCTATCCTGGAACTCACTCTGTAGACCAGGCTGGCCTCAAACTCAAAAATTCACCTGCCTCTGCCTCCTAAGTGCTGGGATTAAAGGCGTGCGCCACCACGCCCAGCTGAACCACGTGTTATAAAATGGATTTTGTCATTGGAATACTATAAATATTGAAAGGCAACATGACATAATGGCTTTCTAGTTTAAGAAGTTTTGATTTTTGTAGAGGAACTTTAATCCAGCAAAAGGCTACTCTGACAAAGGATCACATCTAAAGATCTGATCCTGCCAAAATGCAGACATGCCCTATATTACAGGGCTGGAGTACAGACCTACTCTTAGTATACACCTTTAATCCCTAACCATGAAGGTAAGATTAGTTTGTGAAAAAAGCAGCCATGTTTGAATGTGATGTCTAATTAAGGGACCGACAAAGTGACAAATCAGAGAAAGATTTGACAGAATGAGTCAGAGAGGATATGCCCAACTCACTGAAGAACACCACAGGAAAGAAAGGATACTTAAGGGAAGAGAGAGAGAGAGAGAGAGAGAGAGAGAGAGAGAGAGAGAGAGAGAGAGAGAGTTGTACTGTGCTATGTGCTATGTGTATATGGCAGTTTTACCAGGATAGTTTTACAGAAATAGGTTATAGGAAGAACAAACTAGACACAGGTGAAGACAGAATGATACAGAGAAAGAGAAGGAGAGAGAGGATTAGAAGATATTGCCAAAGTTACTATGAGGTCAAGCAGAGAAATTCAGTTAGATGCCGCATTGAATCAGGCAGCTTGGAAGATTAGATTGTACTGAGGCTAGAAGCTTCCATCCTAGGCCTAGGAATAGTTAGAACATAGAAGGAAATGCTCTGACACAGCCAAAGTCATGAATTCATACACCTTGGGTATGGCTCTCATCTCACCACTTCATCTGAGGAAAAGCAAATTGACAGATCTTCATTAATTTATTTAACCCAATAAGAGAAGGCAGTGGCTACACCAAATTAAATTGGCTATTGGGAAGAATAAAGAAGTTAACATAGGCAAAACCCTTTAACTAGAGCAGCCATGCCTATAAATCAGAATGTGTGTTTTGAAAACGCAAATACATGTCAGTGAAGTCAATATAATAGTATAATTAGAGAACAATTGCAATTGCTAAACAAGTTGAGAGTGTGCTTTCTCTCACCTTTCCCCATGGGTAATATTGGAGAAACACAGAAACGGTATCCAGGAGAACTGAGCCTGGGAAGAATAGACAAAATTAACAGCTGTGCACACCCACATGAGCTCCCAACACAGCCTATTATGTACTACCCGTCACTCCATCCCCATTCACCACTACAACTGACCACCAGATTCCAGCCTCCCCTTCACAATTGCCAACTTTCAGTCTGTCACTCAGTTGCACGGCACACATCAGCTCTTTCCAAACTTAAAAATGCCACATTTATTTTAGCATTTCTGAATGTTTTACTATAGCACATGTGTTTTTTTAAAAAACCTGTTGTTGCCTAATAAATCAACATGTTGGCATGTATGCACATGTGCATGAATGTTTGCTGTGTCATTGTCCAGGTATTTTTTAGAGTAATGTTCCCTTAAGTTTACTTTCCCAGCACAGATAAGTACTCTTAATCATTGTTGTAGTTATTCTAAGAAGCCGTCTCTATGTATACTTTCTTAGATCATCATGTGTTGGAATTAACTTTATTATTAGTTTAAATTATGTCCTTAAATTATTGCTCTTATTATGACATTCATATTCCAAACGTCTTTATGAGTCTATTTCCAAGATTTTCCCAAGTACAGAATATATAAGAACCATCATCACTTAAGAATCCAAGACTTGGTGAATGGCTCAGTAACCTAACCTTTATGCCTTTGAGACCTCAAATCAAAATAGGATCTGCTGGGGTCTCAGTGACAAGGTATTTGACATTAAGAAAGTCCAAATTTAGACACAGACATGTATTCTGGATTAGTTACCCACACATGCCACCACCTATGGTCAAGCAAATAAGATATTCATATTTACATTTCAGGTGAGGTAGATAATGAACTTACCCATTAAGGAGCTAAGGTCATGGAAAGAAGAGAGGAAAATCATTGAGATATGAGCTTTCTGCACATTCTAGAAACAATAAAATTACAAATATAATCATGAGTGTCATAATGGGGACACATTCTGAGAAATGAATCATTAGGTAATGCCAGTGTTGTATAAATATATGATGTATCTCCACAAGCTAGAATGGACACAGTGTCACTAGACAACATGTGTGGCCCATAACTGATTAAGTACATAAATTAAATACATTGAATAAATACATAAATTAAATACACTGATTAAATACACTGGTTGTACAGTGTGTTGCTGTAGCAAAGTTCTAGGGTTTTTCATGTAGGAGTGACATCACTCCTATAACTACATGTGAATATGCTCATTCATTCATTCACATAACTAATATTTATTGATTAGGTATTCTCCTCTCTTGTCGTGTAAAACTCGACCAGAAAGCAAAACGCAACCACCGGTTCTTCTTAAAGCAGTTTTACTCAGGCAGCTTCTTTCTTAAAATCCCCCAGCCTCTCTGGTTACAAGTGTTTTTCTCCACTCCAGCCACAACCACGCCCCCACCAATCACCACAGGTCACATCACCTCACCAGGCAGGCTTGCTCAGCCAATCAGGGATTAAGGGCGGGCCATCCACCAAACATGGGCTTGTTTACTGCCTGGAATAGATTTCCATCCGGCTGGCCAGGAAGTCCGGAATGGCTTCCCACACTCTCCTGCTTTCTGTTGCTATGCTAAACATCATGACCAAAAGCAACTTTGGGGAGTAACAGGTTTATTTCAGCTTACAGAGTCCAGTCCAGCATGAAGGGAAGTCAGAGCTTCAACTCATGAACCTAAAAGCAGAAACTAAAACAGAGGCCATAGAGGAATTCTGCTTACTGACTTACTCTCCACTGCTTGCTCAGCCTGCTTTCTTATATAAGCTAGGAATGCCAGCCCATGAATAATACTACCTACATTGGGATAGATTCACTTACATCAGTTATTAATAAAAAAAAAAGTTTTCTAGGCATTCCACCAGCTATCCTCATGGAGGCAATTTCTCCACTGTAGTTATCTCTTCACAGTGACTCTAGTTTGTGTCAAGTTGGCATACATTAACCAACACAAATACTATAGAAAATACTGTACAAGCATTTGGGATTCTATGAGGAGTAACATTTGTCTTTGATCTTGGGGAGTCACAACCAGGAAATAGCATGTTAACACTCAATGTCTCAAGGGAGGACCACAAGAAACCAGCCTTGGAGACAGTGGCATGACCAACGGGAAGCATTCCAGAGCTGGGAGGTTTTGAGGTTTCAGACAGAGTCTTTCACACAGACTGCCTGCTGTATAGAAATTATGACTATAACAGCAAAGACAAATTTGTATCTCTTCACTTTAAAAGAATCATATTCCATTCCACTCCATATTCACAAATATCATAAATTTTAAACATGGTAGCATTTCCTACTCTGTGAAAAACATGTGATTTAAAGTAATAGCAACTCATAATTGTAAAAACAAAAGCTAATATATATAAATCCTAGAATTTGTAAATAGTAACATAAATTTCAACTAGCTTCCCAATCTTCCTTATTTAATTGCTTCTCAAATGTTATGTCTGCAAGTCCCTTCCAGTCAGTGCCAGCACTGGGTCACCTTGGGCACAGATTCAGCAGAGACCCCCCAAGGTCCCTAGAAGACTCTCCATGCAATCTTAGGACCACTGACCAGACAGCTCCACGCTCCTCAAAGGAGACACCACTTCCAAGCACTGTAACTTGCCCAGGATCTTTGACAACAGGATCCCAGGATAAAAGGAGCTTGGTCACATCAGTATTTCAGGGTCTCAGAGGAATTTGACTGCCAAGAACTCTGACACACCCAGAAATCTCAGGTTCACAGGAGCCCACAAGCAAAGGATCACAGAGAAAGCTGGACTCTGAGGAGCCCTGAATCAACTGGAATTATACGAAGGACAGACTCCAATCAGATATATTGAGGTCAACAAATACTATGGCAGGAGGCAAGCTTAAGAACAGAAGCAACAGAAACCAAGGTTACTTGGCATCATCATAAGAACCAAACTCTCCCACTATAACAAGTCCTGGATACATCATCACACCAGAAAAGCAAGATATGGATCTAAAGTCACTTCTAATGATGATGGAGGACCTTAAGAAGGAAATACAGGTAAACAGCTAGAAGCCTTTAAAGAGGAAACACAAAAATGCCTTAGAGAGTTACAGGAAAACAGTACCAAACATGGAATGGAACTGAACAAAACCATGCAGGATCTAAAAAGGGAAATAGAAACAATAAAGAAAGCCCAAGGGAAGACAACTCTGGAGAGAGAAACCCTAGGAAAGAAATAAGGAACCATAGATGCGAGCATCAGCAACAGAATATAAGATATGGAAAAGAGAATCTCAGGTGCAGAAGAATCCATAGGGAACATGGACACAACAATCAAAGAAAATGCAAAATTCAAAAAGATCCTAACTCAAAACATCCAGGAAATCCAGGACACAATGAGAAGACCAAACCTACAGATAATAGGAGTAGATGAGAATGAAGATTTTCAACTTAAAGGGCCAGGAAATATCTTCAACAAAATAATAGAAGAAAACTTCCCAAATCTAAAGAAAGAGATGCCCATGAACATACAAGAAGCCTACAGAACTCTAAATAGACTGGACCAGCAAAGAAATTCCTCCTGACACATAATAATCAGAACAATAGATGCACTAAATAAAGACAAAATATTAAAAGCAGCGAGGGAAAAAGGTCAAGTAACATATAAAGGCAGGCCTATTAGAATTACTCCAGACTTCTCACCAGAGACTATGAAAGCCAGAAGATCCTAGACAAATGTTATACAGACACTAAGAGAACACAAATTCCAGTCCAGGCTACTAGACCCAGCCAAACTCTCAATTGCCATAGATGGAGAAACCAAAGTATTCCATGACAAAATCAAATTCACACAATATATTTCCACCAATCCAGCCCTTCAAAGTATAATAACAGAAAAAAAAAATACAAGGACGGAAACTAAGCCCTAGAAAAAGCAAGAAAGTAAGCCTTCAACAAACCTAAAAGAAGACAGCCACAAGAACAGAATGCCAACTCTAACAACAAAAATAATAGGAAGCAATAATTACTTTTCCTTAATATCAATGGACTTAATTCCCCCAAGACATAGACTAACAGACTGGATACACAAACAGGACCCAACATTTTGCTGCTTACAGGAAACCCATCTCAGGGAAAAAGAAAGACACACACTACCTCAGAGTGAAAGGCTGGAAAACAATTTTCAAAGCAAACAGTCTGAAGAAACAAGCTGGAGTAGCCATTCTAATATCTAATAAAATTGACTTCCAACCCAAAGTTATCAAAAAAGACAAGGAGGGACACTTCATACTCATCAAAGGTAAAATCTTCCAAGATGAACTCTCAATTCTGAATATCTATGCTCCAAATGCAAGGGCAGTCACATTCATTAAAGAAACTTTAGTAAAGCTCAAAGCACACATTGCACCTCACACAATAATAGTGGGAGACTTCAACACCCCACCTTCATCAATGGACAGATGGTGGAAACAGAAACTAAACAGGGACACAGTGAAACTAACAGAAGTTATGAAACAAATGGATTTAACAGATATCTACAGAACATTTTATTCTAAAACAAAAGGATATACCTTCTTCTCAGTACCTTCTCCAAATTTGACCATATAATTGGTCACAAAACAGGCCTCAACAGATACAAAAATATTGAAATTATCCCATGCATCCTATCAGATCATCATAGACTAAGGCTGATCTTCAATACAACATAAATAATAAGAAGCCAACATTCATGTGGAAACTGAACAATACTCTCCTCAATGATATTGGTCAAGGAAGGAATAAAGAAAGAAATTAAAGACTTTTAGAGTTTAATGAAAATGAAGCCACAACATACCCAAACTTATGGGACACAATGAAAGCATTTCTAAGAGGAAAACTCATAGCTCTGAGTGCCTCCAAATAGAAACTAGAGAGAGCACACACTAGCAGCTTGACAACACACCTAAAAGCTCTAGAACAAAAGGAAGCAAATTCACCCAAGAGGAGTAGATGTCAGGAAATAATCAAACTCAGGGACAAAATCAACCAAGTGGAAAAAGAAGAACTATTCAAAAAAATCAATCAAACGAGGAGCTGGTTCTTTGAGAAAATCAACAAGATAGATAAACCCTTAGCGAGACTCACTAGAGGGCACAGGGACAGCATCCTAATTAACAAAATCAGAAATGAAAAGGGAGACGACCTAACAACAAGAAATCCAAAACGCCATCAGATCTTTCAACAAAACAGGAAAACATGGATGAAATGGACAAATTTCTACACAGATACCAGGTACAAAAGTTAAATCACGATCAGATTAATGACCTAAACAGTCCTATATCCCCTAAGGAAAACGAAACAGTCATTAATAGTCTCCCAACCAAAAAAAGCCCAGGACCAGATGGGTTTAGTGCAGAGTTCTATCAGACCTTCAAAGAAGACCTAATTTCAACTTTTCTCAAACTATTCCACAAGATAGAAACAGAAGGTACTCTACCCAATTCATTCTATGAAGTCACAATTACTCTGATACCTAAACCACACAAAAATCCAACAAAGAAAGAGAACTTCAGACCAATTTCCCTTATGAATATCGATGCAAAAATACTCAATAAAATCCTCGCAAACCGAATCCAAGAACACATCAAAAGGATCATCCATCATGACCAAGTAGGTTTCATTCCAGGGATGCAGGGATGGTTTAATATATGGAAATCCATCAATGTAATCCATTATATAAACAAACTCAAAGACAAAAAACACATGATCATCTCGTTAGATGTTGAGAAAGCATTTGACAAAATCCAACACCCATTCATGATAAAAGTCTTGGAAAGATCAGGAATTCAAGGTCCATCCCTAAACATGATAAAAGCAATCTACAGCAAACCAGCACCAACATCAAAGTAAATGGTGAGAAGCTTGAAGCAATCCAACTAAATCCAGGGACTGGACAAGGCTGTCCACTTTCTCCCTACCTATTCAACATTGTACTTGAAGTACTAGCCAGAGCAATTTGACAACAAAAGGAGATTAAGGGGATACAAATTGGAAAGGAAGAAGATAAAATATCACTATTTGCAGATTATATGATAGTAAATATATATATATATATATATATATATATATATATAATCCTAAAAATTCCACCAGAGAACTCCTAAACCTTATAAACAACTTCAGTGAAGTAGCTAGATATAAAATTAACTCAAACAAGTCAATGGCCTTTCTCTACACAAAGGATAAGCAGGCTGAGAAAGAAATTAGGGAAACAACACCCTTCATAATAGTCACAAATAATATAAAATACCTTGGCGTGACTCTAACTAAGGAAGTGAAAAATCTGTATGATAAGAACTTCAAGTCTCTGAAGAAAGAAATCAAAGAAGATCTCAGAAGATGGAAAGATCTCCCATGCTCATGGATTGGCAGGATCAATATAGTAAAAATGGCTATCTTGCCAAAAGCAATCTACAGATTCAATGCAATCTCCATCAAAATTCCAACTCAATTCTTCAATGAATTAGAAAGGGCAATTTGCAAATTCATCTGGAATAACAAAAAACCTAGGATAGCAAAAACTCTTCTCAATGATAAAAGTACCTCTGGTGGAATCACCGTGCCTGACCTAAAGCTTTACTACAGAGCAATTGTGATAAAAACTGCATGGTACTAGTCTAGCGACAGACAAGTAGACCAATGGAATAGAATTGAAGACTCAGAAATGAACCCACACACCTATGGTCACTTGATCTTTGACAAGGGAGCTAAAACTATCCAGTGGAAAAAAGACAGCATTTTCAACAAAAGGTGCTGGCACAACTGGCAGTTATCATGAATGTGAATTGATCCATTCTTATCTCCTTGAACTAAGGTCAAATCTAAGTGGATCAAGGAACTTCACATAAAACCAAACACACTGAAACTTATAGATGAGAAAGTGGGGAAAAGCCTTGAAGATATGGGCACAGGGGAAAAATTCCTAAACAGAACAGCAAGGGCTTGTACTGTAAGATCAAGAATCAACAAATGGGACCTCATAAAATTGCAAAGCTTCTGTAAGGCAAAAGACACTGTCAATAAGACAAAAAGGCCATCAACAGATTGGGAAAGGATCTTTTCCAATCCTACATTAGATAGGGGACTAATATCCAATATATATAAAGACCTCAAGAAGGTGGACTCCAGAAAATCAAATAACCCCATTAAAAATGGGGCTCAGAGCTAAACAAAGAATTCTCACCTGAGGAATACCGAATGGCTGAGAAGTACTTGAAAAAATGTTCAACATCCTTAATTATCAGGGAAATGCAAATCAAAACAACCCTGAGATTCCACTTCACACCAGTCAGAATGGCTAAGATCAAAAATTCAGGTTACAGCAGATGCTGTCGAGCATGTAGAGAAAGAGGAACACTCCTCCATTGCTGGTGGGATTGCAGGCTTGTACAATCACTCTGGAAATCAGTCTCGCAGTTCCTCAGAAAATTGGACATAGTACTACCGGAGGATCCAGCAATACCTCTCCTGGGCATATATCCAGAAGATGTCCCAACCGGTAAGAAGGACATATGCTCCACTATGTTCATAGCAGCCCTATTTATAATTGCCAGAAGCTGGAAAGAACCCAGATGTCCCTCAACAGAGGAATGGATACAGAAAATGTGGTACATTTACACAATGGAGTACTACTCTGTTGTTAAAAAGAATGAATTTATGAAATTCCTTGGCAAATCGGTGGACCTGGATGGTATCATCCTGAGTGAGGTAACCCAATCACGAAAGAATTCACATGATATGTACTCACTGATAAGAGGATATTAACCCAGAAACTTAGAATACCCAAGTTACAAGTTGCAAAACACATGAAACTCAAGAAGAACGAAGACCAAAGTGTGGTCATTTTGCCCCTTCTTAGAATTGGGAACAAAACACCCATGGAAGGAGTTAAAAGTTTGGAGCTGACACGAAAGCATCTAGAGACTGCCGCACCCGGGGATCCATCCCATAATCAGCCTCCAAACGCAGACACCATTGCATATGCCAGCAAGATTTTGCTGAAAGGACCCTGATATAGCTGTCTCTTGTGAGGAGATGCCAGTGCCTGGCAAACACAGAAGTGGATGCTCACAGTCAGCTATTGGATGGAACACAGGGCCCCCAATGGAGGAGCTATAGAAAGTACTTAAGGAGCTAAAGGGGTCTGCAACCCTATATGTGGAACAACAATATGAACTAACCAGTACCCCCAGAGCTCGTGTCTCTAGCTGCATATGTAGCAGAAGATGGCCTAGTCTGCCATTATTGGGAAGAGAGGCCCCTTGGTATTGCAACCTTTATATGCCTCAGTACAGATAAACGCCAGGGCCAAGAAGTGGGAGTGGGGGGGAGGGAAGTGGGCGGGAGGGTATGGGGGACTTTTGGGATAGCATTTGAAATGTAAATGAAGAAAATACCTAATAAAAATATAAAAAAATATATAGTGATATTTTATATAAATATATAAAAAAATATTATGTCTAAAATAAAACTCACTGGTAGCTTTTCCAGGTGGCCCTTAGCATTTTTTCTGACTGAAACTAAACAGCCACCATTTTTTCACAGGGGAAAGCTAGGAGTCAACCTGTGTTGTTTGCCCTCTCATAAACTGAATATTCATCACTAACTCAATATTGTGAATTTTTTAATTCAAGACCTATCTCTTAACCTCCCATTTCAATTCGGATCTAGGTAAAACCAGTCTGATGCTTGTTCTTCAATTGAGCATTTTCTCTATTAGTGGATGGACATTTTAGTGTCTTTCTAACTTACTCTTCACTCAGTCCTCCATACTTACTCTTCCTGGTGTATGTACTCTGAAAGATCATTCCCCAGAATTTAAGCCACCTATAGATCTAACACCTATAGATCTGACACCTATAGATCTGACACCTATAGATCTGACAGATTAGTTTCTAGAATACACAAAGAAATCAAAAACCTAAACACCAAGAAGACAACCCAATTAAAAAGTGATCTTTGGAACTGAACGGAAAGTGCTCAGAAGAAAGAACACAGATGGCTAAAATAGGAGTAGATCTGGAGAGAAATGGAAATGAATATTATCAAAATATACCATATTAAATTATTCTTAAAATTTTATAGTAATAAAACTAAAGTTATGAAAAAAATTAAAATCCACTTCCCATAATATGGAACACAGGGTTCTTAAGCTGACTAAATTTTACCACCTAACCTCAATGAATTCATTAAAATTGACCCTAGACTTCAAATACATGAAACAGCATCAATTTTTTTTTTAATCCAAGATTTTTCTGTGTTGTGCTTCCTCAGAGAAATTCCCCATTCCTAGGCAAGTTTACAGAAGAAAGGACAGCAGGGAACAATAGAATATTCAACATCATTAAGTACCTAGGTATCTGCCTGTGAAAAAGAAACCAAATAAACATGCCTCGTCTTTATTAACTGAGTCATCTTGATGGCCCTACCTTACTTTTTGAGACAAGCTCTCTCACTGAACCAAGTGCTAACCCAGTGGCCAGTGATCTCTAGGCACCCACATGTCTCAGCTTACATGACCTCTGCCAACACTAGTGTTACAGACCTGCATCACTTCCTGCAGTTTTTTGTGTGGATAGTGGAGATCTAAACTCAGGTCCTCATGCTTTCATGGAAATCTTCCATCTCCCAAGGCCCCAGATCCTTTCCTTTTAACGGCAATGTTCAGAGGTCATGAGGTACTCAAACTTGAAGTTTGTGTTGATGGATATCCAATAGCTTAACAAGTTTCAAGTGTGTTTTTATATGCTGGGCTCATTTCCCAGTTTACACATTGCTTTTCTGGTAGAAATGCATACTCTAGGATTTTGGTAAAGTTCTTTCTCTTCTCATCTATGCTGGCGGTTTCCATTTCCATTCTGATATGTTCCCATTAAGAGCTCTACATTAGGTCTTTATAGCTGCAGTTACCCCAGGTATCCATAACCAAATCAAAACACCAAGCATTTCAGTAATGACTATCTTGCCATCTGTTTTTTCTAGCAGACTTGTGCTTTATTAACACATTTAACAACATCTACAGTACAGAATCATGTCCTGCAATGAAGAAAATTGTAAGGTAGATTATCTCTTAAAGTCATCACAACTGAAAAAAATTCATGTATGCTATTTCTGTCTGGAAAAAAATTCTAGTTTTGTGATCCAGAAACAAAATGGATGAAATTAATTTAGACAAAACACTATTGGGAAAGAAATTTTAGGATGATATGAATACTATACTAAATGATCACTGTATTAGCTAGGGTTCTCTAGAATAACAAAACTTATAGAATAAATATTCCTCTATTTATTTAGAAGGACTTATTAAAATGAATTACAGGGTGTGGTCCAGCTAATCCAATAATGTTCTGCCTATGAACAGAAGAATTCATTAGCTGCTCAGTCTATGTCACTGTATGTCTCCTTTGATCAGTATATGCTAGAATTCCAGAGAAATATTTTCTTTTCTTTTTTTTAGACCATTTTTCTTTTTTTTCATATAAAACTATTTTTATTACATCTTTTCCTCAATTACATTTCCAATGCTATCCCAAAAGTCCCCCATACCCTCCCCCCTACTGCCCTACCCACCCTTTCCCATTTTTTTTGCCCTGGAGTTCCCCTGTACTGGGGCATATAAAGTTTGCATGTCCAATGGGCCTCTCTTTCCAGTGATGGCCGACTAGGCCATCTTTTGATATGTATGCAGCTAGAGTCAAGAGCTCCGGGGTACTGGTTAGTTCATAATGTTGTTCCACCCATAGGGTTGCGGATCCCTTCAGCTCCTTGGGTACTTTCTCTAGCTCCTCCATTGGGGGCCCTGTGATCCATTCACTAGCTGACTGTGAGCATCCACTTCTGTGTTTGCCAGGCCCCGGCATAGTCTCACAAGAGACAGCTATATCTGGGTCCTTTCAGCAAAATCTTGCTAGTGAATGCAATGGTGTCAGCGTTTGGATGCTGATCATGGGATGGATCTCTGGATATGGCAGTCTCTAGATGGTCCATCCTTTCTTCACAGCTCCAAACTTTGTCTCTGTAACTCCTTCCAGAGAAATATTTTCTAATGCAAGTGATGGTAAGGACTAGCTAGTAAGGCAAAAGAATCAGGCAAAGAACAAAAGCTTCCTTCTTTTATGTCCTTATGTAGACTTTCAGCAGAAGGCATGGCCCAGATTAGAGATGGGTCTTCCTACTTTAAAAGCTCTGGATTAAAGGTATGTCTTCTCAGTTCAAATATCTAGATTAGAAGTGGATATTCCACTTCAAATTAAGCAAAGAATCCCTCATATGTGCCCCCTCAATGTAATTATGGAATTTTAGGTAATTCCGGGTATGTTTTAGTTAGGGTTTTACTACTGTAAACAGACACTATGACCAAGGCAACTCTTAAAAGGACAATATTTAATTGGGGCTGGCTTACAGGTTTAGAGGTTCAGTCCATTATCGTCAAAGCAGGAACATGGCAGCATCCAAGCAGGCATGGTACATCCTCATCTGAAGGCTGACAGCAGAATATTGGCTTCAGCAGCTAGAATGAGGGTCTTAAAGCCCACACCCACAATGACACACTTCTTCCAACAAGGCCATACCCTGGGCTGAACATATACAAACCATCACAAGGTTTGTAATCAAGTTGACAACCAAGGCTACCTGCCACAATCACCAATCTCTGACTATAAAAGAGCATCCTTGTGATTCAAGATAGGATGGATAGATAGAACAGTCTTGAAAAAAAAAACACTGAAAATGGAATCCTCAAATCAATTTGATCTTTAGAAGAATTCCTTTAAATGAATGAGTGTTGATTTTAGGCAACAGAAAAGAGTGAGAACAAAGATCCTAATTTTATAAAGCTCTTCTGAGTGACGTCAACATATAATGAATCTACAGGTCACTGAACACAGAAAACCTTCCATAAAGTGTCCCAGTTTCTTCAGAGAAGTCACAAAATTCAAAAGATTTAGGAAGAAATACTAAGCTTAAAAGATAGATACCAAGGCAGGGGAAAGTTTAAGGAACAATCCATGATGCACATACCTTGAGCCCCAGATATTGCTGCACTTATTTACACAATCCTCACAACTTTCTGAAAGGATGTCTTTCTTTTTAAGCATGAAGAAATAGAGAAGAGAAGAATGGATGTGTGTAGAGGAATTTTAATACAGCAACATGGCTGCTCTGGCAATGGATCACATCAAAGACCTTCTAGGGCTGAGTGATCTGCTGAGATGAAACACCTTTAATCCCTCTATATGGAATGCAGACAGAACCTTAATACACACTTTTAATTTCATACAATGAAGGTAAAGTTAGTTTGTAGAAGGAAGCAGTCATGTTGAAAGTGACATCTAATTGAGGGGGTAGACAAAGTGATGAATCAGAGAAAGATTTGACAGAATGAATCAGAGATAGTATACCAAAGTCTTATAAGGACAAACAAGAAAGAGTGGTTCCATAAGAGCAGAACAAAGAGGGTGCAGTGGACTGAGGTGAATTCAGTCAGTGAAGAAAGGTAGTTCAGTGAGTGCAGTTCAAATAAATGCAGTGGGGTTCAATTGAGTTCCATTCAGTGGAGTTCAAAAGCAGTCTTTCCAAGCAGAGCAATCCAGTCAGAAGTCAAGAGAAGCTAATTTGAATCAATCAGCTAGGAGAGAACTTTGAGCCAGAACAGCTAAGTTCTGTTAAATTAATATTTAATTAACAAAACCTGGTGGCAGGTTCACTACCCACCTCAATGGTTTAAGTTCCTGAGTGAAACCCAAACAGCCTTTATATTTTGATAAGCCTTAACCAGCGCAATGATTGGGCCACTGCCTAACCTCCTCTAGTGATAGAATCTACCTCTTCCAGACAATTCCGAGATACAACTTATTAAATTCTGTGTTCTATCTTGGCTGCTCTAGTTCACACTCTCCTGGCTCCTTCATATGGCAGCCATCCCTTTCTGTTCTGTACTCTTCTCAGACATGATGTCTCTCCTCTCTACACTCTCCCCACATTGCAGATCTCCTCCTGCTTTTCCCAGTCCCAAACCCACAAATCCTAAAGTCCTACCTCTGTCTGTCCTGCCCAAGTATTGACTACTGGAATGTTTATTTGTCAATCAGAATTAACAGGAGGTCAGGGTCCCTCAGTGTCTTATGTGTGGGACTTTCCTGGGCAAACAATCTTGGGGGCCCAAATTAACATTAGAATACAAACAGCTTTACCAAACCCACTACATGAACCAGCCAGGCAGAGTTCAGAAAGAGCTAAAAAGAGTGAGTTAACTCACCAGTAAGTCTCAGAGGCTAAAGCATTATAGGCCTAGATTACCAGATGGATATTGGAAACTGAAGCCTTCAAGGTCCAGGCTTGCAAAAAATTAGATTGTACAGAGGCTGGAAGCTTCCAGGTCTGGACCTAGGGATAGCTAGATAGAAGCACTATGGGATCAGCCTAAGCCATGCATTCATAAAGCTTGAATTCAGTTCTCAGAGCATTTTTAATCTGAGAACATAAAAGCAATATTTACATTTACAGACAAGAGTTATTGAAGAGTTTAGAAATGGTAAGTAACAATGTTAGAACATTCAAAAGGTCTACTAAGTTCAAAGACACTATAGTGTGCATTAAACAAACAGTGAGTATTGTGGCTCCAGAAACATCCTGAAGTTATCAATAAACATTACTTGGCTGGGGCTGGAACAGTGGCAGAGCAGTTGCCTGATAAGTACAACTTAATGATTTGAAAGGAAAGAAGGAAGGAAGGAAGGAAGGAAGGAAGGAAGGAAGGAAGGAAGGAAGGAAGGAAGGAAGGAAGGAAATTAAAATTTAGTAAATATCTGCGATATTTACTAAATAATAGTGAACAAGTTTTTAAAAATCTGTTTTTCAAAAGAGAATTTGAATTTCAACATATTCTATATCTGTATGGATATAGATAATAGAAAGACAGGAGGCTAGTCAGTTATAATCCTGAATGTTAAAATGGCCTGAATGATCCTCCTATATCCTTTTCTATCCATCTTGAAAGACCAGTAGTCTAAGAACTGCCATGTTCTCTGTACTGGCTTCATCTCAGTTGGCCTTAGCCCATCTTTCCTATAACTCCAATTCTGAATATTCTGGTCCCCAGATACACTCTGTCATATCCAGGGACAAGTATTCCACATGGTCCTCATCAGCCTAAAGGCAGAACACTTGCCATTCCTCTTCCTGGTCCTTCACAACTTACCTTAGTCCCTCATTGTCTACAGAAGTGTTCACATTATCTCTTCCTATAGAGCAGGATTTCTCAACCTTCCAATGCTGTGACCCTTTATTACAGCTCCTCATGCTGTGGAGACCTCAATCATATAATTATTTTCATTGCTACTCTGCAACTTAATTTTACTACTGTTATGAATCATAATGAAAATATCTGTGGTCTCAGGTGACCCCTGTGAAAGTTTTGTTCAATCCCCAAAGGGAAATTTCAAACAAAAATAACTTAAATGTGATGTTTCATGTTCTATATTTTTAATATTTCCTTGTAAAATATTTCTTTCTTCTTTTGTATCTTTGAGACAGTAATTTTCTGTGTAGCTCTGACTGGACTGGAACTAAATATGTAGACCAGGCTGGTCTTGAACGTACCAAGACTCACCTGCCTCTGTGTCCCAAAAGCTGCGATTAAAGGCATGTGCCACTATGCCCAACTATTCTATATATTTTAAAATACAAGTCTCATGCTTTTGTTAATTATTATTGTGTGTTTATGTGGGGTGGGATGAGTCAAAACAAATTGGGTTCCCTGCCTTTCATTTATGTGGATTCCAGAATCCAACTCAGGCTGTCTGGCTTACCCAGCAAATGGTTTTACTGAGAATCTTTCCAGCCCCATGCAATCTCATGCTACAATATCATCCACAAGCTACAATGAATCTAGCTTTTCTTCTTTGTATGGGAAAAATCATTATAAAACTTTAATGTACCTTTTGAAACATTCTACATTTATTTAAATTTTTAAATAATATTTTATATTTTTGTCTTCTGTGGGAAGTTCTCCAGCACACATGGCCTTCCCTCTGTAACAGAAGCTTGACACAAACCGTGTGTTCCTGACTTGCGCATGTCCAAGCCATCTATATTTGGATATGATGAAAACCTTGTGCCTTGGTGATAGCTGTGAGAAAATGACCCTTCTTATGGTCCAGAATGTCCCATGAAGAAGGAACTTTGTTTCTTGGTTACATGAAAATAAAGATCTGTCTTTCTGTGCATCTCCTGAAAAGAAACTTTTGTCCTCTTGGCCACCAGAGGGTCCAACCCTGATTCCCTTTCCAGTAAACTTAAAAGCAACTTCACACACCACCACTTTTTTTGTTTGTTCCATTTCATAATCATTTAGATAGTAACGGTTGATTTTTACAGCCAATATAGAAAGAAATGTAGGTTTTAATGCCATAAGTTGAAAATCTTTGATTAATAGAGAAAAATGCCTACTGATATAGCCTATGATAAATACCTATATATAGCACCCTATGCTAAAATGTTCAACTCCTGTTAGTCAGCTTTCCACCAATGGAGTGAGTAGGTTGTATTTTTTTTATATATATCTAGCTAAAATAGATAGATAATAGAGTTAGATAGATATAGATGAGAGAGAGAGAGAGAAAGAGAGGATAGTTTAAAGAAAAGAGGCTAGAGAGAGAGGATAGTTTAAAGAAAAGAGGCTAGAGAGAGAAGATAGTTTAAAGAAAAGAGGCTATGATATTTTGAGGATCAAGGGAGAGGAAAGGCTCAATGAAGGGACAAAAGGAGAAAAGAGAAGAAACGATGTAATTATGTTTTACTTTAAAAACATATAGTGTGACCTCTCCACAGTTTCCTAGATGGCATCCTCAGTGGCCATTACTTTGCAGCCTAGAAAGCTTCTGCCAGAGCTGGTGCTCCTGGCAGTCAAGTCCCAGAATTTATTTTCTTGAGTCCAGTGTCATGCAGCGCCGACAGGCAAATCATGTCGAATATGATCCATATCCTGTGCCACATGGTCCCGACAGAGAGCAAGCCTGAGATTACGGCTGCCCAGTCTACACAGCACAGACAAGCCATAGCACTCCTGAAACCACCTGAGGCAAATGGGAGAGCTAGTCCCAGGGTCATGAGAATAAAAGAGTTCTCTGCCCCTCACCATCTGCAGCACTCAGCAGAGTGGACACTGCACCTCACCTAGGCAGCATAGTTGAACTTGCCCTGCTGGGCTGGGTGTCGATGAGCTGGCCCTGTAGGCATGAGAGCAGAAGACCTCACTCTGCTCCTTGCTGACTGCAACACTGGATGAGCTAGCTTGGGCAGTACTGGAGAGCTTGCCTTGTTAGTATGGGAACAGTGGTGTGGGTGTGGGAGAGCTGGTGGACTGACCAGTTCCGCTACTACCCAGGCCCTGATACAAAACTTTGAGTTGGCCCAGCCCAACATCTACCTCATCAATGAAGTGCTGGAATATGTGAAGGGGATGTTCCTACAAATGCAAAGATGCAGGATCTCCATGACACAGGACAACAACAAGATATCCAAACAATAAGGCCATAGTGACAGTGCCGCACTTTGATCTATAAGAATTATTGTTTGGTGATATTGATGACCTTTTTCCTCTGGTAGTGTGCAAAGTACCTTCCAACACCATGAACACTAGTCAGTAGGTTAAGGTTTCTGATGAGGTATCAACTTGACTTCTCTATGTGTGATGATATAACTAAGTGTATAGCATTACATGATGGCATAAGATGTCTAGAACATTGTCATCCCTATTACTTGGTGACCTCATTTAGATTCCTTCCACATATGTATATCTTTTAAGGAAGCATCTACAATAGTAAGCTTCCAAATGGTTTTTCAAAAGGCCTTTAGTATTAGCCGTCCCTTCTCATATTTCCTCCTTCACTCTTCTTTGTCATACCCCTCCCTATTTAATTCTCCTCTTTAAGTCACCCCTTCATCTCTCCACAACCCAAAGCTTAAAAAACTAACACACACATACATATATTTGTCTTTTGTAGTCTGAGTAACCTCAATTATAATGATATTTTTCTAGATCCACCCTGTTAATTTCATAGTTTAATTTTTTAACAGCTGAAAAATATTCCATTATATAAATATACCACATTTTCATTGTCCATTCATCCATTGACAGATATATATGTAGTTCCCAATATCTGGTTGTTATGAATAGAGCAGCAACAAACATGGATGAGTGAGTGTCTCTGTAGTAGGATGTGTAGTTATTTGCCCACGTGTAGTATAGCTGAATCTTGGGGTAGATCTATTCACAGCTTCCTGAGGCATAACCACACTGATTTCTATAGCAGATGTATCAGTTTACACTACCACCATCAATGAATATTTCTTCTCCTTTCCCCTATCCTTGCTAACTTGAGCTGTGATTGTTTTGTTGACCATTGCCTATTCTGACTGGTATAAGATGAAATCTGAAAGTTTTGATTTGCATTTCCTTGATGACTAAGATTGTTAAACAATTTTTTAAATGTTTCTCTGCCATTTGTATTATATCTTTTGAGAACTCTCTGGAGAACTGTCTGCATAGTTCCATGCCCCATTTTTCTCCAATAGAGTGTCTTTGGGTCTATCAACCATACTCCAGGGTAACCCCATGAACAGGAGTATTGACCAATACAAAACAAACTCAATATTGTGTGTGTGTGTGTGTGTGTGTGTAGCTGTGTAGTTTTTGCTTCATTTTGTTTGGCTTTTTGTCTTTTGTTTGTTTGATTTTTATTTTTGTTGGGTTTTTTTGTTGTTGTTTTTAAGAAACAGAGAGAAGGAATGAAAATTAGAACATAAAGTTGGGTAGATAAGGAAGTGGGGAGGATCTGGGAAGAGGTGGTTGAAAGAAAAACATGTATCATGGGGTGGGGAAACTCAATTTGTAGAGTAATATTGCCTTAAATTCAAAGAGATCTGTCTTCCTCTGACTCCAAAATGCTGGCATTATGGGCACGTGCCACCACCACACCCAGGTAAGCTTGAACTTTTAAACAATATCGAAACAGGTAAAGTTATGGGGAGTCTAGGAGGCTAAGTGAATGAATTAAGTTGAGACTTCATCAGTTCTATGAATAGACTGTTATGGTATAAGGAAATGTGGTTGAGTGTCAGTTTGACAAAGGGTAAGCTTAGTGGTTAATTTTGATATTCAACTTGATTATTTTGAAAAACTCATAAGAAATTAGTAAAGTATACCTCTGCATATGCTTGTGAGATACTTCCAAATACAATTTCAGTGCTTAGCTATCTTTCATGATGTTGATCATTTTAATATTATAATAAATGAATTCTAATAGTAGTACTGAATATAATTTCTATACATAAATTCTACTTGTATAAAGTTTATAATTAAATGTTTCTATATATGTACAGAGTTATATAATATCACTATGATTTGTTAGACACTTTTATTACCTCAAGAAGGGCTGTATTCCTTTCAGCAATTACTGCCATTTCCTCAACTCTTAGGAATGCAAGTGAAATACTAAATAAAAATGGTGACAGTAGACAACTTTGTCTTGTCCCTGGGCATAAGGGAAAATACTATTATTTTTATTTTTTATTTTTTTAGCAAACTCAGTATGCTCTTGCCTAATAGATTTTTTAAATATTCTCTGTAGAGAGAATATCGTGTGTATTGTATGGATGTATTGCTTGTCAATAAAAAAAAAAAAACAAAAAAACTCCTTGGTCCTACAGGAAAAGGTGCAATAGAAGGTGGACATCCTGAAGGAAGAAAGCATTCTGAGGGAAGGTCAAATTAAATTAGAATAAATGGGATATTAAGTCATGAGCTAGTTGGGGAACGAGCCTAGCTTTATGACTTAGGTATTTGTAAATATATTTGAGTCTCAGAGTCATTATTTCAGCTTGAAGCTCCCTTGTTTTGTTTGTTTGTTTTCTTTTGGTTTGAAGGAGTAATGGTGAATTTTGTCAAATATTTTTGAAACTATTATATTATAGTTTTTATCTTTTATGTCTTTAATGTAATAAATATAACATTGATTTGTTTTGTAAGGTTAAGCTAACCTTACACTCCTGGAATAAATCTGCTTTCTCAAAACATATAATCATTTTTTTTTCTATATTGCTCACATTGATTAGTGTAACAAGTTCCCAGACCTTAGCACAACTGACACCATAATGGAAGTACCATTCAGGCCATAAAATTCAGCATGTAGACAGCAACACCTGCCCAGATCAACACAAATACCTAACTCATAAAAGTTCATAGTTCGAGGAATGTCTCTAAATATCCTAACCTTGCTTTTTGGTTTCTATAGTTCCACTTCTGGCTAACTGTTCTTACTAACTGAAATATGTTAATCCTGGGTATGATTTTTGTGCTTAAAAGTGCAAGCTGAGGAAAGCTTGAAACTACACTGGGATCCCAAATATCCCAGCATAGTTCCAAGCTTTTCTTGGGGTGAGCTTTTAAGCATACAATGATGTCACCAACCTGCTAATGAAGACTTTCTGTTGATTTAAACCCATGCCTGAGTAGACTTCTCTGGTGGATACTCTACAACAATTAATATTTTGTAGGGAATTCAAAGATATGATTATATCCCTTAATAAGATTCAAAGAGCTTGTAGACTATAGCATGTCTAGAGAAAGTCACTTCCTGCTCACAGTGAAGGATGTGGTTGCCACAATATCTCAACCAGGCATAATTATCTTATAGAAATCTTCAGGACTCTACATTCTCAGGACTGTAAGAAACTACTTTGAAACCCAACATACATTATATAAAAATGTATTTTGTAAACCAAGAAATATATACAGAACATATATGAGTTCTTCATAAATGGTGATTGATGATGAAATGATATCGTAGGGGATACAAACCTTTCTACCCCCATAAGTTGGAGAACTTGTTCTATGAAACAAACTGTCAGGAGGTAGATTAATATTGCATGTATGGAATGTCATAGAGGTAAAGGTGCACACCCAAAGTGGGGCTTTGCAAACTAACATATATAGGAAGGGAGGAAGGGGTTTAGATATAGAGGTAAATGTGTGACTTCCATAGGCAGTACTTAACAAAATGGTGGAGATTGCTAGCTTGTGATGGTATCTGCTAGTTGATAAAGCATCCTGAGAAGTGGGGGATCATTGCTTTCCTTCTTCAGGATCTATCTCAGATAGAGGACATCCAGAGAAAACCTGTCCTGCATTTGCTATTTTTATGATTTTAGTTCCAAATACTCAATGAATAAAATTGGATATTTGGGATACTGTGTCCAGAGGTCACAGTCACCTTTTGGCATGGCATATCATGATCTCTGATGTTTAAGAAAAGAAAGAAAGAGAGAGAAAGGGGGGAGCTGGGTATGGTGGTGTGTGCTTTTAATCCTAGCACTTGGGAAGCAAAGGCAGAAGGAACTGTGAGTTTGAAGCAACTGTGGTCTACATAGCAAACTGCCAGGACTACATACATAGAAAGACCTTATCTCAAAAAACAAAACAAAACAATAATAAAACAAAACAAAACAAAATAATAAGAAAACACATGACTGTTCTTAATAAAGATTAGGGAATTGTAATAAAGCAATCACCTATTCATTCATCTTGCACATATGTATTGATCACTTACCTGGCCACAAACTGGAAAGATACCAAAAGCATGTAATCACTGTTCCCAAGGGTGGTAGTCCAGTGAGTAAGGCACAGGCACAGACAAACAATTGCCTTGCTGGATAAATAGACATAAAGTAGAGAGGTGTTCGAGGCTCACAGGTAGCCCAGACATCTCAGGATCAAATGGCAGGCATGAGTGTGGAAACATTGGTCATATGTGCCTTGGGAGTCATCTCACTAACTTACTCAGCAGAAAAATTCTAATGTCGATACTGTGGTACAGGCCTATGACTTCAGCACTTGGGATGGCAAGTTCAAAGCTAGTCTGGACTACATCAGACCCTGGTCTCCCAGGGTACCTACATCACATGCACATACCTCTCACATAGACACACATTCACTTAAATAAAAAGGAATTTTTTTTTTAAATCTGGAACTTTTCGCTTACGTTACACTAAGCTATTAGGACCATGTATTTAACCAACACTTTACTATATCACACTTAATTCAGACATGTTAGCCGCTGCTATCAGCACTACAATTGTTTTAATTCAATTGTCAATCTGCTACGATAGACTTGTTATCATTCCCATCTGATCTGATCAATGAAGAAACAGAGTCTTTAAGAGACTTAGTAACTATGATTCTAAGCTAAAAAGATAGTCTGTGGGGGACTTTTCACATTCAACTCACAAGAATCCTCCATTTTTCAGTTGAGTTCCTACAAGGAAGGAATCTGGGCGGGGTTTAGGTGTGTGCTTCTTGCTCAATGTCTTCCATGAGGCTGTGCTCGTGGTGTGGACTGGGTATGGCATCAGGGGGCTCTGCTACGAGGGACTTTTCTTTCCTAATCCTCCACCTGGCTGCTGACAACCTCAGTTCCCAGTGAGTTTGGCTAGGACATCAGATCTCTGTGGTCCCTCAAGCAAAGAAGATGGAAGGATCTGGCAACACCAGGGGACCCTAGACCTCTTGTGATGTCATCTTCGGTGATATTTCCCAACCCCTCTGCCCCATTCTGCTGATTAGAAGTGAGTCACAAAACCCACCCTGCACTTGAGAGAGATGACAGAGGTCCTTTGTACTAACATCATAGATACAAGAACAGATAACAATAGAGCAGGCATTTGATGGGGAAATCTTATCCTATCTGAAGATCACAAATTCTGAGACAAAATACTTCCTCTCTACAGCTAGACTAGAAGATGTCTATCAGTAAATGGAGGCAAACACCAAAGTGCAGTGACATTTTCTTCTTTCAGGAACCACTGCTTCTCAATGTCCCCAAATCCTCTGGGATTTCCTTCAAATAGTCCCTAAATAGTCTTGTCAGCATGCTCGCTCACATGGAGCATGTGGGGATATGGGAGACCAGATAGCATCCATATTGGTACCCATTACAGTGGGGAAGCAGCACATCAGTAGTCCTGAACACTGGGCATGCGGGAATGCGCATTCAATCTCCCCGATGCCAAGTTCTTCTTCACATAGTCCCTCCCATTCCCTTCTTTCTCTCCCTTTCCATCCCACACTGTCCTCTCGTTCATGGTTGGCTTTTACACAGTCCTCTTTATAGAAGTAAGCTGGAAAGAAGCAGCTATTAATGCCCCCAGAGTCAGGCAGCTTTCCCCTGCCTTGGGCATCTTTGTGTCTCTTCACAGGTGCCTTTCTCTGTAACTGTTATCCTGGTACTTCTGCCACAGCAAGAGTGTCCTCCTTCACATGTCTCCAATTCAAGAAGTAGGTCTGGGTGAGTCTGTGTGTCTATGTACGTGCTTCTAATGTACTATGTATGTACATGTGCACTTGAATATGTATGTGTGTGTGTGATCTGTGTGTACATGTATAATGTATCTGAAGCTGTATATGACTGGTTGTGAATATGTATTGTGGGCATGTGCATATGAGGTCTGTATTGTCTGTGTCTGTCTGTTTATATGAAAACCTGTATAGGGTTCAGAGTGTTTATACTGTCAGTACAAACAGCTTGGTTTCTAAAAGCAATGTCTATAAGCATTGGGAGTGTGGATAATTTGTAAAGTTTCTATCCATCATGCACTAGGCCCTGGATTTGATCCCTAGTACCGCACGCACATAAAAGTCATTTAAATATGTCTTGTGTGAAGACTACGAATATATTCTAGCTAGTGACAATAATCTTATGCATTTTTAAATTATGCATTTAGACATTAATAGGACAGCATTAAAAATATATGCAATTTGATTTTTACCACTAATTCAGATAGCTGCTGGCTAGGATTCTCTTAGGAGCCAGCTTTCAGTGGGTCAAACTGATCCCCATCTCCCTAGGAATAGAATTCTACACCAGCTATGCTTGTGAAAGCAGTGCATTGTCTATAATTGATAGGGTGAAGCATTGCCTTATAAATTAATCCTGTACAATGCCCTGTACCAGCATTTAAAAATCAGATAGGGGCACCACAGCTCATCTGTTCCAAGTTATTTTCTTTTATATTTTGAATGATACAGATAGAGCCCAGGACCTTGAACATGAAACACGAATGCTGTACACTGAGCTACATCCCTAATGACAAGCCCCTCCGTTTTAAGTAAAGCAGCAGATACCTAAAAATTTCAGGATACCAAAATAAAACAACAGTTTCTTGTTAGAATTGTGAGTTCTGCAGTGAAATATTTCTATTTCAACTTACACATTCCATGCAGTATCTTCTCAATGATGGCTGGGCTGCCTTCTGCCTCCAGGAGTAGACTGCAGGAAATTGGACAAAGGGCAGTGCCTATATGGGATTTCTGAGAGAGTGGAGCCTCTCGGGGAAGAGATTCCAGAGTGAGGATTGGTGGGACTTCCAGTCCTGAGCTTGGGTAGTTCAGGAATTAGTGGGTTTTCCTGTTCAGGGAGTAGTAAGCTTCTACTCAGGAATTGGTAGGTTTTGTGAGAAACGCTGGAATTGGTGGGTTTTCCTGCTCAGGGATTGGTGGCTTTTTTCACCCCCCTTTTCCCTACATGGGGTCCATGGGTTATAGTGGGAAGTCCTTCCCTGCTGAAGTTGGCTTTGCTGAGGCACCATCTCTGTGAAGCTACTGTGGGGCAGGGGAGACTGGAGAGAAGGTGCAACTGTGAACAACTCCTATGGGACACTTCCTGCAGTGGTGTTCCATAAAAGCTGAACTAGGAAAGAAGGTGTTGTCACCATGGACAGATCTTCATGCTGGCCATAGGCTGAGGCAGGAAAGGTGTGGACAGCTTCTGCAGCTCCTGTGATGGCTGCAGGCTAAGGAGATGTAGATGTAGCTGCCATTTTGGACAACTCCTGTGGGACATTTTACTGTGTAGGCTGTAGACTGGGGTAGGAAGAGCCTGCTGCCTCTTTGATGGTTTTTGTGGTGCAGAAGCTCTTGTGGTGCGTTGTTCAGTGATTACAAATACAAAGTATATAAAAAGAAATTTTATCCTTAATTTTTTTTCCTGTAATCAACATCTTCTGAAAGCCTGTCTGGCATCCGGATAACTAAGGAAAGCAGTAAGGCATGGCGACTGGCGTTGGCACTTGAGGTCAGTGCTAATAGCAGCCAACTGAATTATCTGGGGCTGGTAAGAATCCCCAGCAAGAAACTCCGAACTCTTTTAACTCTTAAGTGGCCAATGAGAAAGAAAAGGATAGAAAAGAGGTCATGCATACACATGCACACACATACACACATACACACACACACACACATACACACGCACGCACGTGCACTCTGGGTGGGCCCAACAACATGTTTCATCAATTTCACAAGTACACATGAATATATATATACATATACATATATATATGTGTGTGTATATATATATATATATATATACCCCTACATATGTATATATACACATACATATAGACAGACTTATTATACAGACATATATACATTTACATTTGGTGGATGGAGCCATTTTATACCTTCTTAGACAAAAATTCTGATGGTAAGCTCAAATCAGAATTTCATTCTATAAGCTCATTATGAGTCCAGACCAACAGTTTCATGTGGCCTTGCTTTATCATAGTGCATACCTATAGCTTCATCTTTGGACCTGACCTAAAAAGAATGTTTTTCCTTGATCAAAAAATCTGTCCCAAGCTTATTTCTTTTCCTAGTGCAATTTATAAAAGCACATTGTGTTTCTTATTATGCAGCCTTTTCTTACTATCTTACTATTCTATGAGGAGGGGGCACAGTCTATTTTTTTTTTTGGTTTTTCGAGACAGGGTTTCTCTGTATAGCCCTGGCTGTCCTGGAACTCACTTTGTAGACCAGGCTGGCCTCTAACTCAGAAATCTGCCTGCCTCTGGCACATTCTATTCTTGATTCTAACTTTGTTACATATTTCTGACAAAACAACTAAATCCATCTCCTTACACTTTCCTCCTAAAATTATCTGAATCAAGTCTGGAATTCTATGAAATCATTAGTTCATTTAAACACCATTAATTCATGAAAGTTTATCTTCATGTTGATCTGCAGGAAATTTACCCAACAGGTGGGCTATCACCTAGGAAGTAATCACACCAAGCTGTATAAATAGCAAGGGTCTCCTGGTGTCCACTCACACCAAGCCAAATCAGTGAGGAGGGGGGAAATGACAAACATGAAGCAAGAAGCAATTCTGGGACAAAGTCCCTGGGGCCATGCCTCACCAGAATGCTCCCAAAACAGCTGAGCAAGATGGTAGGTCATCTCCAGGGAGCTCACTTGCCCACTGCAGCTCTTCCTGCATGGCATCCACCAAACGTCTTTTAGTTTTTTATCACAAATCATATTGCACACACCTGTGATCCTAGCACTTAGGAAGCTGAGGTGGGAAGGTCATGAGTTCTAGACAAGCCTGGACTTGTCCAGTAAGTAGAGTAAGACCAGGTCTTGAAGTAAATAAGGCTCCTATAGAGCTTCTAACAGAAACAAAAGGCAGTGAATGGTTGCAAATTAAAACAGAGCAGAGAAACAATTGTCCCCCCTCCCCTCCCCATGTCCATCACCATGTAAAACTGAAGCCACTTTCACTACATCATTCAGTAACACGTTCTGGACACGACAGTGTCCTAGGGCCATGCTATGTCCTAGGAGTACTTTAAGGCATCCCCTCTCTCCACAGTAGAGAACCTTACTCCCCTGCAACTTCCCTTCCGCATGTTCTCTGTAGACCTTGTAAAAGCTGTGACACTGTACAGCCACTGGAGTCTGCTCCAGGCCACATGTGAAGGAAAAGGCTGTCCTCTCTTGCTCCTAAGGGCCCAGCATAAATCACACACATGGCCTTCCCAGAACTGAATAGACAGTCAGGCATTGCAGCTGAAAGCCAGCCACAAAGCAACTTTTGAACAAGATCAGGCTTTCCAGTAGTGCCAGATTCTCTTTGGCCATTTTCTAAATACATCCCAGGCTGTACTTGGCCTACAGCAGGCTTGAGGAGAGCTGTCAGGGAAAGTTGCTGTCCAGAACATTAAATCAAGGTTATTCTGTAGCCACCTTTTCCCTGTCACCTACTTGTTACTAAGAGCCATTTTGAAAATGAAGAAAATTAATAGCTGTAAAGCCAAGCAATCTTTTTTTCCCCTTCTTAATGCTTAATCTTCAACATCTAAGTTCAAGGACATGAAGAAAGAGTCTAGGCACCCCAAAATTAGTAACTAGTGGAAGTCCCTTGATAAATTAAAAAGAGGTGAATTAATATTATCATTTTGTGAGGAGAGGCCTGAAGCACCTCAGAGGCAAAGTTAACTTAGGGTGACCCAGTTATGGTTATAATGAAGGGCTCAATAGAATGACATTCCCAACAGAATTCATAAAATTAGAAAGTTGTGTGGTAATGGTAACCCACATATAAACCACAGCTGACATTGAGTGCTAGCTGACCAGAGAACATCATACAAAGCTATTTACAAATGTAGTGCCATTTAGACTTGATAATTACCTCCACTTGAGAAATGAAAAAGTAGAAGTTTGCAGAGAGGGAGAAGCTGCCATCAGTGGGAAACAGCAGGGTCAGTCACTGAATCTGAATATCAGAACCCAGAACTCATTACTTGAATTACTTGACTCTAGTAAGGCATTTATCTAGTTAGCTCTGAGTGTACAGGATGGCCATAGCTCACAAGTTCCAAGAGCTTTGTCCATTTCTGGTCACACCATGGGCTAAAGACTGAGGTTGTGAAAGGAAGAATGTCTTTGCAAACGGGATTTAGTACCTAAGGGTTAAGAAAAGAAATGCATGCAACACTGGACCTCATCACTATCTTATGGAACTGACAATGATCTTGTCCTTTCCCAAGCAGCCATAATGCCAAGAAAGTCAAGTGAACGCATGAATATCCAGTTCGTCTTGATTTTCAATGTCTCTGTTCTGTTCTTGGGAAATGCAAAGTGGAGGCTAGTAAAAGGCTCAACAGATAAATCAATACACTTGCTGCTCAAGATTGCCTCAAGATTGACCTGAGTTATCCTGAAGCCCAAATAAAAAGCCAGATGTGAAGTGAGTCATATGGCTCAGTGGTTAAAGGCACTTGCTGATGACTTGAGTTAATAACTAGGACCTACACGGTAGAAGGAGAGAATTGACACCCACAAATTATCCTGTGACTTCCATGTGCCTACTCTGATACCCACATATACAAACACACCATTAAATAAGTAAATACTTTTTAATAATTATTTCTTAAAAAGTCAGACAGTGTCACACATTTGGAAGCCCAGCATAACTACCAGCAGATGGAAGGCAACAAGATAGAAAGTAGGAATGAGTTCCTGAAATCTGCCCCTTGACCCTGCATGGGTACCATGGCATGCTCTTGCACATGCACAAGCACACATACAGGCACAAACATAATAATAGGATGAGGGCAAAGGCTTTTAAAAGGCAAAAAGAAAAAGAAAACACAGGTGGCTAAGAATTATTGGGGGAAAAAAGACGTCTTGTGGGCTCTCTTTCTAGAATTCAGAGTATGCGCTTGAGTTGAACATGATGCAGGATGTCAATCCCAGAAGTTCGGAGGCTTTGGCAGGAGGCCACAGATTTGAGAGGAGTCAGAGCTGCAAGGAGAGATCTTGTCTCAAAGGAGAAAAAAAAAACCTGAAAATGAAAGAGCGAGGAAGGGGAGGGGAGGAGAAATGGAAGGAAAGCGGAAAGGTAAAAAGTTGCAGAGGCATGGAAAATTCCCACTGTGGATTTCTGTCTTCCACTACAGCACAGAATTCTGGTTCTTTCTCAGATGGCTCTGAAAGTATAATATAGCTAGAAAAGTGATGGACAGACAGTAGGAAGAAATGGCACTCTTACAATAAAACGAACCAAATTTTAACTTGGAAAAAGCTAGTTTATGTAAGAAAAAAACCTATTTTAGAGAAGAGTAGCAGTCTTTTCCCGAGTCTGTGTCATGGCTGTGGTGGCTTGCACATCTGAGGAGTCCCAGGATTTACTGTCACTTCACATCAACAGTTCTAAGCTTGGGTAACAAGGCTTCACTATACTGGGGAAGGTGAGACCTGGCCACATGGACACCATTCATTTGAAACTCTCCCAGTATCCATTTTTCTTACAGAACAGTTATTTTGTGCAGTCTGTACTAAAATACCCTGCCAACACATGCCTCAAATTCTGACAAGTTTATTACAAATTAGAAAATTAGAAAACCACAGGCGTAGGCTTGACATATTTCTGACTTATTTGAGTTAGCATTTGATAATTTTCAGCTTGCTATGATCCTCCATTGTCCCACGGTGTCCAGCAGAAAAACAGAAGTAGAACTGTGCATTGGGCCATAGAGTGCTTTCCAGTAATCTCTGTGTCACATTAGAAATGTCTCCTGTGAATTTCTCTTTTATTTCCTCAGATGATGGTATGAGATAAGAGCCATACCCAAGTTAGGCAAATATATGCAGAGGCCAGAGTGTTTCTTCATCTGTTCTAACTATTCCTTAGCCTAAGCCTGGAAACTTCTAGCCTCCATACAATCTAATCTTCCAAGATGACTGACTCAAACTGGCTTCTCTGGGTGTCTGACTAAATTGCTCTGCTTAGCCTCAAACTAACTCTGGCATTCTCTTCTAACCTTCTATTGTATCATTATATGGCTCATTCTGTCTTTACCTGCAACTTCCTCTTCTCTCTCTCTCTCTCTCTCTCTCTCTCTCTCTCTCTCTCTCTCTCTCTCTCTCTCTCTCTCTTCCCCCCCCACTGCTCACTTAAGCCACCTCTCATTTCTGTATATTCTCAGAAGAGATGGGCACATCCTATCTCTGACTTATTCTGTCAAGTCTTTCTCTGATTCATCACTTTTTCTGTCTCTCAATGAGAAACATGGCTGCTTCCTTCTACAAACCAACTTTAATTTAAAAGTATGTACTAAGGATGTTACTATAATCCAGTCAGAGTGATTGAAAATGTATCATTTCAGTCAGATCACACAGGGTTTTGGATGTGATCTCTTGCTAGAGTAGCCATGCTACTGGATTAAAATTCTTCTACAGTCTCAAGTATGCCTTCCTTGAGTCATGCCCCATTTTAGTACAGAGCATTCATTTATATAAAGTTTAGCCCCTGCTACATAAACCATCCAGTGGTCTTCCCAAACAGTTTTGAAGCCTTTAATGATGGTGTCTGAGATGTGCTTTAGAGGAACTGAGATAGGCCACACAATATCATTAACAAATACAATTTGTAGTAAATCGTCTAAAAATGGATGAAATTTAATTTAAACACTACTGAGGGACACAGAAACAATGCACACCTTTTACTATTTCAGTGAGTCACAAACTATTTCATTGGTCAGTGACTACAATAACTCTCTACACACCTGTACAACAGCACCTCCCCAAGTTTATAGTCCCGCTGGGGATTAGTAAATGGTATACAAGAAAAAAATTAATTACTTACAGCCTCAATGACAGGAATAGGTTAGTATTGTCTTCTTAGAACCTGGAGAACAATACACTAAATAAAATAAGTCAGGCTCATAAAAACAAGTTCTGCATGACCTAATGTGAGCATGGAAGCTAACAAGGTTACCCCTGCAGAATCATGGAGCAGCAAGGTGTCTACAAGGGGCTGGTTGGGCAACTGCGGGTCAAAGGTATAGCACTAGTCAACGTTCTGATATCTGAGCCAATCAACTAATAAGGAGGAAGAGTTTGTTTCAGCTCACAATTTCAAAGACTTTTAGTTCATAATCATTCATTTCTGTTGCCTTAGGTATGTGGTAGCATAACATATCAGAGTGGGGACACATGACAGAGGAAACATTTCACCTCACAGAGGCCTGGAAGCAAAGAGAGAAGAAAAAGAGCCAAGCTTCCAGTACCTTCAATAGCCTATTCCAATGACCTATCTCACTCCCATTAGACCCTACCTCCTAAAGGCTCCATCACCTCCTAGTAATGCCACAGGCTAGAGACCAAATCCCAGCCTGTGGGCTCTGAAAAAAACACTCAATACCTAAACTATAGCAATGATGAGTTCAATCTGGAGATCAAAAAATAATATGTTATGTACTGGAAATTTATTGAGAGAGACACAGAGAGAAACAGAGAGAGACAAACAGAGAGAGAGACAGAGACAGAGAGAGAGAGACAGAGAGAGAGAGAGAGACAGAGAGAGAGAGAGAGAGAGAGAGAGAGAGAGAGATTTATAGACAAGGACACTGAAAAGATAATTAGGCACAGTATGTTATTTATTTAGGCAGAAAAACTCACACTATGCATGCATATCCAAGCATCGTGTTGTCTACTTTACATATATAGTTACATTTATCAGATAAACTGAAAGGTTGTAGTGAAGAGGGGAACCTGTTGCCCAGGGATGGGCTGTATGAACAATGCAGCAAGCGGAGACACCCTGAACAGGAAGTCTGAGGAAGAGGGAGAGGTACACCTTGCCTTAGCCTGTGATCTGGAGAGAGACTTGGCTGCTGAATAGGTTTTGTGAACACACCTAGGTGTGGTGAACTCTGTCATGGGCAAGTTTAGCAAGGCAAGACTGGTCACAGTGCAGCTCAGAAATTCGCTCAGAGAAGTGATACGGAAGTGAACCTTAAACCAAACCATGTGGTTGGATTTCTGAGGTGGTGTGAGTACTGACAGAGATGTCCAGCAGTATTGAGGCTCAGAAAAAGCCAGGCATATTAGTCCATGATCGGGTCTTTGGCTAGAGAGAAGAGAGCATGCTGAGAACTAGGTCTGGCAAGGCATGCAGGCCTGATTTTCAGGACATAAACGTCAGGTGGTATTGGAAATCAAGCAGTGGAAAGCTGCATTTGTTCTAAAGCAAGATGTTTCTAATATGACCTATTTTGTAATATGACTTAGCTTTTTTAGACCATTAATGCAATATGAGGAAAAGTGATTATTTTATAGCTTCCCAAATCTCTAACATCAGAGGTTTCCCAAAGGCACAGTTACTGTAGAAAATGCCAGAAGCAATTCTTGTTCTCTTTCATGTTCTGCTTGTCATTGGTGATGGATTAGGTATTCAGAGAGGTCATTGATATTACTCAGTTGCCTGGAGAAAAGAATTGGAGTCTGCTCCCATGCCATTACTTACCTGGAGATAATCATTTTCTGTCCTAGGAAACAGAGATGCTTCTCTTACCTGCTGGAGCCACACCACACCCCAAGAGGTCTACATAAGAAGACATCCACTCTCATGGAAATCACTACAGGGACTGTTTCAGCTGTGCAATACATTAACAAAGTTCAAAATACAAGACAGAGTAAATCTTAAAACTTGAAAGTTGGTTTATCCCAAGTAGGCTTAAGCTGGGTGCTCCAGCTAATGCGCTGGCTCTGACATTGGTTCACTCTGCTGAAATTACTCAGCTGCAGAAATAAATTTGTCCAAAGCTAGCCTTTCATGTATTTATCACAATGACAGGTTGAGAACATTACAAATATATGCTCTTTTATTTTCCTAGCTATGGTTTTGATACAAGCAATGGTTTCTGGTCAAGAACTCTTTTTTTTTTCCTCGAACACTCTAGTCCTTGTAAAGTACACTTTAAAAGCTCTAATTGGTTTTATGAGATACTGTGAATGGACAAGAGGTCACAGTGGTATTTTGAGTTTTCCTGAAATGATGGAGATACATCTGACTTCAAAGATGGGAAACTACTAGGTTAAAAGAGCATTAACATCCCACACAGCTCTGTCCTCTGTTTTCTGGTTTTCTTGCTGTTGCTGCTGTTGCTGTTGCTGTTTTGTTGTCTTGAGAGATGGAGTATTACATAGTACAGCCAGGCCTTGAATCCACTACATTGCTGAGGTTGGCCTTAAATGTTTGATCTTCCTGCCTTTTCCTCCCAAGCACTGAGATTTCAAGTCTGCACCACAACACCCTACTCTAGCCTCTGCTGTCCTTTTTCTTTGGCATTGTATTGTTTAGTGGTATTTAAACTAACCTTTTCAGTAGCGAAAAATAACTGAACTAAAATAACCCAAACAATTTTATGTTAACTCATATTTCTATGAGTTTCTTCATTAAGACTAAATAAAACTGAGTGTGTGCCACTCCGAAAGAGAATGGCTCAGCAGATAAAAACACCTGGGGCCAAGCCTGACAAATCGAGTTCAAGCCACATGGCAGAAGGAAAGAAAAAACTCCAGCTAGTTATGCTTTGAAATGTCTACATATGCTCTCCTCTCCTCCCTCTCCCTCTCCCTCTCCCTCTCCCTCTCCCTCTCCCTCTCCCTCTCCCTCTCCCTCTCCCTCTCCCTCCCCCTCCCCCTCTCGATCTCCTTCTCGATCTCTTTTTCTCACACACACACACTATTAATTGCCAAAGATTTAGTTATGCCTATCCATGTGTATGTATGTGACTGTATGCCATGTGGATATGGATGCCCCTGTAGGTTAAAAGTGTGTTAGTTCCTCTGCTACTGAAGTTGCAGGAATAGGGAATGGGTGCTGAGAACCAAATGTATTTCCTCTGAGAGAAAAGAATACTCTTAACTTCTTCTGAGCTATTTTATAGCCCCTGGATATTATTTATTATTTTTTATTCTAAGAGAAAAACTTGAAATTTAAAAAGTAATGTACAGAGTAATGATACCATGTATGTAAGAGAAGAACAAAAATATATGCAGATTGATGTGCATGTATACATACAAAAGGGCAAAATAGTCCTGGGTGCACAAGCAAAATAATCTGTTGTTTAACTGAGGAGAGGACCTGTCACACTTGAGGGTTAGAAAGATCTTACCTTTTCACAGTTGAAAATTTTTTAAGTAAATCATTAATTGTTTCTTTTATTTTTGAGATTATAGTATAATTATATAATTCCCACTTACCTTTTCCTACCTTCAACCTTCCCATATCTCTCTCTTTGCTCTTTGAAATTCATGGCCTCTTTTTCATTAGTTGTTGTTACATACATATGTATAAATGAGTATGTGTGTGTGTGTGTATGTGTATATATATATATATATATATATATATATATATATATATATATATATGCATATATTCCTAAATGTCAATTTTCAGGACTGACCATTTGATAACAGATAACCAGTTGATGTGGTCTTCTTTGAGAAAGATTATTTCCCCAGTTCTCAGCCTTCCTGGCTGTAGTTCTGTGTTGAACACAGAAGCCTCAGGAGCCTCTGCCCTATACATCCCCTTTCATGCTAGCATGTCTACCAATCACTGTTGTCCTCGTCCAGCTCCTCCAGCTCATGTTCAGGCAGTCGTGTTGAGAAGAGTTTAATAGTCTTTGGTATTTCATTAGGTTCCAGTACCAGGCATGATTTCCCAATAGTAGAACACGTCTTAAGTCCAATTAGAGAACTGTTAGTATGTGTGACATTGTCACAACATAATGTCACACCAGCCATGGTTGTAGTTCATAGTGTCATAGTTGGGTTGGACAATGTTCATTGCTTTGTTTCTTTGGAAGTTTGCACAGCACCTTCTGGTACCATGAAATCTAGGCCTCAGGGAGAGTCCCTCAGGCCCCATCCAGCTTCTGGACATCTGGGCCTTGAGTTTGAAGTTCATGGTGCTTCAGAAATAGCAACCAACCTTCTACTTTAGGGGGTCTAACCAAGGGCAATAACAATCGGCTGTATGTTTTGGGAGTCTCTTAGACAACTAGGACTTGTCATACCTGCTGTTGTAGTTTTGTTAGATGGCCTTTGTCTCTTGAAAGGTGCACTGTTAGTCCAGATTGGGAAATTCATTTAAAATATATATATGCATATTTATACACTGACTTACCTGCATTATAGGTGTTTTGGGTAAATAGCTAACAGTATGACTCCTAATGACATTGCCAGATACACTTATTGTTGTTTTGCTGGCTTTTTCTGTATTTATCTCACTCTCCTCTCTCTAACTAGAGGCTCCTCACCCACTTTTACCTTTTTCACCATGGATCACTTTTTTCTTAAGAATTAGAAGTGTTATCTAGGGATATAGCTCAGTGGTAAAGCCTTACCTAGAGTGTTCAAGGCTCTGGATTCCATCCCTAGTACTGAAATAGAAGAAAGAAAAACCTCAGAGTAATGCCATCAACATACCTTCACAGTGGATAATCTCTTGTCTTTTACTATGTTTCACTGGAGTAAACTGATGCTCTGTGCTCTAAGTGGAGGAGAAAAACTCCCTTGTGAGGTTGCTACAAATCTCTCCGATTCAGTTTCCTAACTTACACTTGCAAAGCATGTGAAGCTGAAGGATTTATTACATTCACACATCTGTAGAGGGGGACACAGCACACTATGCAAGGGCATTGTGGGAAGAATGCAAGAAATCAACTCACCCAACAGGTAGGGGCCACTACAGTGAGTGAGGAACATGGATTACTTGGCATCTTGGACAGAGGACAAGCAAGGAGCATGAGGGATTATTACTACAACATCAGAATGTCACCAGGTCACAGTGAAGGGAAAGCAAGAAGAGGAACTTGTGGTCTGGGCCAATCTTATCACACTCATGCACCTGCTTGTCTGTGTGGATTTGCTAACATCTTGACATGGGAAAAAGTGTTGAGATATTAGCAGAGATTGTCTAGGAGTACCATGGGGCCTTCTGCGGGAGTCTTATGTGGTGTGGCTCTGTAGAGGAAGGCTTTCTTCATGTTCTCCATGAAGGTTCTTGATGAAAGAGACAGTCTTTGGTTCCAAACTGTTTATTGTTTGATTGTTCAATGGACAATGGTACTACCACTTTCTTGGGGTAGACCTGAGATTACATACTTTTTGCAGGAAGGAATGTCTGAGAAGGGAAGCTTATTGGCTAAACCTTCAGGACACATCTAGATAACTCATTAGCATGGAGAACTCTGTTCTGATCTACACATGACCATAGGTCACATTCCTATGTAGGGAGTGTGGTCATATGAAAGGGGCCTGGTCAGAAGCAGGTGAAGCTCCTACCATCCTCTGGTGTGAGGTGCTGGGGCTTCCAACCCACTCAACCTTACCAAGTTTCCTGGCACTGTCCACTACCACACAAGTATCCAATGGGGATCACTACATATAGTAGACTGTCAGCCACCATCGCCCACTTCATGTGGTAATGATGAAAATATAGGTGATCACAATGATACCTCAGGCATATGCCACAGCATCTGCTGTCTGGGAGGATGGCCCCCATGGTGGTCTCTGTAGGTCTGCAGATTGTTGCAGCATGGCACCTCCACTATGAGGGCTAAATGACCCAGAGATAAACATGCAATATACTATGAACCCTTCTTGAACTGGATCCTGGATTTTGTGGGTTTGGGATTCCCGATGGACACCAGCAACCCTATATGATCAGGCACTGTGTCCCCCACAGGCACACCAAAAGACACCATCAAAAGGACAAAGCAGCAGCCTACAGAGTGGGAGAAGATTTTTACCAACCACACATCTGATAGAAGGCCAATATCCGAAATATATAGAACTCAAGAAACTTGGTTTAAAAAATAAACCAAGTAGGCCAATTTTTAAAATGGGGTACAGATCTAAACAGAGAATTCTTAAGAGAGGAAACTCAAATTGCTGAGAAACATTTAAAGAAATGTTCAACACCCTTAGCCATCAGGAAAATCAAATCAAAACTACTTTGAGATTTTATCTTCCATCTATCCAAATGGCTAATATCAATAACATAAGTGACAGCTCTTGCTGGTGGGAATGGAGCAAAAGAAATACTCGTTCATTGCTGGTGGGAGTACAAATTTGTACGGCCACTATGGCAGTTCCTCAGGAAGATAAAAATTGATTGGCACAAGACCCAGCTACATCACATTTGAGCCAAAGGATGCTTCTTCCTACCACAGGAACAGTTGCTGAGTTATGTTCATTGCTGCTCTATTCTTGATAGACAGAAATTGGAAACAACCTGTTCCCCAACAGAAGAATGGATAAATAGAATGTGGTACCTTTACACAATGGAGTGTCATTCAGCTGTTTTAAAAATAACATCAAGAGATCTGCAGGCACATAGGTGGAACTAGAAAAAAATCATCCTGAGTGAGGTAACCCAGACCCAAAAAGATACATATGGTATATATTAGTTTATATGTGTTTACTAGCCATTAAATAAATGGTAATCAAGCTATAGTCCATAGAGCTAGAAAAGGTAGGCATAGAGAAGGGAAGTGGGAAGTAGGGGCACATGGATCTCCCTGGGAAATGGGAAAATAGAGTAGATTTTATGAGTGGAATGGAGCATGAGGTGAGAGGTGATGAATAAGAAAAGGAAGATGGTTGAAAGGCAAGTGAGAAAATGGGCTTGAAGGGGGGAGTGCAGGGATAGACGGCTAGAATTGAAGAGGGTTGGAGGCAGGGATACACAGCTTAGAATTGAAAGGGGATGGAGAGAGAATGGGGCTCAGAATCAGGTGTGGGGAAGGACAGGAGAGAAGGCTAGATGGCCATGAAAATGAATGGAAATCTGCAACTGACAGGGTGAAGAGGTGGAGGGCATCTCCAGGACAAGACAGAGACCTAGGTAAGGGAGGCACCCAAGAATCAATGGCTGTGACCTTAGCTGTGACTCACTACACTGGGGATATGGAACCAGAAGAGGCCACCTCCTGTAGCCAGGCAGGAACCCCAGTGGAGCAATAGGGACCAACCCACCCACAAAACTTTCAACCCAAAATGTATCCTGTCTACAAGAAATGGAGGCATAGAGATGGAGCAGAGAATGAAATGAGTCTTAATGGTACTTTAAAAAGAAACAGAGAAAGGAAAGAATAAGAAAGAAAAGAAAAAACTAGGATCTTCATATACCAGAGTTCTAGTATGTGTGTACTTACTTACAGGGTTTATTATCTTGCCTGAATTTTAGCTGCTGTGCTGTTCAAGGTAAACTCAGCAAAGCCTAGAAGGTCCACTGTGATCCTGAGCTGTTTCCTTCTGTAGATAAAGACCCCGCTTAGCCCCAACCTCCAAAAGAGAAGCCCCTGCTGCATTAATACACACTAAAGTTAGGAAGACCAAGCTGAATGCAAATGTGCACATATGGAGCCTTTTCTTTATAATGAGTACTGCAGATACCTGCAGCTCTCCTTAAAAGTCAAAGAAAGTGGGTTTTGAGAGTTTACACCTCTAAACAAAATTAAACACCAACCCCCTGGCCTGGATCCTGGCAGATGGAGGTTGCCACTGCGTGTTATGAACTGGTAAATCAAACCATGTAAATCATGTGCTCCTTAAACATCTGCCTTTTAGGGTAGATGCTTCTTGCCTAGAAAGAGATCTGAATTCTAAGTGAAAACTGCTTGAAGATGCAAGAAATATCCGATCCAATTTCTTAGTTATTATTAAAAAAAAAAAAAGCAAACCCCTTGCTTCACTGCTGCCTGTGAATGAGAATAAGTTAAATTGAAGCACATGTTTTTCTTACTCTAAAAAGGTGAGGTACAGAAACATCTCTAACATAAAAAGGTACAGAAACATCTCTAACATAAACCAGCATAAATTTGCTAAAATAAGCCATGAAAAATCTTAACAAAAGAAGAAACTAGCTGGTGATTTTAATAGGACTCAAATCTCTGCTGTTTCTAAATTCTATTCTTGACCTAGCAGGGAAGTGGATGGACTATAAAGAAGTATAAATGAGAATAAATGAATCTTCACGAGCAACCTGGCTCTTTCCATGACAACAGCCAGATTAATTAGCATACCTTTGGCCAATTCAAGCAACTGAATTCCAGAAATATAGTTACTCCTCTAATCTTGGTCCTAATATTTCCCACATGCCTCTTAAACACCAAATAAATATTCCTCTCTCCAGACATTCATATCACAATGGAACAGAAATTTACACTGGAAGTTATTTTGTTGTGGTGGTTGTTAGGAGTGCTCTTTTGTGCTGGAGAGATGGTTCCGTGGTTAAGAGCACTTGCTGGACTCCAGAAGACCCAGGTTCAATTCCCAGCACCCACATGGCCTCTCACAACCATATTTATAAGTACAGTTCCATGGGATTCTATAACTGCTTCTGACTTTCAAGGATATTAGATACATGGTCACATATATACACGCAGACAAACGTTTGTACAAATAAAATAAAAACAATTTTTAAATATTTTCTCTCTTGTATTCCTACTTTAGGAGAAATAGAGAGAAGATATGACTGATATACATTGTATACAGGAATGAAATGTTCAAGAATGAATAAATAAAATAAAAATAAGTAAAAGATATCTTTCAAAAGGACAAAAAATAAAATAAAATATTCCTAATAGTGAAAACATGTTATTATCATCTTATGAGAAGTTTGTTTATCAGGACTTTCTTGTCTATGACAAAGTTGCTAAGGAGGAAGTGGGACTATCGGGAAATGAAGAAAGTGTACAAGAAGAGGAAGTGTTGGCCTCAAACACAAACAACCTGGTGACCATTTCTGTTAGCCCCAACAGTGAGAATCTAAATCACCAGTCGGCTCATGCACTGAGCCTCAGCACAAGCTGGGCACAGCCCAAGCACAGCATGGGTCCCAGAGTAAGGCCTGGCCATTTCCACTGCCATGCCCAGAAAACCAAAAATGGACAAAACTCTTGTCTTGGTGACAATGGGGCATTCACCAACTGAAAACATGCGCAATACAGGCTTTCCTCTGATTTTCACAGAGCTCAGGTAGGGCTCTGGACCGTGTATATAAAACATGCTTTGTCCAACCACATTCATTTTACACTGGCATCACATAAGGAACAATGGCATGGGCCAGGCTGCATCTCCACTGAGACATGAAGCAGCATGGATCCTGTAGCTTGGTCCCTCACTATTCCTTAAGCAGGAAGAGTGGTGTGCAGCAGCCTCTGACTTTCCTCAGCCATTGTAGTCACCGTTAATCAATGACACTGGCCACTGATGACAGTGACTTTCTTACCAGGGGGCACTTAGAGATGCAGACACAAACATGCATTAGATTGTTCTATTCCTCCATTCGGGCACGGACCCAGCAGAGCTCTATCCTGTAGCAACCACTCCTAACAACACTGCTTATTTTGAATAGAATCCTGAGCTCTAGAGTGAGTGTTGATTGGAGAATCTGACAAATTTAAGGAGAAACAATAAAATTGGAATAGAAATTAGCATATGGTGTTCAGAGTCGTTATCCCATCAAAACAGCTGTTCCGCACAGCTTCTAGACACGTTTGAGTAATACATATAACATCAGGCTGGTCGGAAGCTTGCTGAGAGTAAAGCACTCTTCATGATACCTGTGTAAACACAGAGACTTCCTCGTTTATCAGCAACACTTTTAAGAGAAGGGTTCTCTCCTAGAAGCTGTCCAGGAAGTATATTTCTCTGCATCTTAGCATCCTGGTCCAGCAAACCTCAAGTAAATTTACTTGCATACAGAAAATTCAGTTCAGAAGTACAAACTGAATGCTAATCAGTGCTTACAATGCAGCTTCATGCAAATCTTTCAAGGGCCTCAAAATAATGTTACGTAATAAACTGATTTTTTTTAATCTATCAATTCCGATTTGCATTATTCTCTGAAAGAAAACAATCAGACATGTGTCAAAGGGGTTTGCTAGAAAGATCGCTACTATGGCACTGCTGTCTGACCCCCAAAAATAAACTACCTAGAAACAAATCTATATGAGATTCTTACATAATTTATGGTGAAACTAAATTGACAATATTTTACTGTCAATTAAATAGCATTAAATACTTGGGAGTGATGGCTCATGTCTATCATAACCAACACTCAAGAGGCAGGTACAGAAGCATCCCAAGTTCAAAACTAGCCTGGGGTACTCAGTGAGGCCCTTTTCCTAAAAATAATAAATAATTGTATTGATTGTGGATACAAGTAGACAGTCTTTATAATACCACATTGAGGAGGGAGGTTGGTTTTTTTGTTTTTGCTTTTGTTTTTAAGTTTATCAAGTGTGGCATGATGGTTCACACCTCTGATTTCATAAGTTGGGGTGATGGGAGACTCATAGGTGTGAGGCTTACCTGGGCTACACAGTGAAACCCTTACACACACACACACACACACACACACACACACACACACACACACACACACACATCATGCAGTACACCAATCATAGGAGAGAATGAGACCAGAAAATGCACATCCTTGGGCTGAGAGGCAGTGCATGTGAGAAACACAACAGCCAAACCCCTTTGAGGCTCCTTTTCTCGTTGTTTTTCCACTTCTCAATAAGTAATCTACAACTAATCTGTGTTCATTTCGTATTCACAGGAAGACACGTCTAAACCATGAAATAAACTGGAGCTTGCAGGTATCGCTTACTGGAAGTTCCGTGCTCCAGGGGAACAAAGGTGTACAAACTGAGACACTTGGGTACCAGCTTTGTGTTTAGCAGAACGGTATGCTGTTACTAACCCTGCTGCGTTGCTAGGGATTACGTTTCCATTTGCTAAGTGATTGAGAGCAGGAAAGGTTTTCCAGGAAGCTGTGGCTGAGTTGCCAGGGCATTGAAACTAGGAGCTGAGCGATGAGTTTTTGTTCAAGGGGTAAAATGTAGGACACAATACCAAGTATTCCTGGGAATAAGAACCAAAAAGGGCTGACATAATAAAGGCAGAGGAAGTGTCAGTCAGCCCATGCCTCCTGGTGCTCTGGGCACTGGTGCCCTGTTGGCGGGGGTTAGTGGATGATGCAGCACCTGAGAAAGCAAAATGCCCACCCCAGTCCCCGTGCGTGCTGCTGGGGCACCCAGGAAAGGAGATGTTTATGATGTGAGAGGCACTCTGCCTCTGCCTGCCAGGGGTTGGGAATGAAGGTGTGCACCACCGTGCCCAGCCTTGATGACATTCTTAGAAGCACCAGAACATTGAATTCATTAAACTGAACAGTGTGAATCTCACTTTAGGCTCAGAAATTAATCCCATGACCATGAAGCTCCGATTTCTGTCTACAGATTGCAAGTGCCACCTGATTCTCATTCTATGCATTTGGCTTCTAAAGCTGCAGGAAACACCCGAATTAGCGAAGAGTCTACTGTTGCTATGGGGTTAGGATCCTGAAGGCCTTTGCTCAGAATCTTGGGGTCAACTAGTAAATATATAATCTTGGTTTATGATCAGCTTGGTCAAAAGACACTGCACTGGACTGGTCTGGACTGGACTGGACTGGACTGGACTAGACTGGACTAGACTGGACCAGAAATGTAGCTCTTTGTTAGAGCATTTGCTTGGTGTGTGTGAGATGCTGGCTTCAAGTCCTAACCCATCGAACACAGTAAAATAAAATATGCCATATTTACTAGACATACATTCATTGGCATCAATCTATAGCTATCGGTGCTATAACTCCTGTCTGTACCCAGATCATCTAATGCACATCTCAGCTCCCTACACTTGGGAACGCTAGCAGGCACTTCACCACTATATTTAGCAGCCATTTTAGACAGCAGAAATCACTGCCATAAAGCACAAAAATGTGAAAATGAACACGAATCACATTATAAATAGGACCCTTGTTCATAGGGTGAGAGCTGAACAAGGAAGGCAGGGTACCTTTTTGTTTTGCCTCATCTGTGAATATACACTCAGGCAGCTTAACCTTGTTGCTGTTCTGGGTAAGTCTGCAAGGGAACGGAAAAATTACCATGAGTCAAAAATCCATTGACTTTGGGATTGTACAGACATATGGGTGAATTTGCAAATTCACAAGCCATGAGTAGTGAGAGCTGTCTGTAACAAAGGAATGGCCCTTAAGTTATTATGGAAACATATAAAATAACCCATGACAAGCATCTAACTAGGCACATGGTACATATGTTCCAGATGTGTGTTGGGTAGGAACTGCTTTTGCAAGTTCTTTGGAGTCCTAGGAAGCTGCTAACTGTATGCCAGTTCATACTGTACATGGAAACTCTACAAAGCAGACGAACCACTCATGTTCATTTATACTATAAAATCGAGTTAAAATGCACTGGCCTCTATGCTTTTGGCAACACGTTATTGAGGTAAAGGCAAAAACCCCTGGGAGAGGTGGATGTTGGAGGCGGGGGCAACAAATTAGTCGCTTTACAGTGAAGACTACCATCTGAGCAGAGAATAAGCAAGGCAAGGAAGTTGACTGCACTAATTTCTCCATAAAATATTAACAGGATGCAATCAAGGGTGTGAGTGTTTGTTGACTTGAAAAAGCACCTGGCTTTTTTTTTCTTCTTCTTTTCCTTTGTGTAATAGCAAACATAAGGATCCTTTTTATTTGGAATAGAATTTCTTTGTTACAGAGTAAATATTTGATGATTATGTAAGGTGCTATAAACACAATTTCTAGAGGCCTTTTCTAGGAAGACATTTACCTGCCCAAGGCAAATAGATTGAGATAATTTTAAAAGTCATGTCCTCCTGAATGTGGCAGAGTGGGTCAGTTCCTCCTCATTCATCCATCACAGTGCTCCACAGTCAAGCCTCTTCTCTTGAGGATTTGGGGTTCCAGACTGATAAACTCGGATTGTTTGCTTATTTGTCTGTTGATTTATGTTAGTTTATTTTTTTTCATTTTAATTTTCATTTTTATGTGTATGGGTGTTTTGCCTGTACATACGTCTTTGCATCGTGTGTGTTCAATACCCTCAGAAACCAGAGACAGAGATCATTCATATCCCTTGAAACTGGAGTTACAGATAATTACAAACCACCAGATGAGTCCTCCGGAATAAAAGCCAGTGCTCTTAACCGTTAATCGATCTCTCTAGCCCCATTTGTCCACACATGTGATTGAGTTTCCATAAATCTCCTAATTGTCCCCACTCCTGAGTTCATTCTCCTGCATCCCCAGTTTCCATTCAGAGATTCTTTCTTGCAGTTGCCCAGGCTTACACCTTTCTGCTCACCCCTTTCTTCTCCCTGTACTGGTACACAGTAAGGTAATTCTATGACTTCGTCCTAGTGAGCCTACATGGTCATGGTTCCTTGTGCCCATTGATGTAGTAATGATTTTTAAATCTCCTGACATTTCAGATCCACCTCAGACCACTTATGTTTGAGATAAAAGACACAGAGCCTTTATATTCTAATATGCCTTATGCAGCACAGTAGCTGGGCAACTGTCTACCCTCCATGATGTTAGAATCTACTATCCTATCCATAACCCAAACTATTACTTACTGTGTTTCAATGGGCCTGCTCTTAGCTCCACATGGCCATGTATTTATGGCTCAGTTAGCCCATGGCAGCTCTTCTTTCTCCCCTCCTGCACGTTCTTCTATCACATGGCAGTCTCTCTCTCTCTCTCTCTCTCTCTCTCTCTCTCTCTCTCTCTCTCTCTCTCTCTCTCTCTCTCTCTCCTGAATGTTTGTCTTCTTCCATGGCAGTTCTGTCCTTTCCTGTGGCCTCGCCTCTGACCTAAGCCCATGAAACTCAACCCAACTACCTCTCTTTTGCCTAGCTATTAGCTGCAGGCATCTTTATTCACCCATCAGAATTAACTTGGGGGCCAGGATCCCAGGGGCTACATGCAGACTCCAGGTTTGGGGGCTCATATTTCACAATACAATAGACAGTAAAAAACAAAACCTCAACACATTGCCCTTCTCCAACTGAGTTCCTCAATTCCCACCACTTTGTAACCATCTCTTCATCATGTCCTCCCCTAGACCATCCCACCTACAAACATGGAGTCCCTTTGTGTAAAGGGCTGCATCACTCTCAAACCTCTCTTAGAACTCCTCCTGGCTCCTCTGTGCTCATGAAACCATGTTAACCTTCCTCTGCTTGAAAATAGAGGAGAGTTCCTATCCACATCACCTTCTACAGTGATATCTCTCAATTACCTTCTGTGGAGCCTGGGCCAAGCCAGCATTGTCCCTGCTGCATTCTAATTCTGATTCGTGTCCAGAAACCCTGACTTTTGCTCTCTTCTGCCTGCATCCTTCTTCGCCTAACTTTTGGGTGACACACTACTAAGGTTCATTTCAGAACCAACTAAGAGTCGCCTCCTCCCCATCCTTTTTCTAGTTAAGGGTCCCATTCTTGAGTCTCCTTGGGAGGCCTTGCACACCCTTAGAGTCACACTTCCACTTTCAATTTATCATTGCATGAGTGTTTTAATACCAATCCCTCTGTGGGATGAAGGAAGATATCCACCAGCATAGTGCAAAGTAAAATGAAATTCAAAGGGAATAGAATTTGATGTGAAGAAGTACCAGCTACATTCTGAGAATTCTACAGAGGAAAGATAGCACTTTGTCCTGAGTACCTGACTCTCAGACCTCTCTTGTTCAGTCAAGCCCTTCATGGAAGAGAACTGCAGACCAAGGACCACTCTCATAAAAGGCATCCCTGTCTTCCCATAGGTGATGCAAATAGAAAACTCTGTTTGAGTTCTAAAAACATCACTTACCAAAGTGTTTCTAGAGAAATGATTCATAGACAAGTTCATGACCACCACACAGCTACCTGAAAAGCTTCCAGCCAAGGCCATCCTGCACATACTGAAGAACTGAAGTCCAGTGGCTGGCTGGAGGCCTATTATCAGAGAGCGAGGTGGGGAAAGGCTGAAATGTGGAGAAAGGCTCAAAAAAGATACTTTCCCATTCTGTGCTAAAGGCTTTGGTAAAGTTCAGATATAGAATAAATTATAAAAAAGAAATATTTTTAGGGTATTACTTACTTGCTTACAGAAGTTAATTCCTCACATTGTTTGAAAATATCACTTAAGTTGAAATAGAAATGAACATCGGATATAGAGTATCCTGATGCTGCAGTCACTTATGGAGTAGTAAAGTTATGGTCAATTTGTTTGATTTTGTCTGGCCACAGTTTTTCATTTTTTTAATAAAAATAATGTTAACTTTTAGGACAGTGGTTTTCAATCTTGGCTACACCTTTTGAGCATCTTGGAAGCCTTTTGGAATGCTTGGGTGGATTGTGGTTGGTCTGAGGTAAGGATTGTTGATACTCGTGTTTTAAAGATCCCTTAATGAGTAGACCAAGTTGAAGTCCCCATTTTTGCAGGGCCTCTTCCTCCTAGCCCACCTACTGTATATCCTAAGAAGGAAAACCAGACTCTAGCAATAGAGACAAGAGTTTAAATGAAATAATTATGATCAAATATGAGGCTGCCATGGTAGCTTACCAGTGAAGCATCTGCTTTGTGAGCACACAGACTCAAGTTATGTTCTCAGAACCCAACAAGAAGAGGTGTGGCAGGCTGGCATGCTTCCAGTCCCAGGGATGGGGAAGATAGAGACAGGTGGACCCTCTGGGATCACTGACCATGTCTCCAAAATGCTAGAGAGTGGATGATTTTTTTGACCTCTCCAAACACAAGCACATGAAGACATCTGTGCACATACACAACCACAGCAAGCATGTTTCCCGCTCCTTTCCCCAGGGCTACATCCTAATAAACAATGTGTTTCTAGACTTGCATGCATACAGAGGTTCTAGTCACACCAAGCAGGTCTTCTGTTTACCTGGGTTCTAGGCCAATCAGACCAGATGGAGGGGACAGAGTCCCCCAGTGGTGCAGTACTACTTCCCCCTCAGTACATTAGGTTCAACTGATAAAAGTGTATGTATGCCTTTACAACATAATATGCCCTTGACTTTCTAGAATAAGCCCCCCTCAGTAACCTCAGGAGGAAATGAGAACACAGAGGATTTGGGAATTTGTGTCCTGTAATCAATTACTATCACCAACCCAGTGAGCCATTCATAGGGCCACATATTGTCTTCTACATAATGTGTCAAAACCATTCCAATGTTTAGTGTGCAAAATGGGAATCCTATGATCATACATTAGGCATTATACACAATCATGAGGTTTGTTCTAAATGTGACTTCATCGACTCTCACAACAGCTCTGTAGTAGAATCTCCGTTGAGAAGTTGAAACTCGGGAGCTAAAGAAATTGCCAGCATCCTGATCTGTGCATGCTAGTAAACCAATGCAGGCATCACATACTGACTGTGATAGCTGCAGCACTCACTTTGGCTCTAACAGAGGAATACAACATTCCCTATAACATGCTGGAATCACCACCTCTAGAAGATCCCAAGATTTCTTAAGGAATCAAAAGTCCATAAAATATTTACAAAGGCACTTTGACCTTTTTTGTAAGGTAAAGTTCAAACCAAAATGAAAAAATACTGATAGCTTTGCCAAGTGTCACAAGATGACCTGTCAGATAATATATACATTTTGACTCCCCAACAACTTACCTTAGTATCCTCATGTTAGTCCAGAAAAGTTGAATAAATTTGTTCAGGGTCAGAGAGCTTTTAATTTGTAGGAGTTTACATGTAGATCAGAGATTATCTGACTCTAGTATTTAAAATAGTAATTGCGATTTTATTGTGTCTTTCAAATAGTAATTGGTAGTACAGACAATAGTGACAAGAAAAAGAGAGTTTTAACATAAAATTGGATCTTGTTTCTGCTACACATGGAGCACATGGGGTTCTGCATTTCTACTCTTAACACTGAGAGGGCAGCCATGGGAGACACTGAGCACCATCAGTGGCAGCCTGCTTCACAAGGCATGTCCGGGATGAGAGGAATTAGAAAGATGCAGAGCTTACTGCTCACTAGACATCGTCATTTGCTTCCATGATTTGGTCATGTTCGCTTTCTCAATTGTTCCCAGACCCATACCCATCCTTTCTTCCCTACCTACCCGAATTTCTGTCCTTTTTCTTTCCTTCCTTCCTCCCTTTCTTTCCTTCTTTCTTTCTTTCTTTCTTTCTTTCTTTCTTTCTTTCTTTCTTTCTTTCTTTCTTTCTTTCTTCCTCCCTCCCTTTCTTTCTTTCTTTCTTTCTTTCTTTCTTTCTTTCTTTCTTTCTTTCTTCCTCAAAAGACAAATTCCTCAATTTATAATTCACATATTCTGGATATATCGTATTCCACTGGAGTGTGGTTGGCTTACCAAGGAGCTATCTTTTTTTCTTTTTAAATTTATTTACTTACTTATTTATTTACTTTATATCCTAACTGCACTTTCTCCTCCCTCCTCTTCTTCCAGTCCTTCCAACCACCCCTCTCCATTCCCACCCCTATCCATTCCTCCTTTCTCTTCCGAAGGGAGGCCTCCCTTGGGTATCAACCAGCCTTAGCATATCAAGTTACAGTAAGACTAGGCACGTCTCCAATTTAGACTAGACGATGCAGCCCACTAAAGGAAAGGGGTCCCAAAGGCAAGCAGCAGAGTCAGAGACAGCCCCTGCTCCCACTGTTAGGAGTCACACATGAAGACCAAGCTACACAACTGTTACATATGTGCAGAAGACCTAGGTCAGTCCTGTGTGTGCTCTCTGGCTGGTGGTTCAGTCTCTGTGGGCTGCTAGGGGCCCAGGTTAGTTGATTCTGTGGGTTTTCTTGTGTGTATGATCCCTCTGGCTCCTACAATCCTTCTTCCCCCACCCCCTCTTCTGCTAGACTTCCCAAGCTCTGCCTAATATTTACTTGTGTCTGCATCTGTTTCCATCAGTTGCTGGGCAAAGCCTCTCTGATGACAGTTATTATAGGCTCCTGACAGCAAGTGTAGCAGAATATAATTAATAATGTCAAGGGTGGGCACCCTCTCATGGCATGGGTCTCGAGCTAGACCAATCATTGGTTGGCCATTCTCTCAATTTCTATTACATCCTTACTCCTGCACATCTTATAGGAAGGACAAGTTGAAATCAAAAGTTTGTGTCTGGATTGGTATAAACTAATTCAATTAAACTTATCCCCATGTAGCTTCAAATAAATGAGACTCAAACTAAATTTATTTATTAGGCTCTTTGCAATTACTGAGGGATTACCCCTAATCTAAATCTATAATACTAATCTGGCTGCTGTCTCAACTGTGCTCCTCATATAATAGCTATTTGAAATCCTCTGGGTTATTTCTGTTCCAGCAGTCTGGCATCCTAGGTCATATGCTGTTGGTTCATCAGGACTAATGGAGACCTCCTGTTCTCTCTGTCTTCTCCTCCCCCATGTGCCTTCTTCTCTCTCTCTCCTCTCTTCCCACACTCTGACCTCCCTACATGTGACTTCAGCCCAGCAACTCAAACTCCACTTCTCTCTATTTCCTGCACTAATTGAAAACTGTCACCAGTTTTATTTAATCAACAGTTTTAAATTGATGAGCAAGGTTTACACAATAAAGGCTGGTATACCAGATCTTGGGGTACAGAATTTAGCATTTGAATACAAGCAGCACCAGACCAGCCCCCTACAGGTTGGTGTTCCAATCCCTCCAATTGAAAGCCTTGTGGGCTTACAAGTGATGACCAGCTCCATCCATTTGCCTGCCTCTCCCTCCTCCAGCATCTTACAATTGCCTATAGCCTATGGCTGGGGATGGAGACATGCCCAATTCCTCTTCATTCTATGCTGGGATTTGGTCAAGTTTGAGCTTACACAGATCCTGTGCATGCTGTTGCAATTGCTGTGAGTTTCTGTATGCAACAGTCCTGCTATTTCCAGAAGATAATGTCTCCTTTCAGTCATCAACTACCTTTGACTGTTAAGTTCTTCTGGTTTGAGACTTGGGAGTGGGAGTGTAGTATACATGTTCCTTTTACTGTTGAGTACTCTGCAGTCTGTAATTCTCTGCCCCTTGTTCAGTTGTGGGTCTCTGTGCTGACCTTAAAGATAGGATTACACTTTACTGTACACATCCCGTTAAAGGAGGCAAGCAGGTCGTCTGCCTTTTAGCAACTCCAGCCTCTCACCTGCCTCTAGAAATGAAATGCATAAGACGCCCACTGTGCCAATATTTACATCGTTGATGCTACTGATGCTATGTTGGTTTTCTTGTTTTTTTGTTGTTGCTATTTCTTTAGACAGAATCCTGCTGTGTGTCCCACCCCAGCCTTATATTTGCAGCCCTTTTGTCTCAGTCTTCTGCAGAATAGATTTACTGTCATGTGTCACTATGCCTTCTTATTTTCTCTGGCACATTTAAAATCCAGTATGTTATAAGAAAGGTGCTTGTTAACCACAGGCAAGTATGCAACATTATTTCTTTATGCATGGCTATTTTTAAAATCTAGCTCCTATCCCAAATGAAGTTTTGATGCAGATCATAGGAGATCAACATGAATAATCTTGGGGAGAATGCATGGAAGGGAACCGGCTTGGCTACAAGCTCTGAGTATTTGAATCCCAACAACAAGCAATGTGAAAATGAATTCAAGGGAAGTCTGTAGTGCTGAAGGAAAGTGGTCCTGCAAAAATGCAAAGGAGCCAAAAAAAAATCTGTTTTCAAAAGTGTTTATCTCCTCCCTCTTATCACAATTTTCAATAAGAAATGGCTGAATTCTATGACTGAGAACACCTGAAAATTTAATGTTTACAGTTCTTCCCTCATCCTTCTAAACTAAGTTGAGTGCTCCTTTATGGGCAATGACTTTATTTAATTCCAGATTTAAAATATAGTAATAAAGCATCCTTATATATTATAAAGCCAAAGATCTTAGGCATACCTCTGCTTACCGTGCTGAGTGGCTGCTGTTTTTATACCTGTTTACTCTGCCATCTTTCCAAATGCAGGTACTGCATCCAATAACATCTTGTGTAATACTGTGTAACCTTGCCATATTGTGAAATGTCAGAGATGCAGGAGGAGACAATCGTGGAACTTGTCTCTAGTTCAAAGTCATCTTATAAAGCTGATAGTGCAACAACTGGATCATTTAGTAAAGAAAGAAATCTGAGAACATTCACTATCTACAAGATAGATTGTACCTTCCAAAAATAAAAACGCAACTAACCAGGCTCTCCAGTGGAAACTGTTCCAGACAACACATTTCAAGTCTCCATTAGGAAACTTCACAGCTAAATCAATATATCTGTACTTTAGCATAGTGATCACCTATTATCTGTGGTTTTTTTTCCCCCAAAGCTTCAACTGTCTAAGGTCAATCTGCCAAGGCACAGCTTGGTAACTCCTTTCGGATGAATCATTCAGATCAGTGGGAAACTCCACTGCAACACCCACCACTCACCTAACTTACTTCATCTTCCGGGCATTGTGTCATTCTTACTCCATGATGAGGACTATGGTGACCACAGACAGTACTGCACGCTTTGAGGGACCAAACTCGTGTAACTTGCTGAGGCTATAGAGGATGTATGTCTTTAAATTGACTTCTGAGTATTGGGGCAAAGGTAAATTGCTAAATGGGGACTACAACGTGCATAGTAGATGGAAGTTCAACATCAGAAAGAATTGAGGTGGGATGTAGAAGTAGAGGGAATACTGAGTGAGTGAGTGTTGTTGACATGCCCACGATGATGCCAAGGACCCAATGGCTTGGACTAAAACCCACCAAAATCCACTGACCCCTGAGTCTAGAAACCCACCAACTCGTGAACTTGAAATCCCAGTAGATAGATTCGGACTCTTTCAGACAGAGAAGGGGCTGCCAGTTGATGTTAGCAGCACTTAGCCTTAAGGGCTTCTGAGAAATGCTTTAGGTTTGTTTGCTAACAATATCCAGTTCAGGTGCAGGTCCAGTCATTACCACCTTTATGGGACCTGCCCCTGTGACCTCACACATGCCACTAGACTCACTTAGATCAGGGACCAGCTCCCTGGGCCCTAGTGCTCAGACTGTGTCAGCTCAGACACAGAGAGCATATGTCAGTTTCCCCTAACAGCTCAAGACACATATGCCATTAGAATGTGGTCATTGGAACTTCGGAAAGACCAAAGAATAACTTGCATCCTTGATGAGAGCCAAATGTCAAAGAGCAGTACAGTATACCTGCTACAGGCCACAGCAGAAAGGGCAGTAGACCTGCTACAAGCCACAGCAGGAAGGCAGGTTCATATCCTAGCCTTTTCTTCTTCCAATCCCCAGTTCAGGTCCCAAGAACCTCTAGCCAATCCTTCTGCTGGGAAGTATCTGACTGCACCTCCTATCTTCTTGCTTTCCACTGATCCCACCTCCCTCCTCCAACCCTCACTCACCCTCCACTTAACACAGTTCTCCCTCTCTAAGAGCATTTTTTGTCCTCAGCTAAGAAGAAATGGGTGGGTGACCTGTTTTTATCAGAGTAGGGCCATAGGCTAATGATAGTTCCACTTTCCTCGGTCTGTGGCTTTTCTTTTGCTCCAGATTCCATTCATGGTGTGTCCGACATCTCCACTTCACCCGATAGGGGCTTCACGTTACACAGCTTCTAAAGATGTGTCCTTTAGGTTCCTTGATAGAGTGATCTCCCTTCTTTTATGTCACCAAAGAGTAACCTCCCATTGACAGCTCTACCTTGCCTGGCTTTCTCAGTCTTCTTTGTGATCTGCTCCTGTAGGGCTCTTCTATTCCTGTCAGTACAGGTTACCCATTTGCTGTGTGCCATGGCATGTATTCCTTTAGTGTTCCCTTGGCTTCAGAAGGAGGAAGAGTAACTCTTGTTGAGGGACATGGACACTGATAGATTGCCCCTACCCTGAAGGATAGTCTTACACCTATATGCACAATGACAGCACTAATTAAACCCAGGAGCTTTTTAATTACAACCAAAAAGACAAGACATGAAGTTGGGGTAGGGAGACAGGGTTAAGGGGCAATACACAGAGTTCTTCCTGTCACCTACTGAGACACTTTATCCATGTCTTCACTGCTGTGGTGGGATAAACCAGATCAGTACTCATAAAAAATCTCTGCTCCCTTGCACTGTTTCTCTCAGGTACACTGCTCATGGCCACACAAAGTACCTAATACTGGGTCAGAGGTATGATGGTTTAAATACGATTGTCCGATGTACATTCATATGTTTGAATGCCTGCTCTGTCACCGATAGAATTAGAAGGATTTGGGGACATGGCTTTGGTGGAAGAAGTATGTCACTGGGGAGTGAACTTTGAGATTTCAAAACTTCATGCTAGACCCAATTTCTCTCTCTCTCTCTCTCTCTCTCTCTCTCTCTCTCTCTCTCTCTCTCACACACACACACACACACACACACACACACACACACACACACACGCACACACACACACACACACAAGTGCCTGCAGATCAGAATGTAGTCTCAACCCATAAATGCTACCTAGCTCCCCGCCATGATGATAATGTACTAAGCCTCAAACTGTAAGTAATACCCAATGAAGCGCTTTCCTTTACAAGAGTTGTTTTGATCCTAGTACCTTATCACAGGAGTAGAACAGTGGGTAAAGGGGGTTGGACATTAGGCAGGGCTTAATGGCCCATCCAAGAAGGAGCACAGAAGACAGTTCTGAGGGCAGTTTGGACTGTTGGGACCAGCTCAAGAAGATTCAGAGGGAAGAATATAAGTAAGTGGCCTGGAGAGCATTTGTGTGGTATTTTGCAAAGAATATAGCTGTTTTCTGCCCTTGTCCAAAATTATGCCTGAGGCTAAATTGAAGAGTTTGGTATTAACAGCAGTTTGGGGTCCATGGCACTGGGAAAGGCGATTACAAGATAGCCTAGAATTGACCCTGTTGTGTATTTGGTATCAGCCACTCTTCAGTAGAGGAGCAAGGTGGAGAAAGAGATACAAAATGTACAGTTTGAGAGGAAAGGAGCACCAGGAGGTGTAATGGAGCTAGCCCAGTGACCACGGAGATAAAAAGGTTTAAAGAAAAGACTAATGCTAAATGTAATGAAAGGAGTGGTGGCCCCGGGGCAAAATCCCACCCAGCTAAGCTTCCAATTTGTGAAAAGGAGTTAAAAAAAAAAAAAAAAAAAGCTTAAACAGTGAAGGAAACCATGGAAAACAGGAAGCTGATGAAACTGGAGAACCTGGATGAAATGGAGAAGTTCCTAGACAGATACCAGGTACCAAAGTTGAATCAAGATCAGGTTAATGATCTAAACAGCCCCATATCCCCCAAAGAAATAGAAGCAGTCATTAATAGTCTCCCAACTAAAAAAAGCCAAGGACCAGATGGGTTTAGTGCAGAGTTCTATCAGACCTTCAAAGAAGATCTAATCCCAGTTCTTCACAAACTATTCCACAAAATAGAAACAGAAGGTACTCTACCCAACTCATTCTATGAAGCCACAATTACTCTGATACCTAAACCACAAAAAGACCCAACAAAGATAGAAAACTTCAGACCAATATCCCTTATGAATATTGATGCAAAAATCCTCAATAAAGTTCTTGCTAACCGAATCCAAGAACACATCAAAACAATCATCCATCCTGACCAAGTAGGTTGCATCCCAGGGATGCAGGGATGGTTCAATATACGGAAATCCATCAACGTAATCCAGTATATAAACAAACTCAAAGACAAAAACCACATGGTCATCTCGTTAGATGGGGAAAAAGCATTTGACAAGATCCAACACCCATTCATGATAAAAGTCTTGGAAAGATCAGGAATTCAAGGCCCATACCTAAACATGATAAAAGCAATCTACAGCAAACCAGTAGCCAACATCAAAGTAAATGGTGAGAAGCTTGAAGCAATCCAACTAAATCCAGGGACTAGACAAGGCTGTCCACTTTCTCCATACCTATTCAACATTGTACTTGAAGTCCTAGCCAGAGCAATTCGACAACAAAAGGAGATCAAAGGGATACAAATTGGAAAAGATGAAGTCAAAATATCACTTTTTGCAGATGATATGATAGTATATATAAGTGACCCTAAAAATTCCACCAGAGAACTCCTAAGCCTGATAAACAGCTTCGGTGAAGTAGCTGGATATAAAATTAACTCAAACAAATCAATGGCCTTTCTCTACACAAAGAATAAACAGGCTGAGAAAGAAATTAGGGAAACAACACCCTTCTCAATAGTCACAAAGAATATAAAATATCTTGGCGTGACTCTAACTAAGGAAGTGAAAGATCTGTAGAATAAAAACTTCAAGTCCCTGAAGAAAGAAATTATAGAAGATCTCAGAAGATGGAAAGATCTCCCATGCTCATGGATTGGCAGGATCAACATTGTAAAAATGGCTATCTTGCCAAAAGCAATCTACAGATTCAATGCAATCCCCATCAAAATTCCAAATCAATTCTTCAACGAATTAGAAAGTGCAATCTGCAAATTCATCTGGAATAACAAAAAACCTAGGATAGCAAAAACTCTTCTCAAGGATAAAAGAACCTCTGGTGGAATCACCATGCCGGACCTAAAGCTCTACTACAGAGCAATTGTGATAAAAACTGCATGGTACTGGTATAGTGACAGACAAATAGACCAATGGAATAGAATTGAAGACCCAGAAATGAACCCACACACCTACGGTCACTTGATCTTCGACAAGGGAGCTAAAAACATCCAGTGGAAGAAAGACAGCATTTTCAACAAATGGTGCTGGCACAACTGGTTGTTAACATGTAGAAGAATGCGAATCGATCCATTCCTATCTCCTTGTACTAAGGTCAAGTCTAAGTGGATCAAGGCACTTCACATAAAACCAGAGACACTGAAACTTATAGAGGAGAAAGTGGGGAAAAGCCTTGAAGATATGGGCACAGGGGAAAAATTCTTGAATAGAACAGTAATGGCCTGTGCTGTAAGATCGAGAATTGACAAGTGGGACCTCATGAAACTGCAAAGCTTCTGCAAGGCTAAAGACACCATCAATAAGACAAAAAAAAACACCAACAGATTGGGAAAGGATCTTCACCTATCCTAAATCAGATAAGGGACTAATATCCAATATATATAAAGAACTCAAGAAGGTGGACACCAGAAAGTCAAATAACCCCATTAAAAAATGGGGCTCAGAACTGAACAAAGAATTCTCACCTGAGGAATACCGAATGGCAGAGAAGCACCTGAAAAAATGTTCAACATCCTTAATCATCAGGGAAATGCAAATCAAAACAACCCTGAGATTCCACCTCACACCAGTCAGAATGGCTAAGATCAAAAATTCAGGTGACAGCAGATGCTGGCGAGGATGTGGAGAAAGAGGAACACTCCTCCATTGTTGGTGGGATTGCAAGCTTGTACAACCACTCTGGAAATCAGTCTGGCGGTTCCTCAGAAAATTGGACATAGTACTACCGGAGGATCCAGCAATACCTCTCCTGGGCATATATCCAGAAGATGTCCCAACCGGTAAAAAGGACACATGCTCCACTATGTTCATAGCAGCCCTATTTATAATAGCCAGAAGCTGGAAAGAACCCAGATGTCCCTCAACAGAGGAATGGATACAGAAATTATGGTACATTTACACAATGGAGTACTACTCAGCTATTAAAAACAATGAATTTATGAAATTCCTAGCCAAATGGATGGACCTGGAGGGCATCATCTTGAGTGAGGTAACACAATCACAAAAGAACTCACACAATATGTATTCATTGATAAGTGGATATTAGCCCAAAACTTAGGATACCCAAGATATAAGATACAATTTGATAAACGCATGAAACTCAAGAAGAATGAAGACCAAAGTGTGGACATTGTGCACCTTCTTAGAATTGGGAACAAAACACCCAGGGAAGGAGTTACAGAGACAAAGTTCGTAGCTGTGATGAAAGGATGGACCATTTAGAGACTGCTGTATCCAGGGATCCGTCCCATAATCAGCTTCTAAACGCTGACACCATTGCATACACTAGTAAGATCTTGCTGAAAGGACCCAAATATAGCTGTCTCTTGTGAGACGATGCCGGGGCCTAGCAAACACAGGAGTGGATGTTCACAGTCAGCTATTGGATGTATCACAGGGCTCCCAATGGAGAAGCTAGAGAAAGTACCCAAGGAGCTAAAGGGATCTGCAACCCTATTGTTGGAACAACATGATGTACTAACCAGAACCCTGGAGCTCTTGTCTCTAGCTGCATATGTATCGAAAGATGGCCTAGTCGGCCATCAATGGAAAGAGAGGCCCATTGGACTTGCAAACTTTATATGCCCCAATATAGGGGAATGCCAGGGCCAAAAGAATGGGAATGGGTGGGTAGGGAAGTGGGGGGCGCTATGGGGGACTTTTGGGATAGTATTGGAAATGTAATTGAGGAAAATATGTAATAAAAATATTAAAAAAAAAAAAAAAAAAAAAAGAAAGATGGCCTAGTCGGCCATCATTGGAAAGAGAGGCCCATTGGACTTGCAAACTTTATATGCCCCAATATAGGGGAATGCCAGGGCCAAAAGAATGGGAATGGGTGGGTAGGGAAGTGGGGGGTGCTATGGGGGACTTTTGGGATAGCATTGGAAATGTAACTGAGGAAAATATGTAATAAAAATATTAAAAAAAAAAGAAAGAAAGAAAATGTATTTGAGCCAGGCGGTGGTGGTGCACGCCTTTAATCCCAGCACTTAGGAGGCAGAGGCAGGTGGATTTCTGAGCTCTCGGCCAGCCTGGTCTACAGAGTGAGTTCCAGGACAGCCAGGGCTACACAGAGAAACCCTGTCTCAAAAAATCAAAAAAAAAAAAAAAAAAAAAAAAAGGAAGGAAGGAAGGAAGGAAGGAAGGAAGGAAGGAAGGAAGGAAGGAAGGAAGGAAGGAGAAAAAGAAAATGTATTTGAATGAGGAGGGGCATGTTCCAGCCCCATCAACCACTAAAGCGTGGCAACTTCAACTATATGGTCTGGCTTTAGAGTTGAAGAGACAAGAAAAGGGTTGTGAAATCTCCCTCCTCTATAAGGAAAGATGCTGAGGCCAGGCAGGTGTCGGCTGTGTCCCTGAATGGAGGCCCAGAAAGGCCATACTTGAAGCTGTGAAGGTGAAACATGGATCTTGCTGGAGACCCCAAGATGTTGAAGATGCCAGAGTCGTGTGATACATGCCAAGGAGTATGCAGGCCTCGTATAGAACCAGCCCAAGAGAGACAAGTGTGCTGCGTTCAGCAAAGCTGAAAGGAGTTGGAGATCTGAAGGCTGCTTTGACATCAGACCTGGAGATTCAGAGTCTGGGGCTTGCCCATCTGGTTTCTGGTCTCGCTTTGGTCCAGTGTTTCCTCACTAGGCTCCCTTTCCTCCCTCTCATAATGCATAATCTGCTCTGTGCCATTGTGTGCTGAAAGCATGTGACCTGCTTTTTAATTTTGATTTTCAAGGGGATTATAGTTAAGAGATTGCCTTGAGTCTCAGAGGAGACTTTGAACTTTGGACTTTTAAGCAGTCTTGTGAAAGACTCAGGACTTTTGAAGAGAGACAAAATGCATTTTGCATTATGATATAGCGATTAGCCCTTGGAAGCCAGGTACTGGAATGTGGTGATTTGAATGAGAATGGCTTCCATAGTCTCAGGTATTTGAATGCTTAGTCACCAGCAGATGAAATTCTTTGATAGGATTAGCAAGAATTAGAAGGATCAGGAGGTGTGTCCTTGTTTGAGGAAGTATACCCTTAGGGGTGGACTTTATGGCTTCAAAAGCCACAGCAGGCCTAGTGTTCTCTCTCTCTCTCTCTCTCTCTCTCTCTCTCTCTCTCTCTCTCTCTCTCTCTCTCTCTCTGTCTCTCTCTCTCCATCTTTCTCTCTCTCCCTCTTTCTCTCCCTCCCATCCTCTCCCTCCCTGCCTCTCCAGCACTCTGTGTGTGTGTGTGTCTGCCACTCTCTGCCTCTCTCTCTCTCTTTCTCTCTGTCTTTATCTCTATCTCTCTCTATCTGTCTCTCTCTTTCTTTCTCTTTCTCTCACTCTCACTCTCTCTGCCTACAAATCAAGATGTAGCTCTTGGACTAAACTTTTGAAACTGTAAGCAAACACCAAATTAAATACTTACCTTTATAAGAGTTGTTTTAGTCATGGTATCTGTTCACAGCAATAGAACAGTGATTAATACAGGAAAAAAAATTGAAAAAAATGAAAGCTTTAAACTTTCCATATCTGATGAAAACTGTCAGTATATTCAAGAAGCTCAATGAACTCCAACTATGATTTAAAAGAATAATGCTACAGAAATTAACTTTACAAGACATTTAGTGTCTAAATTTGAAACACTGTTCTCTAAGGATTTCTCATTTGTAACTAACTGGGTTACATGCTTTCTTTTTGCTTTGTCATATCACTCATGAAGATAAATTATATTCTGAATCTATGTTGGAACAGAGAGTACCCAGAGGGTAGATATTCCTAATATCTAAAATGTAAGTGGGCAGTGAAGTGTCATACAAAAGAGAAGGAAAAACAAAACAAAACAAAACAACACCAACCTTCCAAACTTGTATGACTAAGGACACAAGAAAAGGAAAGCACAAACATGCAAGCATGTGGCATGGTTAAAGACTTGAGCTAAGTCTGGACTCGAACAGGAATATTTTGGTGGTAAGAACTACTTTCAGAGATGGGTACATGCTAAGCACATGCTCTTACACTGAGCAGCACCCCAAGACTCTCAAGTAAGAATTTTTTTCTTTCATTTAAAATAGATTTTTTTATATAATGGAATTTTTTCAATTGCAGAAATTTTATTCATCTTTAAGAGAGATAAATATTTGTTTTTTATTAATTCATTTATTTACTTACTTTAATTCCTATAGAAGCTTTACATCATTCCTGTCCTCCTAGTCCCTCCTTCTTACCTCCCCTCTCCTCATCCCTTTTTCCCTTTCTTCTTATAGAAGGTGAGGCCTCCCCTTGGCATATCAAATTGCAGTAGGACTAAGCACATCTTTCTCCTACTGAAGCCAGCAGGCAGACTGGGATGGGGAAAGTGATCCAAAGGCAGACAACAGAGTCAGCGACAGCCCCTGTTCCTGCTGTTAGGGGTCCCACATGAGGCCTGAGCTATACATCTGTTGCATATGTGCAGAGAACCTAGGTCAGTCCTATGCATGCTCTCTGGTTGGTGGTTCAGTCTCTGTGAGCCCCTATAGGCCCAGGTTAGTTGCTTCTGTGGGTTTTCTTATGGTATCCATGACCCTGCTGGCTCCTATGATCCTTCCTCTCCCTCTTCTGCAGGATTCCCCAAGCCTTGCCTAATGTTATGGATCTCTGCATCAGTTTCCATCAGTTGCTGAGTGAAGCCTCTCAGATGATTGTCATGCTAGGTTCCCATCTGCAAGTATAGCAGAGTATCACTAATAGAGTCGGGGTGAGCTCTCTCTCATAGCATGAGTCCTAAGTTGGGCCAGTCATTGGTTGGTCATTTCCTCAATTGCTGCCCCAGATTTATCCATATACATCTTGTAGGCCAGGACAAATTGTGAGTCAAAGGTTCTGTGGCTGGGTTGATGTACCCATCCCTTCATTGGAAGTCTTGCCTGGTTATAGGACATGTCTGGTTCTGGTTCCACATCCCCTATTTCTAGGAGTCTTAACTATCCCCAATCTACTTCCCCATCACAGGGATATTCAAGCATCCTCCTTTGAGCCCTCTTTGTTACATAGTTTCTTTGGGTCTGGGGATTGTGGCACAGTTATCCTGTACATTATGGTTAATGTCCACTTATAAGTTAGTACACACCATTGTTTGTCCCTCTGGGACTGAGTTACCTCACTCAGGATGATCTTTTCTGCTTCCATTGATTTGCCTGCAAACTTCATGATGTTCCACATTTTCTTTATCCATTCTTCAGTTAAGGGACATCTACGTTGTCTCCAGTTTCTGGCTATTATAAATAAAGCTGCTATGCACACAGTTGAGCAAGTGGTATAGTGGAACATCTTTTATATATACGCCCAGGAATGGTAGATCTGGGTCTTGAGGTTGAACTATTCCCAACACCAAATTGATTTCCAAAGTGGTTGTACAAGTTTGCCTCCCATCAGAAATAGAGGAATATTTCCCTGTTCCACATCATTGCCAATGTGAGCTGACCCATGGCTTTTGGTAGTGTTGTTTGTTTGTTTTTGTTTTGTTTTTTATCTTAGTTATTCTCACAGGTATAAGGCAGAATCACAGTGTCATTTGATTTCCATCTCCTTGATGACTAATGACATTGAATATTTCTTTAAGTGCTTCTCAGCCATTAATGATTCCTCTGTCAAGAATTCTGCTAAGATCTATACACCATTTTTAATTGGGTTATTTGGTTTGTTGATGACTAATTTCTTCAGTTCTTTATATATTTTGGATATCAGCCATCTGACAGATATAGGACTGGTGAAGATCTTTTCCCATTCTTTAGGCTGCTATTTTGTCCTTTTGACAGAGTCTTTTGCCTTACAGAGCCTTTCAGTTTCATGAGGTCCATTTATTAATTGTTGCTCTTAGTGCTCGACCTGCTGGTGTTCTATTCAGAAAGTTGTCTCCAAGAAAGAAATTGAAGAAGATCTCAGAAGATGGAAAGATCTCCCATGCTCATCGATTGGCAGGGTTAATATAGTAAAAATGACTATACGGCCAAAAGCAATCTACAGATTCAATGCAATCCCCATCAAAATTCCAACTCCATTCTTTACTGAGTTACAAAGGGCAATTTGCAAATTCATCTGGAATAACAAAAACCTAGGATAGCAAAAACCTATAAATGAACCTCTGGGGGAATCACCATGCCTGACCTCAAGCTGTACTACAGAGCAATTGTGATTAAAAAAAAACCAACCAAACAAACAAAATAAAAAGCAACTGCATGGTACTGGTATAGTGACAGACAAGTACACCAATGGAATAGAATTGAAGACCCAGAAATGAACCCACATACCTGTGGTTGCTTGATCTTTGACAAGGGAGCTAAAACCATCCAGTGGAAAAAAAGACAGCATTTTCAACAAATGGTGCTGGCACAACTTGAGGTTATCACGTAGAAGAATGCAAATTGATCCATTCTTATCTCCTTGTACAAAGCTCAAGTCTAAGTGGATCAAAGAACTCCACATAAAACCAGAGACACTGAAATTTATGGAGGAGAAAGTGGGGGAAAGCCTTGAAGATATGGCACAGGGGGGAAATTCCTAAACAGAACAGCAATGGCCTGTGCTGTAAGATCAAGAATCAACAAATGGGACCTCATAAAATTGCAAAGCTTCTGTAGGGCAAAAGATACTGTCAATAAACAAAAAGGCCACCAACAGATTGGGAAAGAATTTTTACCAATCCTAAATCTGATAGGGAACTAATAGCCAATATATACAAAGAGCTCAAGAAGCTGAAAACCAGAAATTCAAATAACCCCATTAAAAATGGGGTACAGACCTGAATAAAGAATTCTCAACCGAAGAATACCCAATGGCTGAGAAGCACTTGAAAAACTGTCCAACATCCTTAATCATCAGGGAAATAGAAATCAAAACAACCCTGAGATTCCACCTCACACCAGTCAGAATGACTAAGTTCAAAAATTCAGGTGACAACAGATGCTGGCGAGGATGTGGAGAAAGAGGAACACTCCTCCATTATTGGTGGGATTGCAAGCTTGTACAACCACTCTTGAAATCAGTCTGGTGTTTCTGCAGAAAACTAAACATGCTACTACCAGAAGATCCAGCAATACCTCTCCTGGGCATATATCCAGAAGATGTTCCAACTGGTAATAAGGACACATGCTCCACTATGTTCATAGCAGCCCTATTTATAATAGCCAGAAGCTGGAAAGAACCCAGATGTCCCTCAACAGAGGGATGGATACAGAAAAGGTGGTACATTGATACAATGGAGTGCTACTCAGCTATCAAAAACAATGGATTTATGAAATTCCTAGGCAAATGGATGTATCTAGAGGATATCATCCTGAGTGAGGTAACCCAATAACAAAAGAACTCACATGATATGCACTCGCTGATAAGTGGATATTAGCCCAGAAGCAGAATATCCAAGAAACAATTTGCAAAATGCATGAAACTCAAGAAGAAGGAAGACGAAAGTGTGGATACTTCATTCCTCCTTAGAATGGGGAACAAAATAACCATGGAAGGAGTTACAGAGACAAAGTTTGGAGCTGAGACAAAAGGATGGACCATCCAGAGACTGCCCCCCACCCTGGTCCATCCCATAATCAGCCACCAAACACAGACAATATTGCATATGCCAGCAAGATTATGCTGAAAGGACCCTGATATAGCTGTCTCTTGTGAGGCTATGCCAGTGTCTGGAAAATACAGAAGTGGATGCTCACAGTCATCTATTGGATGCAACACAGGGCCCCCAATGGAAGAGCTAGAGAAAGTACCCATGGAGGTGAAGGGGTCTGCAACCCTATATGTGGAACAACAATATGAACTAACCAGTACCTCCAGAGCTCATGTCCCTAGCTGCATATGTAGCAGAAGATGGCCTAGTTGGCCATCATTGGGAAAAGAGGCCCTTTGGTCTTGCAAACTTTATATGCCCCAGTACAGGGGAACACCAGGGCCAAGACGTGGGAATGAGTGGGTAGGGGAGCAGGGCAGGGTGGGGGTATAGGAGATTTTGGGGATAGCATTTGAAATGTAAATGAAGAAAATATCTAATAAAAAATTAAAAAGAAAAAGAAAAAAAAGAAAGTTGTCTCCTCTGTTAATGAATTCAAAGCTACTCCCCACTTTCTCTTCCAACAGATTTAGTTTATCACTTTTATGTTGAGGTCTTTGATCCATTTGGCCTTGAGTTTTGTGCAGGGTGACAGATATGGACTTACTTGCATTCTTCTATATGCAGACAGACACTTAGACCAGTGCCATTTGTTGATGATGCTTTTTTTAATAATCATTTTTATTAGGTATTTTCTTCATTTACATTTCAAATGCTATCCCAAAACTCCCCTATACCCTCCCCCCTACCCTGTTCCCCAACCCACCCATTCCTACTTCCTGGCCCTGGCATTCCCCTGTACTGGGGCATATGATCTTCACAAGACCAAGGGCCTCTCCTCCCATTGATGGCTGACTAGGCCATCCTCTGCCTCATATGCAACTAGAGACACCGTTCTAGAGGGTACTAGTTAGTTCATATTGTTGATCCTCCTATAGGGTTGCAGACCCCTTTTGCTCCTTGGGTACTTTCTCTAGCTCCTTCATTAGGGACTCTGTGTTCCATCCAATAGATGACTATGAGAATCCACTTCTGTATTTGCCAAGCACTGGCATAGCCTGACAAGAGATAGGTATATCAGGATCCTGTCAGCTAAATCTTGCTGGCATATGCAATATTTTCTGGGTTTGGTGGTTGTATATGGGATGGATCCCCGGGTGGGGCAGTCTCTGGATGGTCATTTCTTCCGTCTCAGCTCTGAACTTTGTCTCTGTAACTCCCTCCATGGGTATTTTGTCCTCCATTCCAAGAAGGAAGGAAGTATCCACACTTTGATCTTCTAAAGATACTTTCTTTTTCCATTGTGTAGTTTTGGATCATTTGTCAAAACTTAAGTGTCCATAGGTGTGTGGGTTTACTTCTGGGTCTTAGATTCTATTCTATTGATCACCCTGTCTACTTTTATGCCAATATCATGTGGTTTTTTTTATCACTATTTCTCTGTAGTACAGCTTGAAGTCTGGGGTGATGGTTTCCCCCAGAAGTTCTTTTATTGAACAGGATTGTTTATCCTGGGTTTTTTATTTTTCCATATGAAGTTGAGTATTGTTCTTTTAATGTCTATAAAGAAATGTGTTGGAAATTTGATGGGAATTGCATTAAATCTGTAGATTGTTTTTAGTAGGATGGCCATTTTTACTATGTTAATCCTACCAATCCATAGGTATTGGGGATTTTTCCATCTTTGTTATATTCTTCAATTTCTTTCTTCAAAGACAAAGTTCTTGTCACACAGGTCTTTTACTTGGCTAGTTAGAGTTATAGCAAGATATTTTATTTTGTAGCTATTGTAAAGGATGTAGTTTTCCTAATTTGATTCTCAGCCCATTTATCATTTGTATAAATAAGGCCTACTGATTTGAATTTTTGAGTCACTTATGTATACTATTATATTTTCTATGTGCAATGATACTATGACTTCTTCCATTCCAATTTGTATCCCCTTGACCACTTTTAGTTGTCTTACTGTTCTATCAAAAATTTCAAGTACTGTAATATGTATAAAGAGAGTAAACAGGTTTGCATTGTCCCTGATTTTAGTGGAATTGCTTTAAGTTTCTCCCCATTTAATGTTGATGTTGACTATTGGCTTGCTGAATATTGTTGTTATTGTGTTTACGTATGTGCCTTGTATCCTTGTTCTCTCAAAGACTTTTATCAGGAAGAAGTGTTGGATTTTGCCAAAGGCTTTTTCAGCATCTAGTGAAATGATCATGTGGTTATTATTCTTTTTTTTTTCAGTTTGTTTATATGGTGGATTATATGGATGGATTTTTATATGTTGAACCATCCCTTTATCCTTAGTGTGAGGCCCATTTGGTTAGAGTGGATAATTATTTTGATGTGTTCTTGAATTCAGTTTGCATGTATTTTACTGAGTATTTTTGTATCAATGTTCATAAGGGAGATTGGTCTGAAATTCTGTTTCTTTGTTGAGTCTTTGTAGGGTTTAGGTATCACAGTGACTGTGGCCTTGTAGGGTGAATTTGGCAGTGTTCCTTCTGTTTCTATTTTGAGGAACTGTTTGAAGAATATTGACATTAGCTCTTCTTTGAAAGTCTGCCTGAGTTCTGTGCTAAAAGACATCTGGCCTTAGGCTTGTTTGTTTGTTCATTTGGTTGGTTGGTTGGTTGGTTGGTTTTGGCTTGGGAGATTTGGGGGTTATAGGACTGTCTTAATTAGGGTTTTACTGCTATGAATAGGAACCATGGTCAAGGTAACTCTTATAAGGACAACATTTAATTGAGTCTGGCTTACAGGTCCAGAGAGGCATGGTGCAGGAGGAGCTGAGAGTTCTATATCTTCATCTGATGGCCACTAGGAGAAGACTGGCTCCCATGTGGTCAAGAGGAAGGTCTCGCTCTCTTTAAGCTCTCACTTTTCTCACTCTATAGCTCTCCTTCTCTTTTTCCCTCCCACCTCTCTCCACGTGGCCATGGCCAGCCTCTCTCTTTCTACCTTCTCTCTTTCTCTCTGCCTTTCTACAATAAAGCTCTAAAATCAAAAAAAAAAAAAAAAAAAAAGAGGAAGGTCTCACTGATGACCAACAGTGACATACTTCTTCAAAAAGGCCTCACCTACTCTAACAAAGCCACACTTCCTAATAGTGCTACTTCCTGGGCTAAGCATATGCAAACTACAACAAAGACTATTTTAAGAGTTTACCTGATCTTGATTTAATTTTGGTAAGTGGTAAGTACCTACCAAGACAATTTTCCATTTCACTTACATTTTCCACTTTTGTGGCATACAGGTTTTTGAAGTAAGACATAATGATTCTTTGGATTTCCTAGGTGTCTGTTGCTGTATCCCCATTTTCATTTCTGATTTTGTTAATTTACATATTCTCTCTCTCTCTCTCTCTCTCTCTCTCTCTCTCTCTCTCTCTCTCTCTCTCTCTCTCTCTCTCTCTCCCCCCTCTCCCTCCCTACCCCTCTGCCCCCCTCCCCTCTCTACCTTTTAGGTAGTTTGGTTATAAGTTTGTCTATCATGTTGATTTTCTTTAAAAAAAAAAAAACAATTTTTGATTTCCTTGATTCTTTGTATTGCTCTCCTTATTTCCAATTTGATTATCTCCTGCCATCTACTCCTCTTGGGTGTGGTTGCTTCTCTTTTTGTCCTAGAGCTTTCAGGTGTGCTGTTACATATGTTAGTATGAGATCTCTTCGGTTTCTTTATGAAAGCACTTAGTGATATGAACTTTCCTCTTAACACTGCTTTCATTGTGTCCCATAAGTTTGGGTATATTGGACCCTTATTTTTATTTAATTATAAAAGTCTTTCATTTCTTTCCTTATGTCTTCCCTAACATAGTGCTCATTGAGTAGAGAGCTGTGCAGTTTGCATGAGTTTGTAAGCTTTCTGTTGTTTCTGTTGTTATTGAAGCACAGCTTTAATTTATGGTGGTCTGATAAGATACAGCAATCATTCCAATTTTTTTGTGTGTGTCTGTTGAGAGTTGTTTTGTAACTGAGTATGTGGTCAATTTTGGAGAAGGTTCCTTGAGGTGCTGAGAAGAACGTATTTTCTTCTGTGTTTAGGGGAAATGCTCTGTAGCTATCTGTTAGGTAAATTTGATTCATGACATCTGTTAGTTTCATTATTTCTCTGTTTATTTTCTTTCTGGATGACCTGCCGCTGGTGAGAGTGGGGTGTTGAGGTCTCCCACTATTAATATGTGGTGTTTGATGTGTGATTTGTGCTTTAGAAGTGTTTCTTTTATGAATGTGGTTGCCTTTGCATCTGGGGCAGAAATATTCATATTGAGACATCAGCTTGTTGAATTTTTCCAGTTGATGAGTATCAAGTACCCTTCCCCATCTCTTTTGATTAATTTTGGTTGAAGTCTATATTATTAGAATGGCTCACCCAGCTTTCTTCTTGGGTCTGTTTGCTCAGAAAACCTTTTTCCAATCCTTTGCTCTGAGGTAGTGTCTATCTCTGATGCTGAGGTGTATTTTTTTAATTAGGTATTTTCCTCATTTACATTTCCAATGCTATCCCAAAAGTCCCCCATACCCTCCCCCCCCCGACTCCCCTACCCACCCACTCCCACTTTTTGGCCCTGACGTTCCCCTGTACTGGGGCATATAAAGTTTGCAAGTCCAATGGGCCTCTCTTTCCAGTGATGGCCGACTAGGCCATCTATTGATACATATGCAGCTAGAGTCAAGAGCTCCGGGGTACTGGTTAGTTCATAATATTGTTGCACCTATAGGGTTGCAGATCCCTTTAGCTCCTTGGGTACTTTCTCTGGCTCCTCCATTGGGGGCCCTGTGATCCATCTAATAGCTGACTGTGAGCATCCACTTCTGGGTTTGCTAGGCCCCAGCATTGTCTCACAAGAGACAGCTATATCTGGGTCCTTTCAGCAAAATCTTGCTAGTGTATGCAATGGTGTCAGCATTTGGAAGCTGATTATGGGATGGATCCCCTGGATATGGCAGTCTCTAGATGGTCCATCCTTTCGTCACAGCTCCAAACTTTGTCTCTGAGACTCCTTCCATGAGTATTTTGTTCCCAATTCTAAGAAGGTGCACAGTGTCCACACTTTGGTCTTCATTCTTCTTGAGTTTCATGCATTTAGCAAATTGTATCTTATATCTTGGGTATCCTAAGTTTCTGGGCTAATATCCACTTATTAGTGAGTACATATTGTGTGAGTTCCTTTGTGATTGGGTTACCTCACTCAGGATGATACCCTCCAGGTCCATCCATTTGCCTAGTAATTCATAAATTCATTCTTTTTAATAGCTGAGTAGTACTCCATTGTGTAAATGTACCACATTTTCTGTATCCATTCCTCTGTTGAGGGACATCTGGGTTCTTTCCAGCTTCTGGCTATTATAAATAAGGCTGCTATGAACATAGTGGAGCATGTGTCCTTACCGGTTATATCTTCTGGATATATGCCCAGGAGAGGTATTGCTGGATCCTCCGGTAGTACTATGTCCAATTTTCTGAGGAACCGCCAGACTGATTTCCAGAGTGGTTGTACAAGCTTGCAATCCCACCACATCCTCGCCAGCATCTGCTGTCACCTGAATTTTTTATCTTAGCCATTCTGACTGGAAAGTTTCTGCAAGGCAAAAGACACTGTCAATAAGACAAAAAGGCCACCAACAGATTGGGAAAGGATCTTTACCTATCCTAAATCAGATAGGGGACTAATATCCAATATATAGAGAGAACTCAAGAAGGTGGACTCCAGAAAATCAAATAACCCCATTAAAAAATGGGGCTCAGAGCTGAACAAAGAATTCTCACCTGAGGAATACTGAATGGCAGAGAAGCACCTGAAAAAATGTTCAACATCCTTAATCATCAGGGAAATGCAAATCAAAACAACGCTGAGATTCCAGATTCCAGCAGAGGTGTGGTTTTACAGCCCTGAGATGCCAGCTCCCAGCAGAGGTGTGGTTTGTATGCAGCAGAAGGATGGTTCACATCCGTTCTCTTAGTCTGTGTCTTTTTATTCGTGAATTGAGTCCATTGATTTTGAGAGATATTAATGACCAATGATTGTTAATTCCTGTTATTTTTTTATGTTGGTGGTGGTTTTGTGTGTGTGTGTGTGTGTGTGTGTGTGTGTGTGTGTGTGTGTGTGTTTCCCTTCTTTTAGTTTTACTGGTATGGACGTGTTTATCTCCTCTTTGGGCTGGAGTTTTCCTTCTAGTATCTTCTGTAGAGCTGGATTTATAGATAGATATTGTTTAAATTTGTTTTGTTTTGTTTTGTTTTTCATGAACTATCTTTTTTCTCCATCTGTGATGATTTAACATTTTCTGGGTGTAATAGTCTGGGCTGACATCTGTGGTCTCTTAGAGACTCTAAGACATCTTCCTAGGTTCTTCTGTCTTTTACAGTCTCTGTTGAGAAGTTGGGTATAATTCTGATAGGTCTGCCTTTACATATTGTTTGGCCTTTTTTCCTTGAAGCCTTTAATGTTCTTTGTTAGGTACATTTAGTGTTTTAATTATTATGTGACAGGAGAACTTTCTCTTGTGGTCCAATCTACTTGGTGTTCTGCAAGTTTCTTATATGTTTATAGCTGTAAGCTTTTTATATGTTTATGCTGGAGAATTTTCTTCTATGGTCTTCTTGAAAATATTTTCTGGACCTTTAAGCTGGAAATCTCCTTTTTCTTTTCCTGTTGTTCTTAGGTTTGGTCTTTTCACAGTATCCCAGGTTTCATGGGTGTTTTTTGTCAGGAATCTTTTAGATTTAACGTTTTCTTTGAATGATGTATCAGTTTCTTCTATCATATCTTCGACGCCAGAGATTCTTTCTTCCCTCACTTGTATTCTGTTGCTGATGCTTGTGTCTGTTGTTCCAGTTCTCTTCCCTACTTTTTGTATTTCCAGGATTCCCTTAGTTTGTGCTTTCTTTTTTATTTTCTTTAGAACATTTCTTTGTACTACAATTTTTATAACTATTTTAAAGATTTATTTATTTTGTGTATATGAATGTACTATCTGCATGTGTACCTGCATGCCATCATGTCACGTTATTGATGGTTGTAAGCCACCGCGTGGTTGCTGGGAATTGAACTTGGGATCTCTGGAAGAGCATCCAGGGCTCTTAATTACTTCTTCAACCCCCAGTTTGTGTGTGGGTTTTATTGTTTGTTTGTATTTATTTATTTATTTATTTATTTAAATTTATTTACATCTCGAGTGTTATCCTCTTACCCGGTTCCCCACCACCACCTCCTTGAAACCCCCTATCCTATGCTCCCTCCCCCTGCTTCTGTGAGGATGTTCCTCCACCCACCCACTCCTGCCTCCCCACCCTCAATTCCTCTACATTGGGGCATCTATCAAGCCTTCATAGGACCAAGGACCTCTCCTCCAACTGATGCCTGACAAGGCTGTCCTCTGCTACATATGCAGCTGGAGCCACGTGTACTCCTTGGTTGGTGGCATAGTCCCTTGGAACTCAAGGGGGGATGGTTGGTTGATATTATTGTTCTTCCTATGGGGTTGCAAACCCTTCAACTCCTTCAGTCCTTTCTCTAACTCCTTCATTATGGACCATGCACTCAGTCCAATGGTTGGCTGAGAGTATCCCCCTCTGTATTTGTAAGACTCTGTCAGGGCCTCTCAGGGGACAGCTATATCAGGCTCCTGTCAGCATACACTTCTTAGCATCCACAATAGTGTCTGGGTTTATTCCCCTTTCTAAGAAGGACCAAATCATCCACACTTTGGTCTTCCTTCTTCTTGAGCTTCTTGTGGTCTGTGAATTGCACCTTGGGTATTTGGGACTTTTGGGCTAATATCCACTTATCAGTGAGTACATACCGTGGTGTTCTTCCCCCTCCATGGGTAATATTTCTTTTTATTTTAAGAAAATGAGAACAGAACTAGGAAAGTTTGGCTTCTCTTAAGGAGATTGTGTGTATTCTTTGCGTTCCAATCAGGTCCAACAAAACTCATGCCAGAGCCTGCTGATTTTTCTGCACTCAGTCACCTCTGCTCACAGTGCAGTGAGCTCTGGCTGCCATCAGTTAAAATATCCGTTCTAGACTTTGATTGCTTTTCTTTTCTTTTCTTTTCTTTTTTTTTCTTCTATTTCCATATGCAGGTATTGAACAGTTTTATTCATTTCCTTTACCTGCTTAACTGTATTTTCCTGTATTTCTTTAAGGGACTTATTAATTTTCTCCTTAAAGGCCTCTATTATCTTCATAAGATTGGATTAAAATCATTTTCTGATGCTTCAGCTGTGTTAGGATATCCAGGGCTTGCTGTAGAAGGATAGCTGGCGTTTGGTGGTACCATATTGTCCTGACTCCTGTTGATGGTGTTCATACACTGGCCTTTAGCCATCTGGTTGTTCCTGGTGTCAGCAGGCCTTCAGCACTTCAGGCAAAGTTGTGGGCAGGAAAATGGAGTACATGGGACTGGGTGCAGTTACAACTGCCGAGTGTGCTTTATGGGAACTTCGCAGACAGGGGTTAGTGAGAAGGGATTTTCCTTGGTTGTCCCTAGTGCTGAAGGGATCCAGGAATGCAGGCAGAGTTGTG